>NC_142136.1:78922500-79222500 GCF_024610735.1 Ursus americanus | reverse complement strand
ACAAAGCCAAGAAAAAGGACGAGACTGTGCTACATGTCTTGCGAGGGAAATCAAGAGTCGAGGCAGGTGCTTTCCATAGGAAATAGATTCCACCTGAGGTTTGGCATGGCAGGGAGACCTTCCACAAGGGCACCAGTCAAGAGCCCAAAGGACGCGGGGAAGCAACGGGAAAGGAAGAGTGTATGAGGTGATCGCTCCTCCAAAGAATAGATGTCTCACAAGAAACCAATCTGTCCTGATAATGGACTCTGTCGGGTGGCTCACTTGTGTCCAGAGCAGGACTCAACCGTCAGTCTTTATCAGAGACCTACCAGGTCACTCTACTCTGCACTTGGGACTGAGGGGCACAGGCCCATAAAATGCCCAGTCAGATAATTCCCACCTTTCGTGGGGAACCAACTGTGATATCACAATCTCTGAGTCCTTAGTGAGGAAGGGGGCAGTGGGGTCGTTTCGGCATCCATGGCTTCACCTAGGGAATAGCTCTCAGCTAGGCTCCACATCTTTGATCTTGGAAACCAACTTCCCCTACTGCCAGTCGAACCTGACTCCATTCTTCCAAGAGACCACAGAGCACAGAGGACCCCCATGGGGGGGCTTTATGCAGTCAATTGATGCAGTGGAGGGAGGAGATGTGTTCATGTTTCAAGTACACCCGTGTGCTCTATTTCCTGACACCAACCACAACCAACTCTCCAAGTTCTCCAACAATTCAATTCATACTCCACGGATTTCAGGGCTCAGTCCCACAAGTCTGTCCCCACTGCAGAGGCCAGTCACAAATGGGGTGTTCAAGCTACCCACACTTCTGCCCAACCACAAGGTCAGGTACTCCCTCAGACCCCCTTCTTAGGGTTGATAATTTCACTAGAATGACTCACATCCACAAGTGGATGGATAAAGAAGATGGGCTCCATGTATACAAAGGAATATGACTCAGCCATTCGAAAGGATGAATTCTTACCACTTACATCGACCTGGACGGAACTGGAGTGTATTATACTGAGTGAAACACAGCAGTCAGAGAAAGACAAGTATATGGTTTCACTCATAGGTAGACTCTAAGAAACAGTGCAGAGGATCATAGGGGAAGGGAGGGAAAACTGAACTGGAGGTCATCAGAGAGGGAGAAAAACCATGAGAGACATTTAAGTATATGAAACAAACTGAGGGTTGCTGGAGGTGAGGTGGGTGGGGGGATGAGGTATTGGGTGATGGGCATTAAGGGGGGCACGTGATGCGATGAGCACTGGGGGGTATACGCAAATGATATATTATTGAACACTACGTCTGAAACTAACGATGTAGTATATGCTGCCTAATTGAATTTAAATTTTAAAATAGGAAAAAACAATTATAAATACTCTGTAATAAAAGTTATAGGAATGAAGGGGAAAAAAAGATAGACTCAGAAGTCAGGAAAGCACTTTACTTACATTGACCAGTTTATTATAAAGAATGCAACTCAGGAAATGCCCAATGGAAGAGATGTGTGTAGCAAGGAAGGTCTAAAGGGGGTGGGGAGTGGTGGAGAGCTTCCACGCCCTCTCTGGGGGAAAATCACTTTTCCAGAATATTAATGTGTTCACCAACCTTTTGTTCAAGACTTTTTATAACCCAATCTTCAGCCCCCTCCCCTCACAGATGGCCAGTGGCTAGGGCTGAAATTTCCAATCCTTGACTCCCAGTTTGGTCCTTCTGGTGACCAGCCCCACTGTGATGCCATTTCTGGGCCCCGCCCTATGTCAGCTCTTTAGCCTAAACTCTGGAGAGGTCTGTTGGAGATTTTATGACTAACAAAAGGCTCTCCTATACCTCAGGAAACTGCAAGAATTTTAGGAGTCCTGTGCCAGGAACCAGAAATTTATTTATTTATTTATTTATTTATTTATTTATTTATTTATTTATTTATTTATTTTTAAATTTTCCACAAAGCACTTCTCCAGAAAGGCTAGGCAGACAGGACATTGGCTTGCCTCTTCAAACTACTTCATGGTGGCTTCCCAGAGGGATATCACCTGGACAGTTGAATGGCAGGATCATCTGTGATTTAAATGCTTTTGTTTCCTAAAATCCTTTCATCCTTAAAGTGGAAATACCTAATGGGTCCTAACTAAATGTCCTTTCTAGTGCTAAGGAATGAACACACAAAATCAAGGGCACATGGTCCAAACCGAGAGAGATCTGAAATGCCGATTGGAAACCAAGTCTAGAATCCTCACTGGGCTTTGAGCTGAGACGGGAGAAGGATCTGAACTTAGGCGGATCCCCAGCTCTGCCTGCAGGTCCTGCCTGGCTCAGGCACTAACCCAGAGCAGGGTTGAGTTTAAGATGTCCTGACAGTGCAGAATTCTCCACCTTCTAGATCAGGGCTCTCTGATAAAAACCTAATGCAAGACACAGACATGGTTTCATGTTTTCTAATAAGCACACTGGAAACAAGAGCAATGATTATGGTGAAGTAAATGTAAATGATGTTTTGGGTTTGGTTTTGTTTTTTAAGGAGGCTCCTGCCCAGTGTGGAGCCCAAGGCAGAGATTGAACACACAACCATCAAGACCTGAGCTGATATCAAGAGATGGTCTTTTAACCAACTGAGCCACCCAGGCACACTAAACAATGTATTTTAAATTCACTATCCCCCAAATGTTCACATTTCCACATGTGACACAAGAAAGGTGGCCACATTTCAAGGGCTCAAGAGCCACTCTGAGCTGGTGCTACCATATTGGACAGAGCAGACAGAGATCGTTTACATCATGGAATCCTATCGGCCAGTGCTGTTCAGGCTGTCTCAGGCTATACTGCACTTTGATTTATGAACATCCTGAAATAATCCACGTCTTCAGACTGAGTACTGAGACTCACATCTGTGCCTGGGATTCTCAAACCCAGAGTCAATGTGGGACAAAATTACGTACATGTTGCCAGGCATGGGTGGTAGTGGCTCAGTAACGGTTTAATCAACCTCGTCTAAACTCTCCATCTTGCTCTCACCTTAGCCATCCTCTGGAGAATGTGAGAAACCCATGAATGGAATGAATGATTATCAATCATTTTAATGAATGAAAATAAATTAATTTGGGCTCCTCTCTACTCGCCTTGAATCCTGGCCTCCAGGCGTTTACACGGTGATGAGGCTTCCATTGGCGTTCTCGCTCTCCCTGTATTCACATCCCGTCAATGCCTCTTCGGTCTGAGATTATTTTTACTCCATTAAGGGGTACATAATAGAATATTATACCCAGAGGGTGTATCTTCCCAGTTCTCTGGACACATTATATTGGCTTCCAGTGGTCCCAAGCAGGGAGTGCTTTGGCCCCCAGGGAACACTCGGCAATGTCTGGGTACATTGAAGGTTCCCAACTGTGGGGCGGGTGCTACTGGCATTTGGTGGGTAGAGGCCAGGATGCTGCTCCACACGCTACCAGGCTCCCTGCAGCTCCCACAAGAGTTCCCTTGCCGCAAATGTCAACAGAGCCAAGGTTGAGAAGCCCTGTCTTAAGCCATGTCTGCAACTCCCTTTAAGAAAAATGGGGGTTCCTAGGGGAGCCCCGCATTGGGCTCTGCATTCAACATGGAATCTGCTTGAGATTCTCCCTCTCCCTCTGCTCCTCCAACTCATGCTCTCTCTCTCTCTCTCTCTCTCTCTAAAATATACAAATAAATCATCTTAAAAAAAAAGAATGAAGGGGCGCCTGGGTGGTACAGCGGTTAAGCGTCTGCCTTCGGCTCAGGGCATGATCCCGGCGTTATGGGATCGAGCCCCACATCAGGCTCCTCCGCTATGAGCCTGCTTCTTCCTCTCCCACTCCCCCTGCCTGTGTTCCCTCTCTCGCTTGCTGTCTCCATCTCTGTCGAATAAATAAATAAAATCTTTAAAAAAAAAAAAGAATGAAAAATGGGGATTCCTCCTGATCTCTTTTAACCCAATATTAAACGGCCAATATCTATCTCTATGAAATTAGTCACAGACCCCACTGATGTAAAAAGGAATACACCTATTCTTATATTTCAATTTTTTCAAAGTAGCGAAAGTGTTTTGGGAAGTGTTCTCTCAAAGCTCACTCTCTGGACCCAGTCATTTCTCCCCAACTGTTTTTCCCCATGATTGCAAATATGTATTTTCAAGCATTGTTAGACAAACTGGAACGGGCCCCAGACCACCTGAAATTGGACAACAGCCTTTCCTTTTTGAAAATTTTGCAAGAGAGCATAATAGAAACGAGACATCTAAAGTTGCAGTAAATCATATCGTGTCTTTTATCCAAACTAAAATTCATATTCACAGAACAATTATTACTGATCAGCCATTTCACACCATTTTTCACCGCTTGTTAATGCTAATAAAGTGTATGACTTTTGAATCTGCGGGTGGCTGACCAAAGTGTGACCCCACAGCATGTATAGCCTGTTAGAAGGCTGTGTGCCTCACAGTCAAATCCAACCACCATTTCTAAATATTGCAACTCACGAGTTTCGTATTTGCTTTCTTTTGTTCGCCACAAGTTTGGATACATTTGAAAATGTCCAAGAATAATGAGAATTGTAGACTTTACTTCTGAGATGGGAAATTACAAATAATTTTCATAACATCTTCATATTTCCCTTCTTGACATCGTACCACAACTTAGGTAAATGGCCTTTGGTTTATTCTTTGCATAATGTCCAATCAAGTTTTCTCCCTTCAATTATGTTATATTGTTTTACAGTACTCCTAGATAAGCAGGAAAGTGTAGGGAGCATGAAAATCAAGAGATAATATAAGGGAAATCAGATTGATTTCAAGTTATAAAATTAAATTCTACATCAATCCAGTAATAACTATTTGTTGTCTACTTTTTGCTGGATATTCCTTGTAGTTGATATCCAAAATCAAGACCACAGACCCAGCTATTAAATTTGTCTCATTCAAAAAGAATTAAGACCACACCCATCCAAAAAGAAAAGAATAGTAACCAATTCTATTAGAAATGTTTATAAGTTGGGTACCTGGGTGCTTCAGTCGGATGGGCGTTGGATTCTTGGTTTCAGCTCAGGTCATGATCTCAGGGTCCTGGGATCCAGCCCTGTGTCAGTTCCACACTCAGGAAGGAGTATGTTCCTCTCTCTCTCTGCTCCTCTCCCTGCTTGTGAGTGCTTTCACTCTAAAATAAATAAATAAAATCTTTAAAAAAGGTATTTCTAAGAGGGAAGTTTAGAGTGATACAGGCCTAACTCGAGAAACAAGAAATGTCTTGGATAAGCAACCTAAATTTACACCTCAAGGAAACAGAAAAAAGAACAAAGGAAGGCCAAAGTTAGTAGAAGGAAGTAACATATCAGAACAGAAAGAGATGAACTACAGACTAAAGAGACAATGGAAAGATTTTTAAAAAGACAATAGAAAGATCAACAAAAGACCCGGTTCTTCGAAAAGAACAAAGCTGACAAATTTTCAGCTGGACTCAGGGTGAAAAAAGGAATGAGAACTCCTAAGCGGCAATGGAAGAGATGTTCCCATGGATTCGTAGATATACAGAGGCTCACAAGAGACTACTACTAATAACTACTCCCCAACACACTGGACGACCTAGAAGAACAGGATTAATTCCCAGAAACAGGCAACCTTCCAAGACTGAATCACGAACTGACAGAAATTCTGACTAGACCAGTTACCAGTGGAGAAATTAAATGAGTAATCGAAAGCCCCTCAATAATCAGAAGTCCAGGACCAAATGGCTTCACTGTAAATTCTACCAAATGTTCAAAGGAAAATGAATACCAATCCTTCTCAAACTTTTCCACAAAAAAAAGAAAAAGAAAAAAAAAGAGGAAGGAACGCTTCCCAAATCATTTTAGGAGGCCAGCATTGCCCTTAA
The DNA here is from genome assembly GCF_024610735.1 of Ursus americanus. Classification (NCBI taxonomy): domain Eukaryota; kingdom Metazoa; phylum Chordata; class Mammalia; order Carnivora; family Ursidae; genus Ursus; species Ursus americanus. Next base: position 79,216,639 of record NC_142136.1, on the reverse strand, counting down.
CAAAAGCTGCCAAGACGCCACAAGAACAGAAAATTACAGACCAGTATATGTGATAAACATAGATATAAAAATCCTCAACAAAATATCAGCAAGCCAAATTCAACAATACAGGAAGAAGTACAATCAAGTAAGATTTATTTCACGGATACAGTGTGGTTCAAAATCCAAAAATCAGGGGCCCCTGGGTAGCTCAGTTGGTCAAATGTCTGCCTTTGGCTCAGGTCATGATCTCAGAGTCCTGGGATCCAGCCCCACCTCAGGCTCCCGGCTCAGCAGGGAGTCTGCATCTCCCTCTTCCTCTAGGCCTCCCCCTGCTCCTGCTCTCTCTCTCAAATAAACAAAATCTTAAAAAACAAAACAGCCTATAGGCCCTTCATCCGTGCTCAACACCTCAACTGTCAGCAAGTCCTAAGCCAGGCTTCAACCCCCACCCCAACGCCAAAGTGACTCTCAGCTTCTCATTTCCAGCCAGTGAAGCAGAGTAGCATAGGCCACTCCCAAATATGCCATTTTCACACATTATTTTGGATTAAAGTTACTTAAGAAACGGCCAGTGCCAGAGGACACTCGGACCTTCCCTCGCGGCACCAGGAGGAAGAGAGGCAGCCTCCTCACCAGCCATGGGCAGGTTAGGGCCGAGGTGGCTATACAACCTTGTTACTTCACTAGGTTACCACCCCAAGCCCAAACTCCTCATCTTGTCAATGCTTCACCAATTGACTCTTCTGTTCATGAAAAGCATTAAAAACAGTCCGCTTTGGTCACTTTTGAGCCTTGTGTTTTGGGGGCTCCTGTACATACAAAATTAAATGTTTTTTTTCCTGTTCATCAGTCTTTTTAAAATTTTTTTATTATGTTACGTTAGTCACCATACAGTACATTATTAGTTTTTGATGCTGTGTTCCATGATTCATTGTTTGTGTATAACACCCAGTGCTCCATGCAACACGTGCCGTCCTTAATACCCATCACCAGGCCAGCAGATCCCCCCACCCCTCCCCTCCTAAACCCTCAGTTTGTTTCCCAGAGTCCATAGTCTCTAATGGTTTATCCCCCCTTCAGCTTACCCCCCCCCTTCATTCTTCTCTTCCTTCTCCTAACAATCTCCCTGTTCATCAGTCTTATGTCAACTTAATTCTTGGACAAGCTGTAGAATCCAGAAGGGAAGAGGGAGAAGTTCTCACCCCTACACTATGAATCAAGAAAACAACTAGCCTCCTCTTATTAGCGCCTCTGCATTTCAGGCACAGGACGCATATCCATTTTACCCCCGAGGGCCAGAAAGGGACACAGTGAACAGAGGACAGAACTGGGCCTTCAGTGTGGGAGCCCCGTCCTGCCCAGGAGGCCCTCCTGATTCACACAGCTCCTTCCTGCTCTAAAATGGTAACATTCTGATGACTTGAATAAAAGAGAGACAAACGGAAAAGAAACTGGTCACTCTTCAGGAAGGGGATTTTGAGGGACTGGGAGAGACTGCAAGGCATGTGGGAACAAGGGGAGGCACATCCCAGTGCCAGGGGGTCAACACCAGCACAGCAGAGAGGCAGAAACTACAGGGCCAGGGTTCCTCTGGAGAGGATGAGTTGTTTTGTAAAGTGGACAAAAAAAACGGGGTTGTCTGGAAGAGCCTTGGGGTACCTGCACCAGGAATAAGGTCAGGGCGGTGGGTCCAAGTCCCCCACAGCAGGGCCTGGAGCCAGAGCCATGGCTAGGTCTATGACGGGCATGAGAACCTGTGAGGGGCAGCCCTGCCCAGCCCAATGCCAGAGCCCTCGGCCACTGGAGCCCAGAGCACCAAGGAGGGGTAGAGAGTGCACCAGGAAGGGAGGCGGCCCAGGATCCTCTGCATGTCACATCCCACGGGCTGTGGTGGGTCACCGTTGGCCGTGCTGGCCAGCAGAAGAGGAAGGAGCCGGCTACGCAGGGGCAGGTGCTAGAGACGCTGGGGCTCTGCCCACACAAGATGCTCTCTGTACTGTGGATGTTGCTGCCTGACTCCTGAGGGGCCCAGGGAGCTCCAAGACAGCCCAGAGTGAAGAGTTTTCTCAGGAGGTGAGCCCAGAAAACAGAGGAAGCTGACAGAAGGCCTGTTGAAGCAGTTGCTCTGCTGGGCCCCCAAGGATCTGCCCACTGGGTGGGGGGGGGTGGCAGGGGCTGTGGCGGCATCCCCCCAACCCCCAGGAGTCATGGGCGGGGGGCTGCTGGTCGGCAAGTCCCCTAGAAGCCCGGCCCCAGGGTAGAGAGCACCCTCGGGCACAGGGCACTGCCAGCGCCCCAGACGCTGCGGGATGGGCCTTGGCGGGGAGTGCCGGGCCCCGACCACGCACACGGCATCTGTCACCATCCAGAGGTCACGGTTACGATCTTCAGGGCTGCTTCTGGCCATCATTTTTCTATGCATATAAACATGAAACAAAACTGATTTTACTCCAAGTGCAGATTTTTCATTCGTGTCTTCTCACTACATCTCCCAAGCGTCATTCTTTTCCTTCAGAAACATGAGTTTTGATGGCTGTACCATTCCACCGCATGGACCTGCTCTTCCAGGTGCCACCAGCACTGAGCCAGAAGCAGGGTGTTCGCAGCTCGATTTCCCAGGGCTCCTCTGCCACTGAAACACAGAGACGATGAGGCCCACTTCCTACAGCCACGGCGCTGGCTCTGAGGCAATGCATGGGACAGGAAGGACAGCATCACCATGTGCACCTGCAGGAAACCCGGCTTATTATCCCTGCCTCTGCTCCAGCTCCCTCATGAACCACTGGGAGAAAGCCCCTCAGCCTGCGGGTATGTTCGTACCTTCCTCTTATCCGCCCTAAACTCAGGGTGATATATCCCAGTCCCCACTCTGGCCTGGTGAGCATACAGACGGGCACCTCAAATGTCCTTACAAAGCCCTAGCCTCAACGGACAATAGAAGAGAGCCCTTTCCTGTGCCTAAATGGCAAAAGCAAGCAGCTGAGTACCCGTTCTTGCATTTCTAGAGAATAACAGGAGATAGTTTTGAGGGAGAAGAGTGTTTTGACGGAAAAGACTAGTTACATAATTACACTTTGAGCGAGATAAGAAACATTAGTGTGTGGGAAGCCAGTCTTGCAAAGAGATGTTTCCATTTATTTCCTACAAACACTGATCTGAACCTTTGGAAGCTGTTTTCTCAACCCTCCTACAGCATCTGCAATTTGGGGTGCTAGCTGTAATAATATTCAGGTCACAGGTTACCCTGACAACATTTGTTCCCTTTTCAACTGGACCATTACAACAAGATGTTCAAATGTGGTGTTTTTCTGCATTACAGGTAGACATAGCACTATTGTACTTTCTGTCTGTCTTGCCATGGTAGGAATGCTTAAAGTATTTATATACTGCCCTCTCCTTACCTGGATTTTTGTGATTTTTAGTGACCCCCCCACTGCCCTGGGACTATGGATCAAAATCTAAACTTTTGAATGTCCCTTAGGAGCTCTTATAACCTGGCTCCAACCTTCCTTTCCCAGTTCTTCTCCCTGTCATGTCCGTGTGAAACCTCTGCTGGGGAGCACCAGCTAGATGCTGGCACAGGGTGACGTCTTGGGCGACAAGAAGAAATTCTCTGGTGCGGGAGACACGGTGAAATACTAAACAGCCATGCGTTCCAGTGAACATTCGCTGAGTGCTTACCACGTGCTGGGCGTTGTCCTAAGGTCCTCAGGCACAACTCAGTCAACACTAGGAGGGAGTAGGAGTGTTATTCCCATTTGAGGGATAGGGAAACCGAGGCACAGAAAGGCTCAGTAACGTGCTTAAATTCATCAGGCTGGGCTACTGAGTCTGCAGGGTTGCCCACATTGCCTTTGGCCTGTCTGGAGCATGGTGCTTCAAACCCAGGGGAGAGCAGAGCAGGCAGCCCGGGATTCTTGAGTGCATTGTGCAGATCTTGGCTTGCTGGGGGTGCAGGGGAGAGTGAATCACGCCACCTCGATGTGAGGTTGGGGAAACTTCCTGAGAACAGCTGGCTGACTCAGATCCTGAGATCGGTGTTGTTTGGCCTTTCCTATCGCTGGGTCTTGCCCTCCACAGCCTGAAGAGGCTGAGCCCGTCGACCCTCCCACATGCCCCAGTCCTGCCACTGTGCCCCGAGTGGACTCAGTGCCCAGGGAGTGACGCGGCTACAAGTGCAGGGTGGCAAGAGGGGCCACCACTCAGAGTGAGGAGAGGAAGGAGCCACAATGGCCCTGAGAGGGACCAGGGGCCCACTGACCCCAGGCTACGGGGCCTGCGTGCAGGTGACAGCACCTGCTCCATCCACCATGGAAACGGCACACGACGGGAAGGCACACAGGTTTCAAGTCCACATGAAAGTCTCTGTGACCAAAATTAGAAGGGGAACTTTTGCAACATCCATGACATTGAATATTGTTAATGAGTTAATGATCATGTTGGGTGGTATTTACTGGGCTAAGTTGCCCGGACCCTGTGTCACGGCACTAACAGAGTCAGGCCTCCAACCCAGATTCAGAGCCCAACAGCGGACTCAGGTCTCTCAGCCACTTGGTACTCTGATGCTGCCAACGAGTAAGGTATGTGAGAGCCCATAAGGAAGGGGTGACTCCCCAAGAGAAAAATGGCTAAAGGACGTGTTACGGGCTGAATGGCATCCCCCAAATTCACAGGTTACAGTCCTTGCCCTGAGCATCTCCAATGTGACTGTATTTGGGGAGAGGGTCTTTACAGAGGGGATTAAGGTGAAATGAGGTCACTAGGGTGGGCCCTGATCCAGCGGGGACTGGCAGCCTTACAAGAGGAGATCAGGACACAGGCACACACAGTGGGATGACCAGGTGAGGGAAGACATGGGAGGGGGGCCAACGAGAGAGTCTGCTGGAAACACCAGCCCAGCCATGCCTGGATCTCACACCTCCAGCCTCTGGACTTGACAGAAAATAGATTCCTGCTGTTTAAGAAACAAACTAGTACAGAATATAAACTGGAAATTCCCCCCCCCAAAAAAATAACTTATGGCCAGTAAACTTTGAAAATGTTCTCTTCATATGTTCTATTTAATGTATCAAACTGGCCCAGATCAAAACAAACAAAAAACAAACAAACAAAAAGCCCATTAATGTCGATGTTGGTGAAGGTGGAGTGAGATGGGCACTGCTGTCAGGAGAGCTGACTGACCCAAAGTTTCTGGAGGGAAGAAGTTTCGATCCTGAGCCTATCGAGTGTTGGCAATGACGTGCAGAACCATGGGGGTCCTTACACCTGCTGGTGGGAGTACAAATGGGTATTACTGCTCAGGAAAGTGGTCGGGCGTCATTGTGCAGAGTTGAAAAGGCTCCAACTCTGTGGCCCACCAAGGCTGTTCCCGGGTGTGTGCCCCGGGGAACCCTTCCACCTGCACGCCAGGAGGCAAGCACCAGGATGCTGGAGGCGCTGCAAGCATCCCGTCAGGTGTGTGCAGAGCCAGACAGCCAAGGTGTGTATGTAGAAAGATTCGTGACGTGGGAAGAGAGGAGCAAAGTCACAGAAAAACACAGGACAGGAGTTTGCATGAAATCTAAAAATATGCAGCACTAGTATTAGCTTTTTAGGCTTAAGTTTACCTCTACGAAAATCATGCAGAAAATTGAAGGAGAGATAAACACAAAGTCCCTCAGGGGGCCTGGCGGGCTGTCCATGCTAGACGGGGTGGCAGGGACACGGGCAGGCCACCGCTGCTAAACATGCACGTGCTAGAACGAAGAGAATCCTTTCTAAGTAGGAACTATTTTGTAATTAAAATAGTAGAAAAATGAACAGAAGAAAAAAATCGTAACATTATTTTGGGGCGGTGGAATTGTGGGTGATTCTCATTTTCTGCCTGTTACTTGTTTGAATTTTCTGTTTTTTAAAAAGTCTATAGTGAACGTGTTGTTTTTATCTTATGATCGTCCTTTTTTATTATAAATCTTTCAAACATACAGGAAATACTGGGAATGATATAGATGAAACACCCAAATATTGATTGTACCAACTGAACAAATCTTGAGATTTTGCCAAATTGGACTGTTTTTGTTTTCATATAAGAGAAGAGACAGAAAAAGTTGAGGTTGTCTGGTGGCCCCACCAGCTCCTTTTCCTCAGAGGCCACGCCCCGTCTCAACTCCGGGTGTAGTCCTGTCCATGAGCTCACACGTTGACTATATGTAAATGACTACAGTAACGCTCCTAGAGGTTTAAATGTACAGGAACATTCTCACGCTCTGTGGATTCTCCTGCAACTTGTTTTCCCCCTGAACACATGCTTGTGAGACTTCCTCACGTTGGCTCGTGTAGATCTTGGTCATTCCTGTAACTGCTATCATGTTTTCTGTTGCGTGAAGAGCCCAGGATACACATTTCTGTTGCCTGATTGATGGACACTTGGGTATCTGGCTCTTTGTTTTTCCCTGTTATTGAACACGACACTACAAGAGCGTCCCGTGTGTGTCTCCTTGGGTACAGGTGTGAGAACTCCAGGGTTTTTAAGACCCGATGGGAAGGGCCTCCGGGATGGAGAGGACAGATGTGGTCACCTCGCCCAGACATGACCATATCATTCTCCGGGAGCATATGAGCATGTGTTTGCCCACTTACCCATCTCACCTGGGTCGTATCAAGACTTTCTAGGACTCCCAATCTGAATAATGTAAATGCTACCCCATCATGGTCTGAATTCTCCTTTCACAGTGCTTTCTCAAACAGATGCACAAACGTTACAGATGCCCTTCAAAGTACGTGATGAGATTTTATCTTTGGACAGTGAGACCTGTGATGACAGTGGGCACAACCAGGCAGGGACGGCCATGGAGTCACATCGAATGTAGACTTTAGAGGCACAGAAGGGGCAAAGGACCAGCAAGCACAGTGGGCTGGCCCTGGCTCAGGCCACAACCTCCCCATGTTTGCGAGGAGGACCCAGGATGAGTAGTTCAAAGCCATGGCTATGAAATCAGAATGCATGTCTGTCTACAGTAAGAGAGACACACATGTGAAATGCTCACTGGCCTCCCATCCCTCTCCCAGGGGTCCTCCTGTCAGAATGACTCCTATCGGCCCAGGATGGCTACAGGGAGTGCAGAGGTGGGCACAGAATTAGCACCGCAGTACTGGAGCAGAGGGCAGAGGGCAGAGGCTGTGGCGGGAGCAGCAGGAGCGGTGGGAGCCGGAGCTGCCAGGCCCAGGGCGGGGTGGGGATGGGGCCTCCCTCCTCAGCAGGATGGGGAGATTCTGCTTCTTGGAGACTCCAGGTACTGTGACAGGCCAGAATTCACATTCTGTGCTCCAGAAAGGTTTCCTGTCTCACAGCAAGCTGGGGACGCCCACTGGGTCATCAGATGTTTAGCCCTGCTCTGTCCAGAAGAGGCAGAAGCCGGGGCGTGGTGCTGAGGGGCTCCAGGAGACTTCTGGCCCATCCATGCACTCTGCAGACCATCTCCCGCCCCAGGTCTGGAGCACAAGGTGTGGGGCCTAACAGGTGTTTGGGATCCCGGCTCATCCGACAGGATCTGAAATACACATTTCACCAGCAGCTTCCTCAGTGGCTCCTTGTGATTTTAAAATAGCAAGAACCTGCGGTTCTGAAAGTCACCCATTTCAGAAATACTGTACTCAGCAAAATACCCCACCCAGCAACTCCAGAAATCGCCCGAGGAAGGGTCAGACTGAGGAGGGCCCAGCCTGGCAGCAGACGACGTCGGGATGCCTCAGGCTCTGTCCTCCCCATGTTCGTGACTCAAGAACTCAAAACTATTTGCCTCTCTAGTTGTTACCTAGAAGGCAAACCTGATTCCATCACTTTGCTGCTCAAAGCCCTTGGGGGACTCCCTACTGCCCTCAGCACAGATTATTTAAAAATGTTTTCTAATGAAGTAAAACCCTTTTTCAAACCAAATCTTAGAATCCTAATATCAGAAGCAGGTGTAAGTGTTGAATTTCACTACCTGTCTGTAAGCTCAGGTTTATAATCTTCCTGTAAACCACCTAGTACACGAGCTAACATATCTGGGGGTCTGCCGCGAGTCTGGATTAGGGACATAGCCTATCAGAGGCTGGCCTGGGTCTGGAGAGTAGATCGAGCCTGGGGCCTTGGCCGTTAGATGCCTGATTTCACAGGTCTGGGCCCCTGGGCACTCCCTGCATGGCAGAGCCGGCCATCCCCAGGCAACCCAGGCCTGGCCCTGCCCACATCCGCGGGCAGGGATCTGTCTACACTCTCACAGGCAGAAGGCATTCCCTCTGGCTGAGTGGATGTCCCTCTTCCCTTCCTCCAGGACTCCAGAGGCCACTCATCGACAAGATCCAGCTCTAAAGCCACCTTCCATCCGCTGAGAGCCCCTTGGCCTGGGGGACCCACTTGTGGAGCATCTCGTGAACCGTTATTAGTCACCTATCACATTGCATCATCCTGTGCCTCTCCCCAGTGGTGCCGTGAGCCACACGCCTCCTGAGGACAGGTGCATCTTCTTCACTCCTTACTGCCCACCATGCAGGCCACACCACGCATAGGGGAAGCCCTGAATTTGTCTTGGTGAAGGGGTGACTAAATAAGGGAACTGATTATTTCTTTTTTTAAATAAAACTTGCCTCCTTTGGGGAACTAAGAAAAAATAAGGCTTTTCATCAATGCTATCAGAGTTGCCCCCCTGAATGAAACATTAAAAGTAAACCATTTCCTAGGGACCCAAGGCACACAATTCACGCTGGAAACTTCTTAGAAGGATGAGGTGAAGGCCCTGCAGCCGAGGATGTTTCCTGGAACTTGGGAGCAAAGTCCAGGTCTCTGGCTCCCATAAAAAACGAGGCTGCTGCTTCCCAGACGCCCATGGAAAGAGCCTGGTTATTTCAGAGCTGAAGGAAGGGCCAATTACAGATGGTTTTGTTGTGAACCACGAACAGATGGAAGAAATTCTGGGCTAACAAAATGTAAATTTCAATCTGCAAAGAAACCTCAGAACACAGCTCCCGAGACAGTAGGGGGTCCCACATTTCCCAGCGCTAAAAATGCGGGGCTGTGGCAGGCAGGATTTTGTTGTTGTTGTTGTTGTTCAACCTCTTTGAACAAGATGTAACAAGAACAGAGGAAATCAATGCAATTGCGATTTCCCTCTGAGCTATGATCTCTTTAATCACGGCCGCTTCCTTACCCAGAGCGATGCCGTTGGGCTCCTCTGGCGGCTGCCACACCATCCACACGGACTGAGTGTCACTTCTGGCAACACGAGCCTCACTGGCAGGCCCGGGGCTGGAGGGAGGAGAGGAAACCATGAGGCAGGTGCCTCTACGGTGTTACGTGGAGACATGACGAGGTTACACTGTTACACAGGACTCTGTGGGCTGGCCGAGCATTCTCTACCACAGGTGACTCTGTGCATGGACCAGACACTCCAAGGCCACGGATGACTTCTGGAATCTAGCTGGCTCCGTGTGGCCCCCTAATGATGGTAAGAAAACACCTCATTTAGAATCCAGCTCATCTGCTTTTCCAACTTCCAGAAGCGGTGCTCACGCACTGTGCTGGGAGCCCATGAGTGCAAGGGGTGCGAGGCTGCAAGCACGTCAAGCCTGAGGTCAAGATTCTGCCCGTCTGGGCTGAATCCTTTCGGGAGTTGACACCTGCCAGCAAGTGTTAGATAAATCAGATGGCCTAAAGTCCCTCCCCACTGACAAAGTCACATATTTACAAGGAGTGATTTTTCTCGTGTGCACCATCTTAGAAAATTAAGAGTTGGCGCGTACAAATGCACAAAATAATCCCGTGTGATGTGGCCCCTTTGCCTCCAGCTCACAGCCATCGTAAATATATTCACGTAAACAGCCCGGTGAGTGAGTGTGCGGCCAGCACCAGAACTTGTGGTTGGAGCTTACCTGACTCCCAGATGAGAGGCAATGGGCTCGGAGCAATGCATACAGAGACGGGAGGATGTGTATTACAGTCATTCCGGGGCCACCGAATTCTGCCTCTGGTTACTAAGCTGAGAACGGTATTTAAAAGTTTAAACCCGTGTTTGAATACATCTGTGACCCTTGCACTTGGTAACCTAAACGTAAGGAGGCTATGGGCTCCCACACCAGGACCAACTGCACAAACATGCAAATTTTGATGGCAGCCTCATGGGGTCCCCATCCCCCGCGCCATCCCCAAAGCTGATCATTTGGATTGCGCTGAAATGAGGGAGAGGAAAACCTGCCTCCAATCACACTGCGGGAGAAGAAGGAAAAGTATTCTGTGACTTACAGCCTCTACTTTAGGAAGAGGAAGTTGTGACTGGCCAAGGTTGGAGGCTCCTTTTTCTTTTCGTTTGTGTAACCGGGATGCCATGGCTTCCCATAGTTTTGCAAACAACCTTGATCCAACTGCCCCCATCAGACCCTAGCCCCCCGAGGCTCTGCACCCAGGAAAGGATGGTGTGCAGAGCTCCTTCCTCTCCTTGACTGAAGCCCAGCGCTGGTGCTGTCTCCCAGCAGAACACAGAGATGCCTTCCAGCTCGGCAGCCGAGCACCATGGGGGCTAATTGAATGACTTCAGCCAACATGTACCAGGAAATCTACAGTTGTCCTACTTCTGTGAGAAGCTTCTGATCCCGAACGTGTGTGTGGGGGGGGCAGTATCTCCCCCAGGATATACACCCCTCCCCGACTATTCGCTACAGTCAGTGTAAGAATAAAAATGTAAAATGAGATAACCTTTAAATGTCTGACAAACTGGAAAAACATATTTGCTGATGATTTAGACGTCCATAGAAGCAGAGCCATCAAGAGGTGCTTGTGATTCTGGCCCAGAAACACAGGTGCAGGGCAGTGTGGGAGCCCGTGGAACCCACCGCACTCTGTGCGGGAGCTTCTAGGGACCTCCGGGCATGTGGACGATGGGAGTGGGTGGCACCACGGAAATCAAGGCACCCAGGCTGGGAGTGGGGCTCTTAACCCGATCTGTGCTGACACTGCCAGCGGGGCGTTTTATGGCCCCCGCCCACCCAGCCTTTACTGCACTGCCTCTCATAGAGTCATGACAGAAATTTGCAGAAGTTCGTCATTAGGCTGTAGAAATTCACTCCAGGCTAAAATTGGCCATATAAATGCCCAGTGACTGAAAAACAATTCTGTTTTGTTTTCCTCAACTGAAAAAAGGGGTACAAAAGTGGTTCGAAAATTAAGTTAAAAATGACAACTGTCCCGGTTGTTTGGGCTGTTCAAGCACACCGCTACCGTACTGTCATCCTTGGTCCGCTCTAGGATGAGGGGAGAGCTGGGGACTCCGTTGCCAATGCGGACGAACGTCAGCACCCAGACCTCGCATAGCATGAAATTCTGGAGACCGGCCAGCAGCGCCGACTGCGTGTGGTTCCCTTGCACGATGGGACTGCAGGGCTCGGGGGTCAAGGTCGTTGGCCCGGAACAGAATCTGGAGCATCCACACCCAAGCGTGCATGGTCATGGGGATGCAGGGTGCCAGGAGGGGGCCTCTCAACCACAAGGCAAGGACCAGCAACTGCGGCTTCTCCCCCACAGCAGCGGTGTTTAAGGCTTATGGATCTAGTTTCCATATGCTGGTATTTAGTGGGGAAGATGTGCTCCAGAGCAGAAGAGGAGCTGAGTTAGGACCCAGCCCATGGCAGGGGGAGCTGCCCCTGAGCCGTGATTTCCAAGAGCTGAGGCACACAGCAGCAGGCACACCAACCACATCCACTAGAACGAGGACTTGGTCATAAACACCGACACTGTGCTTCCTACAGAAGGAGCCAGTGCCCCCTCGGTTTCCCAGATCCTTGGGAAATTGGGCTCCTGCCTCGAGAGAGTTGCTGGAATTCCCTGCACCCTGGGCCACAGTCCCCCTGGGCTCTGTGCTGCTGCCCATGCACAGACACAGCACCCTGGGAAACTCCCGTCCACGGCCCTGCCTGCTCCTGCTGGTTTGCTAAGTCCTCACTCACAGCTCATCCTTCCTGAACTGGTCTCTTAGTCCAGGACCCAGAAGGCCATAAGAGATGGCAGTCCTCAGGGAGGAGCTTGAAAACAGCAGGGCAAGCTCTCTTCTCCAGGACCCAGGTATGTGCTGTGGAGTTGTGGTCACTACACCTGCCCAGTGAGATCCCCACGTCCAGCAGGGCCTGAGGGAGCAACTGAATGCCCACGAGAACAGGAGGGGGAAAACCAGAGGCTGGGGATCAAAACCAAGGAAAGCCTGGAGTTCCAATGCTGGAAGGCTGTACAGGGAGTAACAGACAGGTGTGGGGCCCTATGGGCCACATCCAGGAAAATCCGTCCCACTCCTCGGGGGAAGTGATGTAAACAAAAGCACAGGTGGATAAGTGCAGGTAAGACTAAACCCAGCAAGGGCCCCCCAAGAGGCAGAAAGGTGCTCGCCCCTCCTGCCGTCGCCATTGCCCTGGATGGCCCAGGATGCTGGTGTGCGCACCAGCATGCAGGTAGCTAAGAACACCCACTCAGCATATGTTAGGAGCACACCGCAGCTCACAAAATCAAACCCCCTTCCCTCCCAGACCAGATCAGAGCCAGCCACCATGATGACTCCCGTTGTACAAGCCAGGAAGCAGAGGCTCGAGCTTAAGTAGCCAGCTCCTACCCATGTGTTGTTTGGGCCTATGTTAGGAGGTTGTAGTCGTGCCTCGTCCCCAGATGGCAAGGAAGTTTAGAGGAGAAAACAGATGTGAACATCACAACACAGGACGGTGCTGCAGGTCTGGAAAACGCCCTGCGCTCCTTAGTCTAAGGGACTGACACGCAGGAGCACCTGCACAGTCTAAGCACAGGACGGTCACCTCTGACACATACCTCGTAGCCCAGTATGAGCCCGTTCTGGTCCTGTTCAGGCACCAAAGCCCACGTCAGTAAAATCTGGGTGGAGCTGACAGCCTCAGCGGACGTGTTTTCAGGAACATCTGAAGGAACTGCAAAGGATGAGTAAAACAGATTGGTGCCCAAAGTCCAAAGGCTTCAATAAATAAAGGTCTAATTTTTACCTAATCAAGTTGTCCTTGAAAGAGCAACCAGTTCTGAGCATTTTGGAGTGATCAGATTAAGCCTGCAGAGGTATAACAGAAATGTAAATCTCTAATATTAGCAACAAATCCCACAAATCCTGGGTATTTAGGAGCTCAATTTTATCTGAAACTACCCAGCAAGAAAATGTGCTTGGTCTATTTTTAGATTAACCTGTGGGAGCTGCAGACTTGGATCTCAAATGGGAAATCCTCACTCTCAGCCACCCGGGCGTCCATGACGCCCCACCTGAGCCATCCCCACTGCTCTGTAGTTACCCAGAGAGCTGTGGGCAGACTGGTTCTTTATTAGCCCATAACACTGTCTAAAACAGGTCTTTAAGAAAATGGCACTCTTATGCACAAACAAGCACTAAGCGGGGTTTTTCCCCTTCCCGTTCTTTGGAATGGAAACAGTTTTATCTGTACCACCAGCATCTTCATTACAGGAAACCTGCTCGAAGCAGCCTTTAGAGAAGACTAGATGGTATCTTGGCTATTAGAGCACAGAGAATGGCTGCAGATGGCAGGGGTTTACAGAGGGACCGAGAAGGCAAACGGGAGCGGCAAACGAAAACATAAAACATGTGCATTCTCCCCTTCTTTGTGCACCATAAAAATGCGGGTAGACAGGTTTTGCTCTCTCTACAGTCAAAGATTACTAATTAAACAAAGCAGAGCCAGAAATACTTATGAAAGCTGCTTTCTAGAACTTTAACCCACATCTGAGCATCGACTCAGTACAGGGCCTGGCAATGCGTGCTCCTCCAAGGATTAGGGTCTTTCCTTCCGTAATTCACTGAAAATAAGGCCAAGTGATACAACCTTCCTAGTGTGCTTTCAAAGCAGTCAGAATTTAAAGAAAAGTTTTCTGCAAAGGTGATGTGATTAAGAAGGGGATCAAAAAAGAAAATACTGGTGTCCCGCCACGAGGTGTTTGGTAGGAGCCAAATCCTCAATCCTGGAAAGCCGCTCAGCTGTTGCCTGCCCTGACCAACCTTCATGGCTCCTGGAGATGGGGCGCGATGCCACCTCCTTCCTGGGCCTCCACCGCTCCCCAAGCCAGGGCGGTCCCTCCTCCCCATGTTCTGCTGGCACCCCAGGCTCACTCTGAAATCGCCCCCTGCTTTCAGTGTGATGAGTCCTTGGACGGCCGACTCCTCACCGGACATGGTGCTCCAGCCTCTTGCTCGTCTCTGACGTCTGGCCTGCGGCCAGGCAAAGGGCAAAAGGCTGGACAAGAGAACCTGGAGTCTCGTGGCATAGGAAGCCTGGGTTCAGCTTGCACCCATCCAAAGAGAATTAGGTGAGGGATGTTCCAGAGATTTCACCTATCCCAGTGACAGTCTCAAGGGCCCTGTTGCTCTGAGTTTAAGCAAGTTGGAGCCTGCCTCGACCACGGAACCCACTGAGATATTCTCGGAGAAGTAGCTGGTGAGCTGAAGAGAGGCTTCAGGGAGGGAACTCGACATGGGCAGACAGTACACATGGAGGCCAGGGACACAGTTCCTGCGGCCTGGAGGGCTGGCAGATACCAGAGGGGATTTCATTTGTAAAGTACCTCATGGCTAGAGAAAGCAGAGGTGCACACATCTTAAATAAGTCAATATGACAAAGTGTTCTAATTCTCTAGCAACCCCTCAGAGCAGGCAGTAACCTCCGTGCGTCACAGTCAAAGCACCTGAGCTGGGTGGCTTGCCTGTGGCCATCCCGCTGCGACGTGGCAGAGCTGGGGTTCAAGGTCCCATCTCTCTGACCCCAACGCTTGTGCCATTTGTCCTCATGTCACTGACCATTTCATCTGGGTACCAGGTAGCCTCAGGGAACTTGTCTGTGGCCTTTCCTGGAGGACGAGTCGGACGGTGATCCATGGAAGGTGGTGAATGCCCGGGGGGGGAGGGGAGAGGGGCAGGATGGGGTTTCCTGAAAGATCCCATGGCCAGAGTCCTGGCAGTAAGAGTAAGAAGAGGGACCACAAACCTGCTCTTCCTCTGGAAGAGTGTCTGAGTTCTGCTGGGTCCCCACTTTCTGAACCTCCTATTTTCCTGGAGAAATGTGATTTTCCCCTGGTCTCTGTTCAGTCCAGTGGGGCCTCATGACCACAATTTATTCAGCCCCGGATTTCACCACGATTTTAGACTCAAAACCCCAGCAAGATCCTGAATCAACCCCCATGGAAGGGAGCTTATGTGGTTAGAGACCAGGCAGAGCGTCTCCTAAAGCACGATACAGTGATGGAAGGCACTCATGGGTCCCAAGGCAAGGGCGATGGCTGAAAATGCGTTCTTCCTTCTTTCTGGTCATTAAACTCGGGGATTCCAGAACACCAAAAGGTGTCGTAAAGTTTATTCTGACGGAAGCAATAAATATAGTTAGGAACTTGTGCTTGCAGGTAAACAAGAATTTAGAGAGCATCTCAGGGACTTTCATATTAAAAAAAAAAAAAACTGTCAGAATCTGCTGCCCATCTGCAGTCCCACAGCCCACCAACTCGTGCATGGACACCGAGCCCCCAGGATGGGCAGTGCTGACGCGACATCCAGGGAGGGCAGCAGAGGGGCACTGGCCATGGCTGTTGGGTGCCTCCATGCACATGGCATCTCCCCCATTACCTCTGGTCTCCACCCAGGTCCCTGGGCTCCGTGCAGCCCCTCTGGGCTGTGGGTTCCCCCAGACCTCGCTTCTCCTGCCTACTGCCCTGCTCCCTCTGGACCTCAGACTCTCCCTCCTCACGCCCCTGCCCCACGTCCAGCCTTCCCCCACCTCAGTGCACCAGACCAACCAGTTCTTTTCATTTTGTTAATTCAGAATTTTGGATCTAATGGAACAATTAAAAATCAAACCTTCTGGGCAATGAGTATCAATAGCTTCAAGTATCCCCAGTGTTCCCGACGTTCCTGTGGTGCTGTGAGCACGTGGCCTACGTTAGTTCATTCAGTCCTCACAGCAGAACTTCCAAGTCACTATCCCCGTTTGCAACTGAGAACGCTCAAGCGCAGAGAGGTTCGTAAACTTGCTGGAAACTAGCAAGAGTTTCTAGGGTTGGCCTGGGCTCCACACTTCCCCACAGAGCCTCCGTCCACACACAGCCTTCTCTCTGAAGTGCTGATGTGTGTGTGCACACCTGACCGCCCCCCTGACCTCACTGGGTCACACCTGATACATGGCTGAACGGTTTGATCCAAAGAGTCTTCCCTGAACGTACAGGAGGACAGGGCTTCATGTTCCAAGCTTGTCTACCAATTTTATTTTTTAAAATCTGATCTTCATCAAAATTTACAAAAATACGGCATGTTGTTCATCATGGTAACCTGGATCCCAAAACCAGCTTCCCAAAACCACTTCAAGCAGCTCCAGGGCAGCGTTGCTGGGGTCTGTGACATCACCTTGATATGTGGGTGGGCTAGTGTTGTGGACATGGATAAGACCAAAAGACACAAGCAAAGCCCCTGTGGCAGAAAGCACAGCCCGGACGCATCACAGGGGACGGCACGGGAGGCTTGCCACACACAGATGGACAAAGCAGGGGGCAAGTGGCCAGTAGAGAGGCACTTGGATTCCTGCACTGCTCCTCAGGGGGCATGCTCCTTGGGGGTGCGTGGCAGCTCAGTAACGTTCCACCTGCTCCAGCCTGCCAGGGGAGGGGGAGGGGCTGCCCCAGCCGGCGCTGGGCACCTTCAGCGGGCAGGTGTCCTACCTGTTCCGACGGCTGCGTAATTGAGACTAATGACCGCAGGAGCTTCAGAAACCATTTTCTGTTGATCTGAAGTAAATCTCCACAAGAGAGCAGTACGTCCAATCACAAGCTGTCCGTCTGCCTCCTGGCCCTCATAAATCAGAGTTTATGCAGGGAGAGTGTAAGACTCTGGAATTCACAATAAGCACAATGAGCAATATGCTCGGTGGGCCAGCCGCCCCTGCTCGGGGCTGCCTCTTTCTCATGCCGAGCTGACAGAGAGGCCCGGGGCTGCTCACTGTGCATCGTGGCTGCTAAGTTACGGCTCCCCCAGGTGTCTGGACCACCTGGTGCCCCATGCGGAGGACCACACTGGACCGCTGTCGTCCACCCCACAGCCATTCCAAGGGCAGCTGCAGTAAGAAGGAGGCTCTGGAAGGACGGTCCATGGTTTTCGGAGGCTGGGTTTGCCCACAGACCCAGCTTTTCTTGTGCTCCTCGGTGAGATACTCGGCCTGCAGTCTGGGATAGACTCTGTGTTGCTGCCGGCACGCCCCACCCAGAGCCCAGCCATGGTGGGTGCTGGCCTGTCTGTGGGGGCAGAGAGAAGGCTGCACCGAGGGCAGAGGTCACCGGGGAGGTGGCTGGAAGAACGAGTAGTGAGGCCCAGGAGACAACAGCCACTGAGTTCAGCTCCCGTAGGCCCTCTTCCTCCGCAGCCTTCCCAGAGCTCCTGGGATGCTGGGCACACTTCATAGCATGCATAGAAAAGGCGACAGCATGGGCCAGACAGAGCGAGATGGGGACGGGGACCGTGCCGCTGCTGGGAGGGACTGCAGAGCATCACCCACAGCTCTGAGGTTACGGTGGTGTTGCCAGCCCAGGACCCCAGCGGACAGCCGTGAAAAGGCCAAGCTCCACGGAGACTGGGGCTTTAATGACATGGATTTGTTGAAATAAAATACAAAAAGGAGTTCATTAAGCCCTATTAGCTGGTGAGAACAGAGGCTCATAAATGGAATGTTGGCAACCACTGCTCATCTGGGATATGCTGGCCCTGCTCAGTGAGGACGTGTGCCCGTGGCTTCCCCAAAGCTTTACACCAGGAATGAGGTGTGTGTTGTGTTCACCAAGGACCACACGTGTATCTGAAGGAAGGAAGTCTCCATGTGTGTACGTCTACCCAGGCCTAGCCAGGGTTCTGAGGCTTGGCCCTCGTGATGTCTGCGGGCCAAGCAGGCAGCCGTGGACACTCTGCCTCCGAAATCGATGGTGAGCGCAGCTCTCATTCCAGCCACGGGCCTGACCGGTCCCCGAGGCGTCTGCTGAGAGTCTTTGCTTCCAAGGGCAGCCTCCCTCTATGCACTTCTGGTGTTTCAGCTTTTTTGTTTTCCCTAGCACTGCCTGGCTTGCTTTTTCCTCCCTCTGTATGGCTTAAAGTTAAACTGAACGGGCTCCCTTCTCTGCCCACCCCGCACCATGTTCGGTTCTTCTGCTCCGGGAGACAGGAGGCCTCTCACAGGCGATCCCGTGCCAAGAGACTGGAGAATGAGCTACCTGGTTCCTGCACTGCAGTTTCAGTAGTGCCTTCTCCCCTTTCCTGGAGCTACATTGTTACTGACGGTGAGTATCTCAAAGCATTAGCTCTGAGGGCAGAACCAGACCCATACATACACTCTGGTTAGAAGTGAGGGGCACAGGAGGCTTCAGGGCAGAGGTGCCCTCTGGGTCTGTAGGGGTGGTCTGCAGGGGGCTCTGGCCCAGCACAGGCGACTATGTGTGGTTTTGAGACAAGAAGCAGGAGGGGTTGGCACCAGGAAGTTCCCTGACTAATGGGAGAGAAAAGAGTTTAGGGGAGGAACGCAGTCCCCAGGCTATGCCCTCAGGCACCCAGGACACGGCCTGGAGCCCCAGACACAGCACCGCGACACAGTGATGCTGGGCACCTCCCGCCTTTGTCCCTGGGGGACAATGGGGAGCTTAAGCTTGAGCTGTTCCGAAGTTCAGGGTGAGGGGGTGCTATACGCCTGTCTGTGGACACAGCCTGTCTTTGCGAAGCTGAGTTTCTGGTGGTTTCTGTGAAATGGGAGCAGGTACAGCATGAAGACCAATGAGGGAAATTATGGAAATTAAGGTGGTGGCGTTCACTCCGATCCCACATTCAAGAAGGTGGGCAGAGCCTGATCCCATCAGGAACATCAGGAACACACATCCCTGAAGCCGCAGTTTGCAGGTTGAGAGGACGGAGGCAGAAGCCCCAGGCATGGCAGGAGGTGCTACAGGCAGAGTCCCAGAGAGCGCCTGCCACAGACTGTCCCCCAGACTGAGTGGCTGAGGTGTGGAAACATGAGTGGCTGGCTTGACATTTCAAGTAATGCTCAGGAAATGGAAGGGGCCGCTGGAGGCTGTGGCCCTGGTGCCTCCTCCCTGCAGGCCCACGAAGAAATGGAGGGTCTGGGAGATAAGGTAAGGCTCCCACCTTCCTCTGAGGCCGAAGCCACCCAGATTTTCTTATTTTGAAGCCAAGATTTAAATTAAGCTTCCACCTTTCAGGTTAAAGCTCTTCTGTTCTAAAAAAAAAATCATCAAAGCCCCACAACAGACACCTGCAGCCCGTGAGCAGTCTGCCTGGCAGCCTGGCTGTCCTCACTTCGAGTCCCCAGGGGACACTGGGTGGAGCACAAAGGGTGTGGGAGCCAGGACACACGGGCTGCGCTGTGAGGCCCAGGTTTGGGCAGGGGTCAGTGCCGGGTGTGGTGACTGAGCTCTCCTCTCTGCCGACAGCCAGGCAGACGTGTCCACTTCCCTGAGAGGCTTCCGGTGCCCGTTCCCCAGCCAGCTGGGCAGTTTACTCACCCCTTGTTGGGGTGAGATTGTTTTTCCTTTTTCCAAAGACAGGGATACTAACCTGTAATGATGCCATTTTTCTCCAGGGGCTCTTACAAGCTGACCTTGAGCGATGTGTCCAGAATCTCCATGAAACTCAGGTGTCCCACAGCTCCTGGTTCTTGCAATGAAAACTAAAGTCACCAGTTAACACGAAGGCCCCCTTCTCCTTGGGTCAGATGTGTGTGGACAGTTCTAACCAGGGAAGGGAAGTGGGAGCTCAGGCTGGGGCCTGCAGGCCGAACTCGAAGGAAATGCCAGCAAAAACTCAGAAGAGGCAAGGGACTTTGAGGTGCAAAAAGCCTCCTAGATCTGAGCATGTAAATTGTTTTGCTCAGCTGCATCCCAGCCATGCCGAGAACCAAAAACAGGCAGTGGGAGATTTATACACACCTCCTTCTCCCTGACCTGCTCTACTGAGAACAAGCAGGGGCAGAATCAGTGACGGAGAGGAGCCAAGGGACCCATTCACTCAGCACAGACTGAGGAAGCTCAGGCCACATGCCCGGCAGGAACACCAGGCTCCCCCTGAGCTGCCCCGGCCTCATGACTCCCCTGGGCAGGCCCTGAATGTGCTACATCAAGATCTTTTTAATCATACCACATGCAGTATTTCAAGCTTAAAGTAGGAGAGCATGAAGACAAGGGTGTTGGTTGTCCTGCCCAAGAGCAGAGCTCGGGGCATCTCCGCAGGGAAGCCTCACCTGTTCTGGAGACTGCCGGCCTCGCTTGCAGACGGCGGATTCAGTACCCGCTGCTCAGCGCCACTTGGACCAAGCTCCCTAACACAACTCCTAATTTAAAAAGAAAGCAGGATGAGAGACTGTGGACTCTGGGAAACAAACTGAGGGCTTCGGGGCGGGGGTGGGGGGGAATGGGGTAGGCTGGTGATGGGTAGTAAGGAGGGCACGTATTGCATGGTGCACTGGGTGTTATACGCAACTAATGAATCATCAAACTTTACGTCAGAAACCAGGGATGTACTGTATCGTGACTAACATGATATAATAAAAAAACATTAAAAAAAAAAAAAAGGGAAGCAGGGCGCCTGGGTGGCTCAGTTGGTTAAGCCACTGCATTTGGCTCAGGTCATGATCCCGGAGTCCCAGGATCCCAGGATGGAATACCACATCAGGCTCCCTGCTCACCGGGGAGTCTGCTTTCCCTCTGACCCTCCTGCCTCTCGTGCTCTCTCACTCTCTCTCAAATAAAAAAAATCTTTAAAAAGACAAACAAAAAAGGAAGCAAAGATGGAAACAGCCTCAGCAAATATACTCATCTGGGTGAAACTTTCAAAAGACATTTTATGGATAAGCTCAAACACTGACAAGGGCCACTCTCTGAGTCAGGGAGATGGTAAAATAGAATGGTTGTTGAATCCAGCTCATATTCCTCTGGGTTTGAGTTTCCAGAAAGACATTCTGATGGATTTTTGAACGGACTTGTTCTTGTCTTGATCGATAGAGCAGCAAAGAAAGTTTTTTGCTCCTTTTATACTCTCAGTGTTTCTGCTTCTTGGATTCCTGTCCATATCTGCTGTCCTCTAGCTCTACTGGAACCAGCTGGCAACATCTAGTCTTAAAATTTATATTCTGTTTCCTCTTTACTGTGTTGCCTGCCCTCCCTGCCCCACTCCCAAGTTCTTATCACTTGGAGCTTTGGAAAAGGAGGCCTGCAAGATGTGGAGCCAGGGGAGGTGCCCTCAGCGGGAGAGCACAGGTGGGGGGGGGCAGGTGCCTCCAGCACTGGCCGGTCCAAGCCATCTGCCCTCCTTCCACCTTTCCATAACACAGTGCATGCTCTGAACAGCATCGATAGGCTCCCCAGCTACCAAAAAATTGTGACTCCGTTAGAAAATTCTAAAAAGATGACATTGCTTCCAGTTTTCTCAATTTCCAAAAAAGAAATTTCTAATTTCTCTTTTTACCTAATGGGGGGCAAAAATGCACTTAAGGTTGTTTCCTGGCCACAGAGCTTAATGGGAGGTGTCCCCACTATGTCTGTTGGCTTGCTTAACTGGCAATGTATGTGTGTGTGTGTGTTTCCTAAGTGAGGAATTCAAGCAGGAGTCTTAACTCTCTTCTTTGGAAGGAGTTGCCTTCTTTTGCCACTTTTTATTTTTTAATAAACATCCTCTGAAAAATGAAATCTGATATTCATTTGGACATGGCTGTGGCTGGAACAGAGGTGCTGTGCTGGCCTCTTCTTCAAATAAACGAAATAGAGGAAAACATCCACATAATGAAGAGCTATAAGGGGGGGTGCTCGTAACATCTGTCCCTCCCCACCTCCCTCCCCACCCCATCTACACATGTAAAGGGGCTCCGTTGTGCTTTCCTACAGATGAATGCAGAAAGTACCCTTCAGCCAAGCCAGGCTCCTCTCTCCTCCGAGACCCCACGTGGGCCCCCTGCATGCCCCCTATGCACCCTCAGTCCCACACAACTGGGCCAGAACCCAGCAGCGTCACCCTTCTCTTAGCCCCCTTGTCCCATACTTTCCCCACCAGATCCTTATGAACCTTTTGATTCAGCTCTGTGTTTGTGTCTGTGTGTGTGTACTGGGTTTCAATGTCAAATAGATGTCCTATTGTAGACTGTAGTCCAAAATGTCCACAGACTCCTGCAAATCCACCTACCATGTGAAGAGAAGTTAAGATGAGATCTTGCTTCTTTTCCATTCTATATCCAACCTGCGCTGAAAATCTGGAAGTAATTTCTGTCCATGTTTGATACATGCAGATTGAAAAAAAAACACAAATTCCAGCCTTTTCCAGCTATGTGACTTTGGGTAAGTTCGTTACCTCTTAGAGCTCCCATTTATCTCTGTGGAATAGGAGCAGTGAAGCTTCTCTCTCAAGACTGCCGGGGGTATGACCAAGGTGAGGCATAGCATGTGCGTGCATAGCAGAGGATAACAAAACCTCTTACAGGGTGGCTTCCTCCAAACTGCTAGCTTCCTATCCTTTCTTCTCCTTTCCTGAAAATTCTAAAAGACTGAATTGAGCCCATTCCTGATGGAACATCCCACATCATTTTGTGCACTTCTTGATTAATGTTGTAGCTGATTCTGGGAGAATCTGCAACATTATCCTATTCTGTACGTGCAGCCCACGGTCTAGGAGGTCTCAAGGATTGAGAAACAGATCTTTCGTGCAATGTTATTTATGCGACATTGACAACTTCCTAAGAGGAGATGAGAATGGAGCTTGCCAACCGAGTGCTCATTTATAATCCTTACTTTAGAAAACCTTTCAAAGCCCAAGTGAACATTTAGGAGCTTTTACTAATGTTTCAGAAATGTGGATAACCCAACGCTTTTCCCATCTCTCTTTAAATATGAAATATTTCTTTTTCATTAGAAGGTAATGTTCTGAAACCAGAATCAATCACTATAGCACAAAAATACCTGTTACAGGAAAAAAATGATAAAGAAGTAAAACCAGAAAAAATTAAAACCTTATTGTGTTCAAAATGATGATTTATACTATCATTTGTCTTTAGACCCTTTATAGAAACACCAGCATCTGTGTCTTTGTGACCACAGTTAAGAAACAGATGGAAGTTCGCTCATCTACACGGGCATGTTTTAGGATCTAGTGGTCATCTCTCACACTCATGCTTCCACAGGATTCCATGCTCAGGCTCCCCTGAGAACCTCGCAGTCACACTGTGTCTGCACGGGTCTCTCACGGGAAGTTGAACCGTTTTTAACAAGACATGAACTCGGAGGCCAAACACTGCCTCAGCATTAGATTTGGACCCCTTGTTGCTTCAAATGACTATAGTACCTAATGGGGGGCAATGATAGGAGATCATCCTAAATGATAGGAAAGTTGCTGATGTCGACATTGGCAGTAAGAAAAATGGGCATTTAAGTTATGCAGAAGTTACACGTTATGGCTTTTTTCCACTTGCAACTGAAAGCATATGGATTGCCAGAGCGTTTTGAAAGAAATTCCTGAGTCAATTTAAGTTATTTTCCATTTCATTTTGGGAAATCATGATGGAAATCTGACGAGCTGATTCCACATGAGCCGGATTTTGGGCCGCAACTCCTGTGGCAGGAGGGAGCTTTCCTCTCACACCTTGGAACGTTCACATGGCTGGGACTTACGGTTTTGCTGCTCGATTTGTAAGTTAATATGTCACATTTTAAAAGGCCTAGAGCAGAGAGGGTCTTGGAGGCACGGCTAAGAAAATCTAGTCAATGGAATTGGCAGACAGGATAATGGCAGAATAGTGGATGGGCAGGCGGAGTATGAAGAGTGGGGGTGTGTGTGTGAGAAAGTTTATATTAAATAATCCCCACATGTCCAAGTTACCCCATGCTGACAATGCAAAGAACCCAAGTAGACAAACCAGTCGTTTTAATAGATCTCAATAATAAATGGGATTGAAAAGAAGAATGGGCCATGTGACAGGTGAAGAGTAGGTTCAAAATTACTTCAGGGATCAATAGCACATTATGTTGAACTCAAGGTACAGATGACTTGCTCATCATCAATTCTGGGAGCTTCTGTGAAGGAAATACACTCGAGAGCCAACCTGTGTGCCCAGCAGCAGGTGGGCGCTCCCTGCCCCTGTGGACAATGCTTGCCCGTCACACGTCTCCTGTGGGTGTCAGCAAGGGCTGCCCCTATGTGCTTGGCTAGCCCCCAGGCTGAGGCTGGGACGTTCCTGAGTGATCTTTGAGAATGACCAGCCACCATGTCACACACCGCCTCACAGTGGCGGGAGCCGCACCAGCTCTCCCTGGCGTTGTGATGCTTTCTCAAGAGGACCTAAATACAAAGAGCTTATTAAAGTCAGGACAAATTCCATCTCATTTCCCCTAATGGATCGGGCTTGCCGCTTGGCCAAAAGGAGGAGGAAAAATCAGGCGGGCTGGCTGGAAGCTTTATTCTTCCTGAAGCCCAGGTGCTTCTTGCTGTTCCCACGGTGTCCTGACAGACTCCAGAATTATGTGCCTATACGTTCCGATAATTTTCCAAATTAGGCTGACAAATAATTTTGAGTTATTCTCTTCCCCTGTAATACACAGGCATTTAAATTATTCTCTTTCCAGCTGCAAGGACCAGCTCACTCTTACAGGCTTTCTCGATATGCGACACTAGCAGCCATGGAGCACCCCAAGCCCACAGAAAGGGGACCCAGTGGCCACAAGCACCTTCAGCTGGTGCCCAAACAGACCACAAGTTGAGGCCTTGAGGCCAATGGCCCTCGGAGCCGTGGGGCTCATGTCTGCTAATTCTGATGTGGGCAATTCTGAAGGATCATGAGGCCCTCTGCATGCAGCCAGCCATGACACAGAAGGTCACATGATTTTAGTCTAGAAATTACATATCCTCTGGGTTTCACTCTTCAGCAGGATTTGCTGTAGAAAGCAAGGCAGAAACTGCTAGCTGCCTTCGACTGTCTGCCCCCCCTTCCTTTCTTAGCAATGGATGGAAATGTATAGAGCTGAAAGAGCACCTTTCCAGGCTTTCCTGTACAGAGATATCCCATGAATTCTAAGCATAAGTCGGCAGCAGAAGGAACTTCTAAGAATGTTCTTCAAAGACTAGTGTTACTTGCATAGTTGGCCACAAGATGTAACCCTGTGCCTTCTTCCTTCTAGAATGTGGACATGACAGCTGGCATCCCAGGAGCCAGCTTGCAGCCCCAAGGCAAACTCTAAAGATGGCAAAGCAAAAAGAAGCCTGACCCTCTGGGGACCACGGAGCTGCCACTAACACCCCATGCAGCCCAAGGCCCGCTCTTGATGGGAGAAAATAAAAACACCCCTGCACTGTGTTTCAGCTGTTACTCTGGGTCTGTTTCTCGCAGCTGGAGAGACCACCACTACAGACAGTGGAACCCTAACTCCTCTGCTGCAGTCCCACCATGTAGATCCCAGTAAAACCTCTTTTCATGTCGATGGAGGATCCCTCTGAGTCTCTGTGCTGGCAGTTGCTGAAGCACGCCTGTCACACCGACCTTGTGCACAGCTGGAGTGTGGCCACACCCGAGCGAGGCTGGCTTCATTGGTCGTTCTCGCTCTGCTGTCACAGATGTTCATACCCCCTTCCGGGCTAGGCCGCAAGTCACCAAGAGTCACGGTGTGTCAGTGTGTCATAGGAGCTCAGGGCTTTCCAGGCCTTGACCTCGTCTTCTCTCGCAACCGCCCCCGAGGCAGTCAGCACAATGTTACAGATTATAAGCTTATAGTGGGGAACTTGGGGCTCACAGATGTTTCTGGGCAGATGTGAGTGAACGTGTGTGTGTGCAGACAGCTCACAAACCCTTGCTCTCCATCATCATCTCCCTAAATTATTCATGGCCCCCGTTGTTGCCATTTTTCTTCCTAATGCCTCACCTTCTAATCAGCTCATTTTTTATCTGGTTTATTCCGCCCCTGCTCCAGACAAGGTCCCCCGCCCCCACACCCTGGTTCTTCCCAACCACAGGTCTAAATCCTCTCTTATGTACGTCCTGTCTTGGGTGGGAACATTGATTCAGGGACAGAATTTACAAGCTGCTTTCCCTTTGTTCAGCTGTGGGGTGGTTGACCAGGATGCTCCCGAGGAGCAGGGCTGGACCCACACAGTGTGAGCACATGGCATGCATGGGGCCAGCTGCCTCCCCTGCACGTGCAGCCCTCCTGACACCCATCAAGTGTCACAGCCATGCCCAAGGGACAGTATCCCAATGCTGTGGTCAACAAGGGTCTCACCCCTGATCTGTCCTGGGGCTCGGGCTTGCCCCTCAAACAAAGGAGGGTCAGGGTGAGCAGTGCTTCCCAGTGAAGACTCAGAGGCTGTCACAAGCCTAAGAAGCTCTGTCGAGTGACCAGGGGATGGGCGTGGGAGTAGGTATACGGCAGGATCTGGAAACATCAGGAAAAGACCCACTGCATTCCAGAAGCACGGGGTCCTTTCCCCAGGGTGTTACAGTCATGTGAGCATGCAGGAAGAGTCTGAAACATGGTGAGAAGAGAGGGCTGTGTCCCTCAGAGGGAGGACAAAGATGCCCGTGCTTCCTGTGCCCATGCTGGTTGGGAGCAACGTCAAAGCACAAATGCCTGCAGGGAGGGAAGATGTGGATTATGACCACTCCCCTGGGTGCCCCTGAGACCTGCAGGGGCTCCGGGTTTAGAGCTCCAACAACAGCCATTCAAAGCCCAGACAAAGGAAGAAGGCCCACCTGCATGATGAGATGAGATGGGGAAACTACACACAGGGCATCGTTCAGGAATGTCAGCTCATTGAGAATTTAAAAAAGAGTGATACTACAAACCATACTTGCACAGAGAGCTAAGAGAATTCAGGTTCTCACCTAGAGGAGGAAAGCGAATCCTTGCACTGAGTAGAAGCATCCTCAGTCTCTCCTTTCAGAAAATCACCTGACCCAGAGGTGGGAGCCAGCCCGCCCACCCACCACCTCTGCCTAGCCCTGAGTGCTGGCGTTTCAGACCAGCTAAGCTCGAGCTAGCCAGCGTTCAGTTCCCCTGTGTGAGCAACTGCAAGCAAAACCTGCCCTGTTCTAGCCAGTGCCCCACCAGCAATCTGAAGAGGGGCTGGACCCCACTACTTTTCACATGCAGTCCCATGCACAGGGCACCACGCTCCCAGGGCAGGCTGTTGTGAAGCTCTCAGAGGGAATGGAACGAATGATGAAGCACCGCCCAAACATACCAGCCCACCCTTCTCATGGCCAGTGTCAGAGCTCCAGGGAACCCATGAATTCATGGCCAAATCATTGCCCATCAGCCTGGAGTCATGTGGCCCCTGGGGCTCCCTGTCAGCTCGCCTGCACAGCCACAAACAGGTTCGTCCTCCTCATACAGCATTTTGCTCCTGTCGCTCACTGCTCTCAAACTTTAAAGGCTCCCCAGTGGCAACCGAGTCAAAGCCAAACTCTTAGGCCACAAGCCCTTCTCCGTGAGGTGGAAATGTGCTTCCCCATGCCCCGCACAGGACTCAGACACCCCGGTACTAAAATGAAGCAGTCCTAGTTAACAGTAAGAGGGGCCTGTTAATAGTAACATTCATTATTTTTTTAATGTTTCTTTTTATTATATTATGTTAGTCACCATACAGTACATCCCTGGTTTTTTATGTAAAGTTCCATGATTCATTACTTGCATATAACACCCAGTGCACCATGCAATACATGCCCTCCTTAATACCCATCACCACCCTATCCCATTCCCCCACCTCCTCCCCTCTGGAGCCCTCAGTTTGTTTCTCAGAGTCGATAGTCTCTCATGGTTCATTTCCCCTTCTGTTTACCCCCTTTTTTCTTCCCTTTCTTCTCCTACCAATCTTCCTACTTCTTATGCTCCATAGATGAGAGAAACCATATGATAATTGTCTTTCTCTGCTTGACTTATTTCACTTAGCATTATCTCCTCCAGTGCCGTCCATGTTGCAGCAAATGTTGAGAACTCATTCTTTCTGATAGCTGAGTAATATTCCATTGTATATATGGACCAGATTCTTAATCCAGTCATCTGTTGAAGGGCATCTCGGCTCCTTCCATGATTTAGCTATTATGGACAAAGCTGCTATGAACATTGGGGTGCATATGGCCCTTCTCTTCACTACGTCTGTATCTTTGGGGTAAATACCGAGCAGTGCAATTGCTGGATCGTAGGGTAGCTCAATTTTTAACTTTTTAAGGGACCTCCACACTCTTTTCCAGAGTGGCTGTACCAACTTGCATTCCCACCAACAATGTAAGAGGGACCCCCTTTCTCCACATCCTCTCCAGCAATTGTTTCTTGGCTTGTCAATTTTTGCCATTCTAACTGGCGTAAGGTGGTATCTTAGTGTGGTTTTGATTTGAATTTCCCTGATGGCTAATGATGGTGAAAAATTTTTCATGTGTTTGTTAGCCATTTGTATATCTTCATTGGAAAAGTGTCTGTTCATATCTTCTGCCCATTTTATGATTTGTTTATCTGTTTCTCACGTAAGCAGTTTGAGAAGTTCTTTGAAGATCTTGGATACCAGTCTTTTATCTGTAGTGTCATTTGCAAATATATTCTCCCATTCCGTGGGCTGCCTCTTAGTTTTTTTTGACTGTTTCCTTGGCTGTGCAGAAGCTTTTTATCTTGATGAAGTCCCACAAGTTCATTTTATCTTTTGTTTCTCTTGCCTTTGGAGATGTGTCATGAAAAAGGTTCCTGTGACTGATGTCATAGAGGTTACTGCCTATGTTCTCCTCTATGATTTTGATGGATTCCTGTCTCACATCGAGGTCTTTCATTCATTTGGAGTTTATCTTTGTGTATGGTGTGAAAGAGTGGTCAAGTTTCATTCTTTTGCATGTAGCTGTCCAATTTTCCCAGCACCATTTATTGAAGAGACTGTCTTTTTCCCACCAGATGTTTTTTTCTGCTTTGTCAAAAATTAGTTGCCCAAAGAGCCGAGGGTCCATTTCTGGGTTCTCTATTCTGTTCCATTGGTCTATGTGTCTGTTTTTGTGCCAGTGCCATGCTGTCTTTGTGATCACAGCTTTGTAGTACAACTTGAAATCTGGCATTGTGATGCCCTCAGCTTTGTTTTTCCTTTTCAACAATTCCTTGGCGATTCGGGGCCTTTTCTGGTTCCACACAAATTTAAGGGCTATTTGTTCCAGTTCTTTGAAAAATGTCATTGGTATTTTGATCGGGATAGCATTGAAAGTGTAGATTGCTCTGGGTAGCATGGACATTTTAACTATGTTTATTCTTCCGATCCATGAGCATGGTATATTTTTCCATCTTTTGTGTCTTTTTCAATGTCTTTCAAGAGTGATTTATAGTTTCTAGAATATAGGTCCTTTACATCTCTGGTTAAGTTAATTCCAAGATAACGTATGATTTTTGGTGCTATTGTAAATGGGATGGATTCCCTAATTTCACTTTCTTCAGTCTCATTGTTCGTGTATAGAAATGCAACTGATTTCTGAGCATTGATTTTGTATCCCGCCACATTACTGAACTGCTCTATAAGTTCTAGGAGTTTGGGGGTGGAGTCTTTTGGGTTTTCCATATAGAGTATCATGTCATCTGCGAAGAGAGACAGTTTGACTTCTTCTTTGCCTATTTGGATACCTTTTATACATTTTGTTGTCTGATTGCTGTTGCAAGGACTTCTAATACTATGTTGAATAATAATGGCGAGAGTGGGCATCCTTGTCATGTTCCTGATCTTAAGGGAAAGGCTTCCAGTTTTTTCCCATTGAGAATGATATTTGCTGTAGGCTTTTCATAGATGGTTTTTATGAAATTGAGGAATGTACCCTCTATCCCTACACTCTGAAGGGTTTTAATCAGGAAAGGATGCTGTATTTTGTCATATGCTTTTTCTGCATCTATTGAGAGGATCGTATGATTTTTGGCTTTTTCCTGCTGGAAAAAATCTATGACACTGATAGATTTGCGAATGTTGAACCACCCTTGCATCTCAGGGATGAAGCCCACTTGGTCATGATGGATAATCCTTTTAATGTACTGCTGGATTCTATTAGCTTGGATCTTGTTGAGAATTTTGGCATCCATATTCATTAGGGAAATCGGTCTGTAATTCTCCTTTTTGATGGGGTCTTTGCCTGGTTTGGGGAACAAGGTAATATTGGCCTCATAGAATGAGTTTGGTAGCTTTCCTTCTGTTTCTATTTTTTGAAATAGCTTTAGGAGAATAGTTATTATTTCATCTTTGAATGGTTGGTAGAATTCCCCAGGAAAACCGTCCGGTCCTTGTTTTGTTTTTTGGAAGGTTGTTTATTACTGTTTCAATCTCTCATAATTAATTGGCGTGTTTAAAGATTCAATTTCTTCCTGTTTCAGCCTTGGTAGTTTATAGGTTTCCAGGAAGTCCTCCATCTCTTCCAGATTGCTTAATTTATTGCCATAAAGCTGTTGATAAAAGTTTCTAATAATCCTTCCAATTTCATTGGTGTTGGTTGTGACCTCTCCCTTTTCATTCATAATTTTAATAATTTGGGTCCTTTCTCTATTCTTTTGGATAAATCTTGCCAGTAGTTTGCCAATTTTATTTACTCTTCAAAAACCAGCTTCTAGTTCTGTTGATCTGCTCTACTGCGCTCCTGGTTTCTAATTCATTGATCTCTGCTCTAATCTTGATCAACTGCTCTCTCGTGCGTGGATTAGGCCTGTTCTTCTGTTGCTGTTCCAGCTTCTTGAGGTGAGAATATAAAAACTGCATTTTAGATTTTTCTGTTCTTTTGAGTGAGGCTTGGATGGCTGTGTATTTTCCCCTTAGGACTGCCTTTGCAGTATCCCATAGGTTTTGGACCATTGTGTTTTCATTCTCGTTGGTCTCCACAAATTGTTTAAATTGATTTTTGATTTCCTGGTTTATCGAATCATTCTTGAGCAGGATGGTTCTTAGTCTCCAAGTGTTTGAGTTCTTCCAAATTTTTCCTTGTGGTTGAGCTCCAATTTCAAAGCACTGTGGTCTGAGAATATGCAGGGAATAATTTCAGTCTTTTGGTATCGGTTGAGACCTCTTTTGTGACCCAGAACATGGTCTATTCTTGAGAATGTTCCATGGGCATTAGAATAGAATGAGTATTCTTTGGTTCTGGGGTATAGTGTTCTATATATATCTATGTGGTACAACTCGTCGAGTATGTGATTCAGAGCTCTTGTTTCTTGTTGGTTTTCTGTTCTGTGCTCTGTCTATTGCTGATAGTGGAGTGTTAAGGTCCCCTACTATTAACATATTTTTATCTATATGTCTCTTTATTCTGGTTAAGAGTTGGCTTGTGTATCTTGCTGCTCCCCTGTTGGGGGTATAGATATTTATAATTGTCATATCCACTTGTTGGATACATCCTTTAAAAATAATATAGTGCCCTTCTGTATCTCTAACTATAGTCTTTAGTTTAATATCCAATCTGTCTGATATGAGAATTGCTACCCCAGCTTTCTTTTGAGGTCCATTGCCATGAAAGATGGTATTTCATCCCTTTACTTTCAGTCTGGATGTATCTTTAGGTTCAAAATGAGTGTCTTGTAGACAGCAAATGGATGGGTCATGTCTTTTTATCCAATCTGCAACCCTGTGGGGTGTAATGGGAGCATTTAGGCCATTTACATTGAGACCGATTATTGAGAGATATGATTTTAATGATATCATGTTGCCAGTAAAGTCTTTGTTTCTACCGATTGTGACTTTCTGTTCTGTATCACTCTTGGGGCCTTTTTACTTTTATAGAACCCCCCTTAATATCTTCTGTAGGGCTGGTTTCGTGGTTACAAAATTGTTTAATGACTGGTGATTCTGGAAGGTCTTTATCTCTCCATCAATTCTGAATGACAGCCTTGCTGGATAAAGGATGCTTGGCTGCATGTTTTTCTCTGAAAGAGCTTTAAAAATGCCCCCCCCAACCCTTTCTCTCATTCCAGGACTGTGTAGACAGGTCTGACGTAATTCTGATACCTTTGCCTTGGTATGTGACAAATTTCTTTGCCCTGGCTGCTTTCAGTTCTGTATCCTTGGATCTAATATTTGCGAATTGCACTATGACGTGACGTGGTGTAGGTTTGTTGTGGTTGAGCTCGGGAGAGGGTCCTCTCTGACTCTTGGACACGAATGCTTGTTTCCTTTGCTAGATTAGGGAAGTTTTCATCTACAATTTCTTCAAATATTTCTTCTAGACCTCTGTTTTTCTCCACCCCCTCGGGGACACCAATGATTCTGACATTGGTATGTTTCATTGAGTCAGTAATCTCCCATAACCTACATTCCTGAGCATGGATTTTTTTGAGTCCAGATTCTATTCTAGCTTTCTCTTCTGCTAACCCAACCTCCAATTCGCTGATACGTGCTTCTGCCTCATTCACCCTGGCCATTAGAGCCTCTAGTTTTCACTGCATTTGGCTCATAGAATTTTTTTTTAATGATTTTTTATTATATTTTGTTAGTCACCATACAGCACATCCCCGGTTTCCGATGTAAGGCTCGATGATTCATTAGTTGTGTATAACACCCAGTGCACCATGCAATACGTGCCCTCCTTACTACCCATTACCGGTCTATCCCATTCCTCCACCCCCCTCCCCTCTGAAGTCCTCAGTTTGTTTCTCATAGTCCATAGTCTCTCATGTTTCATTCCCCCTTCTGATTACCCCCCTTTCTTTATCCCTTTCTTCCCCTAAGGATCATCCTAGTTCTTATGTTCCATAGATGAGAGAAATCATATGATAGTTGTCTTTCTCTGCTTGACTTATTTCACTTAGCATTATCTCCTCCAGTGCCGTCCATGTTGTAGCAAATGTTGAGAACTCGTTCTTTCTGATAGCTGAGTAATATTCCATTGTATATATGGACCACAACTTCTTAATCCAGTCATCTGTTGAAGGGCATCTCGGCTCCTTCCACGATTTAGCTATTGTGGACGTTGCTGCTATGAACATTGGGGTGCATATGGCCCTTCTCTTCACTACGTCTGTATCTTTGGGGTAAATACCCAGTAGTGCAATGGCTGGATCATAGGTTAGCTCAATTTTTAACTTTTTAAGGGACATCCACACTGTTTTCCAGAGTGGCTGTACCAACTTGCATTCCCACCAACAATGTAGGAGGGATCCCCTTTCTCCACATCCTCTCCAACAATTGTTGTTTCTTGCCTTGTCTATTTTTGCCATTCTAACTGGCGTAAGGTGGTATCTCAGTGTGGTTTTGATTTGAATTTCCTTGATGGCTAATGATTTTGAACATTTTTTCATGTGTCTGTTAGCCATTTGTATGTCTTCATTGGAAAAGTGTCTGTTCATATCTTCTGCCCATTTTTTGATTTGTTTATTTGTTTCTCGTGTATTGAGTTTGAGAAGTTCTTTGTAGATCTTGGATACCAGTCCTTTATCTGTAGTGTCATTTGCAAATATCTTCTCCATTCCGTGGGCTGCCTCTTAGTTTTTCTGACTGTTTCCTTAGCTGTGCAGAAACTTTTAATCTTGATGAAGTCCCATAAATTCATTTTATCTTTTGTTTCTTTTGCCTTTGGGGATGTGTCATGAAAAAGGTTGCTTTGGCTGATGTCATAGAGGTTGTTGCCTATGTTCTCCTCTAGAATTTTGATGGATTCCTGTCTCACATCGAGGTCTTTCATCCATTTGGAGTTTATTTTTGTGTATGGTGTGAGATAGTGGTCAAGTTTCATTCTCTTGCATGTAGCTGTCCAATTTTCCCAGCACCATTTATTGAAGAGACTGTCTTTTTCCCACCGGATGTTTTTTCCTGCTTTATCAAATATTAGTTGCCCAAAGAGCCGAGGGTCCATTTCTGGGCTCTCTATTCTGTTCCGTTGGTCTATGTGTCTGTTTTTGTGCCAGTACCATGCTGTCTTTGTGATCACAGCTTTGTAGTACAGCTCGAAATCTGGCATTGTGATGCCCCCAGCTTTGTTTTTCCTTCTCAACAGTTCCTTGGAGATTCGGGGCCTTTTCTGGTTCCATACAAATTTAAGGACTATTTGTTCCAGTTCTTTGAAAAATGTCCTTGGTATTTTGATCGGGATAGCATTGAAAGTGTAGATTGCTCTGGGTAGCATGGACATTTTAACTATGTTAATTCTTCCGATCCATGAGCATGGAATATCTTTCCATCTTTTTATGCCTTCCTCAATGTCTTTCAAGAGTGATTTATAGTTTCTAGAATAAAGGTCCTTTACGTCTCGGGTTAAGTTAATTCCAAGGTAACGTATGGTTTTTGGTGCTATTGTAAATGGGATGGATTCCCTAATTTCTCTTTGTTCAGTCTCGTTATTCGTGTATAGAAATGCAACTGATTTTTGAGCATTTATTTTGTATCCTGCCACGTTACTGAATTGCTCTATAACTTCTAATAGTTTCGGAGTGGCTTCTTTTGGGTTTTCCATATAGAGTATCATGTCATCTGCAAAGAGAGACATTTTGACTTCTTCTTTGCCGATTTGAATACCTTTGATCCCTTTTTGTCGTCTGATTGCTGTTGCAAGGACTTCTAATACTATGTTGAATAATAGTGGCGAGAGTGGGCATCCTTGTCGAGTTCCTGATCTTAAGGGAAAGGCTTCCAGCTTTTCCCCATTGAGAATAATATTTGCAGTAGGCTTTTCATAGATGGCTTTTATGAGATTGAGAAATGTACCTTCTATTCCTACACTCTGAAGGGTTTTAATCAGGAAAGGATGCTGTATTTTGTCAAATGCTTTTTCGGCATCAATTGAGAGGATCATATGGTTCCTGAGTCTTTTCTTGTTGATATGATGTATCACGCTGATTGATTTGCGAATATTGAACCACGCTTGCATCCCAGGTATGAATCCCACTTGATCGTGATGGATAATCCTTTTAATGTACTGTGGATTCTATTATCAAGTATCTTGTTGAGGATTTTGGCGTCCATATTCATTAGGGAAATCGGTCTGTAATTCTCCTTTTTGAGGGGGTCTTTGCCTGGTTTGGGGATCAAGGTAATATTGGCCTCATAGAATGAGTTTGGTAGCTTTCCTTCTGTTTCTATTTTTTGAAATAGCTTTAGGAGAATAGGTATTATTTCTTCTTTGAATGTTTGGTAGAATTCCCCAGGAAAACCGTCCGGGCCTGGAGTTTTCTTATTTGGAAGGTTGTTTATCACTGACTCAATTTCTTCATAATTAATTGGCCTGTTTAAGAAATCAATTTCTTCCTGTTTCAATCTTGGTAGTTTATAGGTTTCCAGGAAGGATTCCATCTCTTCCAGATTGCTTAGTTTATTGGCATATAGCTGTTGATAAAAACTTCTAATAATCCTTCCAATTTCAATGGCGCTCGTCGTGACCTCTCCTTTTTCATTCATAATTTTAATAATCTGGGTCCTTTCTCTTTTCTTTTGGATAAGTCCTGCCAGTGGTCTGTCAATTTTATTGATTCTCTCAAAGAACCAGCTTCTAGTCCTGTTGATCTGCTCTACTGTACTTCTGGTTTCTGCTTGATTGATTTCAGCTCTAATTTCGGTCAACTGCTTCCTCGTGCGTGGATTAGGCCTGTCCCTCTGTTGCTGTTCCAGCTTCTTGAGGTGAGAATATAAAAACTGCATTTTAGATTTTTCTATTCCTTTGAGTGAGGCTTGGATGGCTATGTATTTCCCCCTTAGGACTGCCTTTGCAGTATCCCATAGGTTTTGAACTGTTGTATTTTCATTCTCATTGGTCTCCATAAATTGTTTAATTTGATTTTTGATTTCCTGGTTTATCGAGTCATTCCTGAGCAGGATGGTTCTTAGTCTCCAAGTGTTTGAGTTTCTTCCAAATTTTTCCTTGTGGTTGAGTTCCAATTTCAGAGCGTTGTGGTCTGAGAATATGCAGGGGATAATTTCAATGTTTTGGTATCGGTTGAGACCTGTTTTGTGTCCCAGAACATGGTCTATTCTTGAGAATGTTCCATGGGCATTAGAATAGAATGAGTATTCTTTGGTTCTGGGGTGTAGTGTTCTATATATATCTATGAGGTCCAACTCGTCGAGTATGGCATCCAAAGCCTTTGATTCTTTGCTTAGTTTTTGCCAGGGTGTTCTGTCTATTTCTGATAGTGGAGTGTTGAGGTCCCTCACTATTAATGTATTTTTATTTATATGTCTCTTTATTCTGGTTAAGAGTTGTCTTGTGTATCTTGCTGTTCCCCTGTTGGGGGCATATATATTTATAATTGTCATATCCACTTGTTGAATACTTCCCTTAAGAATAATATAGTGCCCTTCTGCATCTCTAACTATAGTCTGTAGTTTAAAATCCAATTTATCTGATATGAGAATTGCTACCCTAGCTTTCTTTTGAGGTCCATTTGCGTGAAAGATGGTACTCCATCCCCTTACTCTCAGTCTGAATGCATCTTTGCGTTCGAAATGAGTCTCTTGTAGACAGCAAATGGATGGGTCATTTCTTTTTATCCAATCTGCAACCTGTGGCGTTTATGGGATGGTTCAAACCATTTACATTAAGACTGAGTACTGAGAGATATGATTTTAATGATGCCATGCTGCCAGTAAAGTCTTTGTTTGTATTGGCTGTGACTTTCTGTTCTGTATCACTCTTGGGGCCTTTTTACTTCTATAGAACCCCCCGTAATATCTCCTGTAGGGCTGGTTTCGTGGTTACGAAATTGGTTAGTGACTGGCGATTCTGAAATGTCTTTATTTCTCCATCAATTCTGAATGACAGCCTTGCTGGATAAAGGATCCTTGGCTGCATGTTTTTCTCTGAAAGAGCTTTAAATATGCTCCCCCAACCCTTTCTCTCATTCCAGGTCTGTGTAGACAGGTCTGACGTAATTCTGATGCTTTTGCCTTGGTACGTGAGAAATTTCTTTGCTCTGGCCGCTTTCAATACTGTATCCTTGCATCTAATATTTGCGAATTGCACTATGACGTGACGTGGCGTAGGTTTGTTGTGGTTGAGCTCGGGAGAGGGTCCTCTCTGCCTCTTGGACACGAATGTTTGTTTCCCTCGCTAGATTAGGGAAGTTTTCAGCTACAATTTGTTCAAATATCTCTTCTAGATCTCTGTTTTTCTCCACCCCTCGGGGATGCTGATGATTCTAACATTGGATCGTTTCATTGAGTCAGTAATCTCCCGTAACCTACATTCGTGGGCGTGGATTTTTTTAAGACCATCTTCTATTTTCATTTTTTCCTCTTTTAACCCATCCTCCAATTCACTAACCCGTTCCTCTGCTTCTGCGACCCTGGCCGTCAGAGCCTCTCGTTTTGCCTGCATTTGGCTCATAGAATTTTTAATTTCTGTCAGATTCGCTCTCATTTCTGTCCTTAGGGATTCTATATTCTCAGTAACCTTTTCGTTAATAGTTTTTTCAATTGTACTCATCATTTTGACCATCGTTACTCTGAATTCCATTTCTGATAATTTGGTTACATCCATATCCGTTACTTCTGTGGCAGAGGCCACAGACTCACTGTCTTTTCTTTGCTGGGGTGGGGGGCTTCTCCTTCTTGTCATTCTGATGAGGAGAGGTTGCGGGGTTTCCAGAGCCCAAATTATTGACTGGGTCCCAGGCCGTGCCCCTTGTTTTATAGGGATCTTAGGGATGTGGGCTTCTTCTTTAAAGATTTTATTTATTTATTTATGTGGCAGCCAACCAGGGAGAGAGGGAACAGAAGCAGGGGAGTGGGAGAGGAAGAAGCAGGCTCCCAGCGGAGGAGCCCGATGAGGGACTCCTTTCCGGAATGCCGGGATCATGCCCTAAGCCGAAGACAGGCACTCAATGACTGCGCCACCCAGGCGCCCGGGTTGTGGGCTTCTTGATTTTTCAGCCTGCCTTCTGGGGGAGGGGCCTGCCGCGCCGATACTCAGGCAACCCTGTTTGGGTAGAGTCTCCGTGTCCCCTGGGAGGGGGGATGGGGATGGGCACTCTCTGAGCCGGTATTTCCAGGCTTTTGTTCTCTGGTGGCTTTCCCTGGCGGTTTGCTGTGCCTCTTCTGAGAGTCAGAGAAGCAGTGGCCGAATCTCAGCCTCTGTCACAGAACAGAGGGATTGCGGCCCATTCTCTACTAATGTTCTGGCCACTTTAACTCTGTTACTGTTGGTGCTGCTCAACCCTGCATCGTCCCGGGATGTGCGCCCCACACCCGGCGTCCCAGCCCTCACTTCCAGGGCCGGAGCATCTCTGTCTTTTGTGTTTCTAACGCTGCCAGCCGCCAGCCACCCCACGCGTTCTCCGGAAGCTCCCGGTCTCAGTCTGGATCCAGTGAGCGCACCAGGATTCCGGTGTTCCACGAGATGCCTGGTGGAGCGCGCTCCCGGCTCACGGTCTCAGTCTGCTGTTTTGCGGTGCCGTCCGCGAGCCCCGCCCGCTCTCCCGTGCAAGTGGCTACCGCTTCCGGCGCCCGAACGCAGCGGCTCCCTCCCCCTTCCGTTTATCTTCCGATATCTGTGCGCGGTTTCATGGCTCCCCGCTTCATACCTCAATACTCTGCGCTGGAGATGTTCCTTTGTAGAGATCCAGATGCATCTTCCTGTGTCTCAGGCTGGTTCCATGGTTGTTTAGGCTGGTCTGGTACCTATCCAGCTCGACTCGGAGGACCGGCTGAAAACGGTGTCTCCTACTCCTCCGCCATCTTAACTCCTCCCCTGGCTCATAGAATTTTTAATTTCTGCCAGATTCGCTCATTTCTGCCCTTAGAGATTCTATATTCTCATTAACATTCTCGTTAATACTTTTTTCAAGTCTATACATCATCTTGACCATTGTTACTCTGAACTCCATTTCTGATCATTTGGTTATATCCATATCCATTAGTTCTGTGGCAGAGGCCACAGACTCATTGTCTTTTCCTTGCTGGGGGGGGGGGGTTCTCCTTCTCGTCATTCTGATGAGGAGAGGTTGCGGGGTTGTCCAGAGCCCAAATTATTGACCGGGACCCAGGCCGTGTGCCCTTGTTTTATAGGGATCTTAAGGATGTGCGCTTGATTTTTCAGCCTGCCTTCTAGGGGAGGGGCCTGCCACGCCGATACTCAGGCAACCCTGTTTGGGTAGAGTCTCTGTGTCCCCTGCGAGGGGGGATGGGGATGGGCACATTGTAAGCCGGTATTTCCAGGCTTTTGTTCTCTGGCGGCCTCCCTGGCAGTTTGCTGTGCCTCTTCTGAGAGTCAGAGCAGCAGCAGCCGCATCTCAGCCTCTGTCTCAGAACAGAGGGATCGCAGACCATTCTCCACTGATGTTCTGGCCACTTTAACTCTGTATCTGTTGGTGCTGCTTAACCCTGCAGTGTCCCGGGATGTGCGCCCCACACCCAGCGTCGCAGCCCTCACTTCCAGGTCCCGCGCATCTCTGTCTTTTGTGTTTCTAACACCGCCAGCCGCCAGCCACCCCCACACGCTCCCGGAGCTCCCAGTCTCGGTCTGGTTCCAGTGAGTGCAACGGAGCTCCGTTTCAGTCTGGTCGCACGCGTTCCCCGGCTCACGATCTCAGGCTGCTCTCTCACGGGTGCTGGTCTGCTGCAACATTCATTATTTTAAGTATTTCCAAATTTGTTATTTTATTAAGTAGATGAATTAAAGCAAACATGAATTGTCCAGGGGCTCAGCTGTCTCTATTTTCTCATGAGTCACATGCGGCTGAGCGGGTCCTTCCTGGCTATCTCATATATTTCTGCCAGTGAAATATTTCCCTGTGGAAGCAGAACTGACGTTGCTTCATTTATAAAGGAGGCTTTCTAGACTCATGGATGATGACAGTCAGTCAGTCGATAAGGGGTGATGGTAACAGTATGAAATATCAGGGCACATTAGGTCTCTGGCATGAATTGGGGAGAGAGTGAGCAGTTAGAAACCTTATCATTTGAAACAGGTCAAGGCCTGGTGGCAGTAAAAATGCATAAGCAAATAAACTCACACCTGTGAGTCGGCAGAGGATAAAAGCGCTGGATGAAAGGAGTTGTCAACTGGGTGGGGAAATTGCTTCCCTGGACCAGGATCAGGGTGCTGTGGGCACACGCAGCCACTCCAAGACACGGCCCATTCATTCTTGCCAAGCACACCAGCAGTGAAATACGTTCTGAATGCCAGCTCTTCCTGTGGCTGAGGCGTAGCCTACAAAGGCAGGGCCCACTGGCTTTAGGTCATTCTGCCTGGCCATATAGGGGAGGGTGGACTCAGGGAGGGGATTTTACCGATTTAGTAACTTGTTTGGCTCGTGTAACTGAAAGTCTTCCCCCCCTAAAAAGGAGCACCAAGTTGCAAATTCCTTTACCAATAATCATGATGCATCACTAAAAACATAATTCTAAATAATCCCTCTCTTGAGGAACGCTCAAAAAACATGAATGACACTATTTAAATAATTATATAATAAATGCCTAGAAAAACACTAGAATGAAATACAATAAAATATGGAATGGGCACAATCAAAAAAATTAACAATGATGGTCTTTGATGTCAGTGAATTCTACAACTTTCCACGATGTTTATGCATTTCTCCAGTAACAAAAAAGATCTTAATTGAAAACAAAATTAAATGAGCTCACATTCCCATGAACTCCACACAAGCTGAAATGAATTAACAAGGGTAAGTCTAGAATGTAAAACCCACTGTAGTTTGTCCAAAAAGCTAAATGCCTGACAATGGGTCACTAAGGGCAAAACATGATCCTCACGACCTCAGGAAGTTATTTGTGGCTACTTAAAATTTTTGCTTTTATAACATTCATCAGGGAACTAGGGAGAACAAAATGAATTTACTACTTTTTTCTTAGTGTTTACCAAAGAAACCTTAGCTCACTTCTGAGCAAACAAAATTAAAATTCATTTGTCTCCACTCCAGGATGTCACTTTGGGCAAGGTAATAACTAAGTCATTGTATACTACACGTCTAGCCATACTTACATTATTTATAAGCTCATGAAGTCTGTAATTATAATGTATCCATGCACTACAAATGTGAATGTACCTTTGTTCATTTTTTCCCCTTTTACTAGAAATTACATTGAAAGTGTAGGCTTCTAATGATTAAAAATAATTGACAGGGAGGTTGCATGTATATTCTTTGTTGCTACACGTTTTTATTGACTGGACTCCTAAGGGCTCGTTCATACGGGTCTCACTGCCTCTTCTGCCTTCCTGTACTTCACAGACCGTCACACCACAGGTCTGCAGGCTCCTTAGAGAAGGGGCACGATCTTTCTCATCACTGCAAATTTCCTTATTATGGCACCTAGCACAGAATTTATGAAAAGATACTTGACATGATTCATAGGGAATCAGAATTTTCTACTTCTAATGACACTTTGTTTCCTGAGCAAAGTGACGGGTTAACCCGGAGAAGCCAGGACAGAGCCTAATTGCTGAGTGTAAATCTAGACAGAGAGGGAGGCTGGTTTCTGAGAAGGCGAAGAATGGTGCCTGCCAGCCTGGCTGGTGTGAGGGAAAAGTCGCACAGCAGACTCTAGGTGGTGGGAAGGCTGGTGAGAGAAACGGGAGGGACCCTTCTGCTGTCCCTATAAAAAGTCAGTAAAATCTATCCTTCTAACAGCTGTGGAATGGGAACCCTGCTAGCAGATGAGTGCAGGGTAAAAACAGATGCTTGTCACAGGGCCGGCCGACATAGGGATAGGACGCATGTTTATTCAATTGGATCAAGAGCCCAACAGTTATCTACTAAGAACCTGCTCTGTGCCCTTAACTGTTCTAGCTTCGGGGCCCACCTAGGAAGCACAACCCAACATGCGCTCTACCCTCCGGAACCCTGTGGTTCCCTAACGCTTGTCCCGGATC
This sequence comes from Ursus americanus, assembly GCF_024610735.1. NCBI lineage: Eukaryota > Metazoa > Chordata > Mammalia > Carnivora > Ursidae > Ursus > Ursus americanus. The sequence continues at coordinate 79,174,831 of NC_142136.1, read as the reverse complement.
TACTTCCAACAGTTGATCCTTATTCCCCATGGATTCCGTACCTGTGGAGCTACACACTCACTAAAATTTGTAACCCCCAAATCCAATGTTCTTGTACATGCAGAGTGGCAAAAAAAAAAAGGGGTCCCAGCTGAGGTCAAAGAAGGCCAAACTGCCTTGTTTCAGCTCTCCTACTGTAAACAAGAATCCCCTTCACAGTCGATTATTGCTGCATTTTTTCGCTTTTTTTTTTTTTCATCCCTGCCGGTGATTTCCATTTCAAATGGTCCTCAGGTGTAGTGCTGAAGTGCTCTCTAGTCTTCCAAGCAAGAAAAGGCTGTGTGTCTCATGGGGGAAATGCGTGTTAGATAAGCTTCATCCAGGCAGCAGTTACAGGTTGTTGGCCATGAGCTCAATGTGAACAGATCAACAATGCATATGTTAAATAAGTTGTCTTTAAGGAAACACACACATAAAGTAAAGTGATGCACTGACTGGTTGACAGATAGGTGAGGAGGGACCTAACCGTGCTGCCCCTCGGAGCAATGATTCAGTGCTCACTAACTCAGGGTTTGCAGGACCATGAATAATGAGAATGAAGTGAATCTGTGCCTTCCTCTATTGCTGTTCAAGTGAAGGGAAACGCAGAGCAGAAGTAATCTTTAGGAAGGGCCAATTGTGGGCCAAATGTGGTGCTAAACATTTAAAATACATTCACTCACGTAACTCTCACAACCAACTTGTGAAGTAGGTAGCAGCTTCACTTGACAGATGAGAAAACTGATGCTCAGAGAGGTTAAGTGAATTTTCCAAGGTCACACAGCCGGTGATAGAATACTATCCCTACCACTGCCTGGGAGATGACCGGGGCAGAGGATACAATTAAACGGAACATTTATTCTCAGTCTCAGTTGTTGTGATGGTAGGATGTGAGTGTAAGGGGCAATTTGAGAAGACGACAATTAGGACGATCTCAGCCAAGGGACAAAAGATTCTCCTCGAGGCTGGGGGACCTGTAAGCTGGACCGTCACCTCTCCCTGTTGGAGATCCCGAGGGGGAGGGTGACAGAGAGAGGCTGGGCTTCCACCAGTGTAAAGGTTCCCCTTTCCCACAGGGCACATTATAATCCAGTCTTAATTATTCATTCGTTTACTCAACATGTACTGAATACCTACTATCTTACCCCAAGTTTAGACACTGGGGATTCAACAGTGAACAAAACAAATACAAAGCACTAGGCTCAAGGAACTTATGCGCTAGTGACAGGATTGAAAGACTGAGTTGCGCGGCCTCAGGTTAGTACTTTTCCTAAAGTATTGTGGTATTCCAAACTTTCACGAACACCAACAAATACGGATGCAGAAATATGTCCATACTGTCTGACTCTGATAACAGCACTGAAACCGCCAAGGAGATAAGCAGCAGCCAAACCAGCCTGCTGCTTGCACGCAACGGAGCGCTCAGTTTTCTAGGCCCCCCTTCCCACGGTGAACTAGATATTCTGAAAAGCTGCCCTGCTGCGAGACATCACCTGCTGGATAAATGGAGCAAAAACTGGCCCATCATTATCAGAGTTAGCCTAAGGAAATGATGCACCTCCAAAGTCACTTGAAGTCTTTTTAGAACAATGGTTCTGACCCTGGCCTGCACACAAAATCATCTCGGAGCTTGTAAAAGTCCTGTTGCCCACGTCACGAGCAAACCAATTAAATCAGAATCTTACAGGAGAACTCGGCCATCAGGATTTTATAAGACTCCCCAGGGGATTCTGATGTCCAGCCAAGGTCAAGAACCACTGCTTCAGAATGTGACAGAGCACACGGTGTGCAGGGAGAGTTGGTGATTCCAGTGTTCTGTCAATTTCACTAAAAACTGCAGAAGCCGGTGGATCTGAAAAGTTACCTAGCTTCTTAAATTTCCTCTCCATTCCCTCCTTTCTTCTGCTCTCCACCCTGTGCTGGGAGGTGTGGCCTCAAACTGACAAATCAGAGACCAAGAGGCACGTGCTCTACGACAGAGCAGTCAGGTGCACCTTGACTCTTGTGTTAAACTGATTATTTTGAAATAACTTTAGGCTTACAGAAGAGGAAGAGAGTGCAGAGAGCTGAGGCTGTGAGTCTGGGTGCCACACTTTGAACAGCAACCTGGACAATACCTAGATTGACACACCAGAAATGCCATTCACTGGCCGCGTGGATGGCTGACCTGCAGTTCCCTTATTTGGAAACGGGAAACTCCCCTTACCTTCCAAGGTTGCTGGGAAGAGCAAAGGAGCAAACATCCACCGAAGCCCTCCGTTAGCCATGAGTTACCCACAAACATCCATTATTCTCACTACCTACAAGGTACCATGTAGAGTTCCCGCCCAGTTACAGTCAAGAATGACGGCATTAACTTGGTGTCGCACACTGTACGGTGACTTCATGTCTGTTCCACAGTTTGAGCTCCACAATAATCCTGGGGAGCAGGTACACGACACTGTCCTTCACTTACTAAATGGCTCACCCTGCGGGTCTGAGGGTGTTGCTTTTCCATATAAACTCTCCCTGGAATATGCGGGCTGGTCCTTAGCGCTCTCACTGTCAGTAGTGACTGAAGACGCCTTATGAACGTGACGGCTCTGTCAGCACGGGGTTCCTAGGTCTGTGTCGCCAGGCCCGAACCACTCCTACTTTTCAGACAGAGCTTCTCTGCAACCTCAGCCTGCTTTGGGGCCCAGCCCATTCCACCCCGGCTCCTCTCCTGGGGAACTCAAGGAGGCACTAAGGGAGGTGGGGCTCGGGCTCCCTCCAGCTGTTCCGCACCCAGGGCACCCTGCCCTCCATTGTAGAATGGTAAAGTCAATTCAACACATTAGCTTTTTCATCAAAGGAGTTCAACTATTTAAGGCATCCATTTGAAGTAACAACAAAAAGAAAAACAAAAAACAAAACACACACCATCGCCCCCCATGAACATCCCTGGCTTTCCTCCCTGACCTCTTCACTTTCGTTTGTAGGCTTTGTGGGGCAGTGGAGTGGTGGGACTTATCCACCTGAAAACCCCATCCTGAACAGCCTCCAGAAAGTTTTCCTTAGACATTTCTAGTCCCTCCCACCCACCTTCCGGGAAGAGTAAAGGTCTCATGGGGAAATCTTTACAACTGCCTAAAATAAGCTGACATTCATTTATATACTCACAAGTCTTCTCCAGCCTCCAATCTTTCTAACAGTGCCACTCCCAGATCTAAATAACAAAAAACGTTTACATTCAGGTGCTCCCTGGCTTAAAAGTTCTTCTCATGACAATGCAGGGTTCCTTCTTAATTAGCTGCTAAAAACTAGAGGCCGTCTTACAATTAAAAACACAAACAAGTTGAAATCATTTGTGGGGTAGCTTAAGGTAAAGGAAGCACCATAATATTATCCGCTGTGGGGAGGAATTTAGAATGAAGGAAGGCTAGCTGTCCTTGGGCTCCATCCAAGAGAGTGTTGTCACGAAACTATCCAAAGAGAGTCTTATAGGGCAGCTTCTTGTTCTCATCTCCCTTCTAAGTCCATTCCAACTCCCACACTAGCTCTGCTCCAGCCAATTCCTTCACATCTCTGCTCAGGACCTTATTCTATCAGGAAGCCATTCTGGCTCTTTTACTACAAATCTGGGTGAAGGATCCCCCTCCTCTGGGCTCTGTGACGATCTTACGTCATAAGTGTGGTAGTTTAACAAGTATTGCATGGACTTCCATTCCCCCCACCCCTGGAGATAAACCAGACCATCAGTGATTTCATTTAATTTTCAAATCCCTGTATCGACTTTCAATAAAGTTCTACAATTCTAACACCAGTTGCAATGTGTTTTTTCCATGTGACAAGCAAGTTTTTGACACCACCTGCATGTCCTTTTCTGACACGACCTATCTGGAGATAGTGTTAGCTTGCAGAGCTCAGTCCCACCACACTGGACCCCCATCACCCTTCAGATGCCCATCACAAGTCCAGTTTGCCACCTGTGCTTGACTGGCCACAGATGGGAGGTTCCAACCACTGCCTCCTTAGGTTCAATTAATTTGTTATGGTGGCTCACAAAATTCAGAGAAACATTTCACTTACAAACCTACCGGTTTATTACAAAAGGATACAACTCAGGAAGAGTAAGAGAGAAGATCTGTGTAGGGCCAGGTACGGGGAAAAGGGTATGGATCGAGTTTCCATGCCCCGTTCCAGAGCGCCACTCTCCCAGCACCTCCAATGTTCACCAACCCAGAAGCTCTCAGAACCCGTCCTTCAGGGTGTTTGTGGAGGCTTCATTACATGGGCATGATTTTATGATTTCATGACAATCATTGTTCTCCAGCCCCTCTCCCCTCCCAGGAGGTGGAGGGTGGGCCTGAAAGTTCCCACCCAATAATCAAGTGGTTGGTTCCACTGGCAGGCAACCAGCCCCCTCCTCAGTCCCAAAGTCTCTCATTAACACAGCAAAAGATACGCCATCACCCTCCACACTTAGGAATTCCAAGGGCTTTAGGAGCTTTGCTGCAGAAACGGGGTAAGATCACATATATATTATAAATCACAACATCACAAGTTCATAACTCAGTGCTGGACAGTAATACAGCATCGATATTTAAATAATAGGTTCATTTTTATGTCGATAAACAAAAAGGAGCTTCTCAAAGAGCAAATGTTTAAAATTCATCAAATGAAATGACTTTCTGAAAACCAAAATCTTTTACTAAAGTTTTTTCCATTTATAGAACAGTTTCTGCAGCTCTGAACCTAATTCTTACCAAAAAGGGGATTAATTGGGATCTGGGGGGAAAAGTGGCCTCCTAATGTTAGAGTTCGGGGATAGCACTGGAAGGAAGATGACTCAATGCTCAGATGTATTCCTTGGCCTAGACTTCAGGAAGGCAGAATATACAAGGAGAAAAGAAAACAGACAGGTAGAAGAGTCCAGAGTCTGCATTTCCAAACGGGAAGGCCCTTTCCTACATGGATTCCTTTGTTTAATCAACAAGTACTTATCAAGTGTCCAACTAATCACCAGCGAGGATATTTATGAACAATTACACGATGGAGTCCCTCTTTTCGGACGTTCCTAGTCTAGTGGGGAAGACAGACATTCAAATAGCCCTTTGGAGAAAATGGGGAGGCTATATTAACCAGCAGAGCTTCTTTTTCCCTCGGGAATTCTGGGCCCTTGTCTGAAATCCTCACCTGGATCCTCTATGTGGTTGGCCCATCCTCACTTAACACTGCTCCTCCATCCCTAGCCTCAGTCCCACTTCCCTGTTGTACATTCTTCACAGCACCTGCTATTACATGAAAGTGTGTGCTTCTGTCTAAAGCTTACAGTAGAAGCCAAAAGAAAGGGATCTTGTTTATTTTATTCAAAGCTGCTTGCCCTGAGACTAGAAGAACGCCTGGCAAATTCATATATTCATTCACCGTATGTTTAAAGCATCTACTAGTGCCAGGCACTGACCCAGGCATAGATTGGGAAGCGGAAATTCCCTCTCCTCGTGGAGCTTACATTCAAGTACCATAAAGACAATGACTATGATGGAGTGCTTTCTTTGGAGAATCTCCACAACACTGAATCTTAACAGCAACTCGGGAGACAGGTAGGATTATAATCCTTGCATTACAGGCAAGGAAACCTGGACCCAAGAGGTCAAGTGACTTGCCTAAGGAGAAGAGGCAGGGTTAAGATGCACACCCAGGGAGTCTGGCCCTAGAGCTCAGTGTCTTACTAATCTGCTATAACGCCTCTTGTTTACATATCCACAGTATGTGTGCAATAAATATTGTTGGAAAATGGCTGGAAGCCTACGGAGAACCAAAGGAAGACAAGGACATCATTATGGAGGTACAGGGTAGATGATGTGGGGTGAGGGGGAGGTTAAGGAGCTTCATAGAGAAAGGGACATGGCCGATTCTTGAAGGCCTGGAGTTCAAAGGGTGGGAATACAGGGAAGGTGTGAATGCAAACAACAGACACAGCAACACTTAGTGTGACTAGACCATAAGGGGGTTGGAGAGAGGACACCAAATTCATATAGTGATGGTAAAGAGCCTTTTATGCCCTGTTAGATAGTTTGAACTTGGTCCTGAAAGTACTCAACACAGAGACCTGAGGTGGCTGAAATGGAATCGCTGAGAAGCTCAGATTTAAAAGACCATGGACCGGGGCGCCTGGGTGGCACAGCGGTTAAGCGTCTGCCTTCGGCTCAGGGCGTGATCCCGGCGTTATGGGATCGAGCCCCACATCAGGCTCCTCCACTATGAGCCTGCTTCTTCCTCTCTCACTCCCCCTGCTTGTGTTCCCTCTCTCGCTGGCTGTCTCTATCCTGTCGAATAAATAAATAAAATCTTTAAAAAAAAATTTAAAAAAAATAAATAAAAGACCATGGACAAACCAGGAGCAAAAGGTGTTAACCCGGAACCAGAATAAAGGAGCGCCATATTCTCTTCCAACTGTGTGATTTGTTTATAGATCTCAGCACCTCTATAACTTTTGATTAAACGAAGTTGTCAAATCCCCTCTTCCACTTACGCATGACATCAGGGACCTCAATAAGATCTAACGGCACTAAATTCATGATGATGGTTCCAAGGTTTGAGATGATTACCTCATTAACCTTTTGGACATGTTTTCGAGAAGATGGCTTTTCTTCTTATCACAGAGACAGAAAACAAGCAGATCAAGATCCTTCCCCAGATGGAAGGTAAGTGGTGATCTCAGAAAAGAAGGGGACGATTGGGAGTGTCTCCAGGGCTCCAAGGAAAGCACTTAGGGAGGTGAGACTGCAACTTGTATGGAAACTTTCTTCATCAGCAAGACCTGATCTGTCTTTGCTAGGACCAGATCCTTGGCTATAGAACACCCAGCACCGTGCTGACAGCTGCTACATGCTCACTAAATGGTGGGTACCTCGATTTATGAGGTAAACCCGCACTAACGCAGGATTCTGCCAACAGAAGCAACCTCTGGTTCAGAGTTTTTGTGTGGGGCGAGGACTTGCAGAACTTTCTAAATCTGTCCTACTAAGGTCTTTTCCCCAAAGAACCAACGGTGTATTTTCTTTTTAAGGACCTGTCTCCAATGTCATAGTCAAGAAGAAGGTATCTTTTCCCCTCAGATGTAAAGACAGAAACCACCAAAAGACGACATCCAAATAAAGGCCTGAACCTCAACCCTGGCGGGAGGTTCAGAACCATGGCAACTTACCACTGTGATGCAAAACCACCGAGGAGATGACAGGGTGTACCATTCTTGTGCCTATCTCACTGGAACCTGCGGCGAAGACGCAGAGGTCAGACGCGTTGCATCCTACCCGCTAGGCCTAGGAATGTGAGCCAAGAAGAACCGTCTGTAAAACAAGCACAGCTTTGAGTTCAGGTCTTAGGGATTGCACTCTGGGAGACACAGAGTCACCCCCAAACTGAAAGTGTGCTCCACACTGCCAGCAGGGAGTGCAGGCTCAAAGAGGTCAAAATCACAGGGTCGCACAAGCTGGGAAAGAATTAGGATTGCTGCGAGCAGACCTTAAACTAATGCATGGTTGGCGGTTTGGCTACCAGGTGTTCCATGATGTCTATTTCAGACCAAAGCAGGAGGATGTGGTCCTGGAGATGGCCCAGAGGTCAGTGATCATTTGCAACTACTGACAAAAGTCCAAAGTTCATGCTGCTCCCAGAACCAAAACAGAAGATGTGCATCAACCCTATTTCAATTACATTTTGCAGGACTGTCTTAGCAATGCTTACTCCTCCTGGAATCTTCTTTCACATTGGAAGTGTGTTCTCATTCATCAACCCCTGGATCTTCCATTTTATGGAACTGAAACAGGAGATGTGCATAAACCCTACCTCCTCCGTGTCTTTTCTACTCTATGTGAGTGACTCTCTCAGTCTTACTTCCTTCTTTCACAACTCTGTTTTTAATAGCATCTTAGCAGTATTTCATTCTTAAAGAGAAATCTGTGAGGTTCAACAGGCAAATTGCATTAACACTTGTTGAAAGTCAGCCCTGATCTTTGCCATCTCTAAAGTCTCTATTTGGCTGAAATCGGCCTGTGGTCTTTTCTTGTGAAGATTTGCCTCTCACAGACACCTAAAGTCAAAACACTCATCACCACAACATGCAAATTTAAATTTCTGAGGAGATTTAAAGGGGTTTAAATCCTAACCAGCATTTATGGTACTGACCCAAAGTGCAAGCACTCTAACCACCAGCTTCTAGGGGATTCCAAGATTACTTTGGGTGGCATTCCGATAGGATTTGCCCAATCAGAAAACACTGTCAGTGTCAAAAGTGATGTCTCCAACCTAAATTGCAAGATAAATGGTTTCATAGCTTCAGGGGACCCATTTTGAGGCACAGAAATATCAGGCATGTTTGCAGTGTGTGCTAATCCAGATGGGTGATGCCTTTCAGTTACACGGATCTGTGATAGTTTCTTAGATGAAAGAAGGCCGCAGCGATCATCGCACACTTGCTGGCTTAGCATCTACTCTTTTTTTTTCATGTATTTTTATTACTATGATATATGAGTCACCATACAGCACATCATTAGCGTCTGATGTAGTGTCCCATGATTCACTGATTGCGTATAACACCCAGTGCTCCACGCAACACGTGCCCTCCTTAATACCCTTCACCCAGCTAGCCCATCCCCCCACCCCCTTCCTCTCTAAAACCCTCAGTTTGTTTCCCTAGGTCCAGAGTCTCTCACGGTTCCTCTCTCCCTCTGTTATCCGTCCCCCTTCCTCTTTCCCTTCCTTCTCCTAATGATCTCCCTGCTACTCCTTATGTTCCACAAATAAGTGAAACCATGTAATTGTCTTTCTCTGCTTGACTTACTTCACATAGCATCTATTCCAACTAAGCTCAGCAAGAACAGTAATGGACCATATACATTTGTAAACCTTGCTTTGCCAGAACTTTCCGTAAGGAATCTTCTAGATTGAACTGGCAATCGTGTCTTGAGGCCAGAGGCCAAGCCAAATACTCACAACAGACTTGCCTGCAGTACCTGCAGATTTGGGTCAATTCTTCTTTTTGAGATCCCCAAACTATCCTGAGGTTCCGATACTCGCCAGGAAGTAACACTCTTTACTCATCTGGCAAGGCTCCCGGGAACTCTGTAAGCAAGGTTATCAGGCCAATGTTTCCAAGGGGCTCCATCAAGTCAACCTGATATCCTTCAACTTGTCTGGTCATATCAGGGTCTATATGCATGTCTCTCTCTCTCCAACAGGACACTTCATCAACGCCTTGGTAAAATAACTAAAGTTTCCAGGAGTGACCTGTTGCAAGGAAAACAGACTTGTGTTGAACTTAGGCAAATAATCAAAATTACCTTGAGAGAAAGAATACTCACTGAGAGCTGCTGAATTCTGGAGGAGTCAGGTAGGGAGAAAAGGGAAATGTTTCCACTTGTTCACAAAAACATATTTTATCCTATCTCCCTATATCATGGATATTTTAAGATAAAGTTTCCTTAAATCTGGAAGAACACATATTAAAGAACTAGCAATGTTTCAAACAAGAGTCACAAAACTATCATCATCGTTCTCAATTCTTTCTGTCCCATAGTATTAATTCTTGTTCTGTTTGAATGCAACAAAAACGGCTCCATTAGTTCTGGAAATTCTTACCCAGTTTAGTTTCAGGATTTTAAAGAGCAGAACTTATATTTGTCAAAACTTCCTTTCATGAATCTCCTTGAGGATGAAACACATTCGACAAGGGCATAAATGACAAAAGAATCACAAATGTACATGGTTCAAGATCTGATGAGAGCTCATTACAACGCACTTGACAAGGAAATCCCGTTACTTCTGTGACACAGAACATTTCAATAATTAGCATATCGAGTGAGGACCTTATACTGAGACATATTAAAGCTTGAGGGATTCACATAATTCCTACAACAATTATAACATTTACCCATACAACAGAACCCATGGTTTCCCATCATTTATTTGACAAAGCTTCCCAAGTGACTTAACATACCAAGGAAGCCTAAGTAGTAAAATGAAAAGAACAGAAAAGCAAAGTCTCCACTTACAATTTAAATCCCAGGCAATTTGTTTAAAAATTCAGAATGTTTTAAAGCATAGGCCTAAATAGATATATGGATCATGACAAAACTCACTATTTAAACTTAACCAAGGAGGCCAAAAGAGATTTTAGGGAAGATTATGGAATCTTTAGCAAAACTTAGCTTCTTTCAAATTGAGACATTTCAGTCCTCTTAAGTCATCAAAAACCTGATAAAGACAAAACATAGAAACTTTGCTTTTCTGCAAACGTAAAGAAAACACATAATAATAATAGTAATAACATCTTTGTTTACATCTCCCTCTTTTTAATCTCTCATCTTTTTTTTTTACGATATGTTAGTCACCATACTGTACATCATTCAGTTTTGATGTAGTGTCCCATGATTCATTGTTTGCATGTAACAACCAGTGCTCCATGCAATACGTGCCCTTCTTAATACCCTTCACCGGTCTAACCCATTTCCCCACCGCCCTCCCCTCTACAACCCTCCTTTGCCTCCCTGAGTCCATAGTCTTTCACTTATTTGTGGAACATAAGGAATAGCAGGGAGATCCTTAGGAGAAGGAAGAGAAAAATGAACGGGGGTGGGGGGGTGGGGGGGGAAACAGAGCGGGAGATGAACCATGAGAGACTATGGACTCCGGGATACAACTCTTTCATCAAGAGCAGACCAACAATCCAGGAAAACTTTGTCCTTTTAACAGAGAGAAAAGAAGCAGAATTTCAGACTTATACCATTGTACCTATAAAATCCATTCATTTCAATCTTAGTCCCGACCATAAATAAAAGTTTTTTCCGAAGTTTCGCTTCACAAACTTCCTACACCTTTCTTTTTCATTCAGATTTTGTCCTAAGACTTTTCTCTCTGAATAAACAGTCTTTATTTAGTACAAAATAACAAAATTACTTTTTTTTCTTTCCTGAACAAAAATGTATTCTCATTCCTTATAGTGCCCTTATCAAAAATACAGCTTAACGTTTCTTGCATACACAGTTGCTTCCCCTATCATTTCCAGCAATCTCAATGTACACTTAGCAGAATTTTAACTTTTACAAACCTTTACCTCCAGTGAAAACTAAGGAGTAACCAATCCTGAACTGTTATACCAGAATTCTTTAGATTGGCATTGTATTATTAAAATAACATATTAAAAGGGAACAATGAAGCAAAGAGAGAGCCCAGAAGGAACACAGATCAGAAAGGAACAGAGCCAATATACAGAAACAGGGACTTTACAAGCAATACAATGGCAGTAAATTCACAGCTCTCAGTAGTTACTCTGAATGTAAATAGGCTCAATGGCCCAATCCAAAGACAGGAGCCTATCAGATTAGATAAAAAGCAAGACCCATCAACATGCTTTCCTTTTTTTTTAAATAATCGTATTTTTTTTATTATATTATGTCAGTCACCATACAGTACATCCCTAGTTTTTGATGTAATGTTCCATGATTCATTACTTGCCTATAACACCCAGTGCACCACGCAATACATGCCCTCCTTAATACCCATCGCCAGCCTATCCCATTCCCCCCCTCCCCGAAACCCTCAGTTTGTTTCCCAGAGTCCATAGTCTCTCATGGTTCATTCCCCCTTCTGTTTACCCCCCCTTCTCCTTCCCATTCTTCTGCTACCGATCTTCCTACTTCTTATGTTCCATAAATGAGTGATAATGCTAAGCGAAATAAGTCAAGCAGAGAAAGACAATTACCATCAACATGCTTTCTGCAAGAGACTCCTTTTAGACCCAGAGACACCTGCAAATTTGAAGTGAGGGGATGGAAAATCATTCATCATGCTAATTGACGTCAAAAGAAAGCTGGGGTGGCAATCCACATACCAGACAAATGAAATTTTCAACCAAAGACTCTAAAATAAGAGGTGAGGAAGGACATAATATTCTACTTAAAGGGTCTATCCAACACAATCTAACAATTGTAAATATTTACGCCCCTAACACAGGAGCACCAATTAATCTGAGCTAATTAATAACAAAATTAAAGAAACACATAGAAAATAATACAATAATACTAGGGGACTTTAACACTCCACTCACTGCAATGGAGAGATCATTTGGCAGAGAATCAACAAGGAAACAAGGACTCTGAAGGACACACTGGACCAGATGGACACCGATCCCAAAGCAAGGTGGAAAATCCCTCCCTTGACATTCACACCACAGAACTCTAACTGGGAAAATGCTTCACAAGGAATTGTTGTCTTGGTTGTGCAATGGACACAGGAGCTGGGACACTGGCAATTGTTCATTACGAACATACCCAATGGTGAAGTGTTCTGAGAAATGCTGACTGCAACACTGGGGAACAGGTAACAAAGAAAGGAGGCAAGCTCACTTCAACAGATCAGTACTTCCAAACATGTCAGCACTACTGAGGGGGATTTCTGTCTGTCCAAATCACGAACACTGCGCTGACTAAAAATTCCCAACGCCGTCCTCGACGAAAGCCCAAATGAACAAGAATAAGGAGAGCATGGACTAATGCCAGGTGATTGTTTATTTCGCAAGAGACTCCAAATTAAAGACTCTCTAGACTAACCACGACAGAAGGGACCTCATCAGCTACTGTTCACCACTTCCTGTGCCACCAAATTAGAGGGAATAAACCAATGGGTCCATGTTGCTCACTTTTTTTTTTAAAAAGCCACTTTCACTGGAATGGACTTCAACTCCTATGACTGACACCCGGCTCCTCCTGTGGACTGGGCTGTGGTTTGCCAAGCCCTGATCTCCATCAGAGACCTCACCGGCCCCACCTTGCAGGTGTTCCCAGGCCTGCTCTCTCACTGCAAGACCCAGTGACCTGCCTGGGATGTTCCTGGAAACCTCTGCCCCTTAAATTCTCAGATTGTGATCGTAGCGTAAACCAAATCGGACAATGTGCTGTGCTCCGGATTTCAAAATGTTTTCTCAGAAGAGCCATTTTTATCATTCTCTGTCCCCATCAACCCCATATTTTGTAAGATCTTATCCACTTAGATTCAGAGTCACTCAAAGGCAACAGCAAATTCAGAAACCACATTTAGTGGTGCTTGTTCTTGGCATCATGAGAGACAGTCATCAGCAGAGACTACTCAGGAGGCCAGGACAAGTACACGTGATGGGGGGTTGGGAGGGAGAAGAGGGAACAGGGCAGGGGGAGAACCGGCTTCGGTCCCTGTGTTTTCATGTCACAGGTTAGATACGCAAATATTTCCAAAACCTCATTACTAATTTAAAACAAAAACAAAGACAAAAAAATGTAGGACACTTTCCAGTACTACGGAACTCTACACAGATGATGGGACTGACCCAAGGTACAATTTCTTAGCTAAAAGGGCCTAAGTTGTTCCAGAACAAAATGTTGACCACAGTTCTCTTTCAGAGTGAGGGCTCTGAACCAGCGTAGTGGATTTTGATTTGGACGGTGGTACATTTACCTAAAAGCCTACGAGCAGGAAGCGGTTGGCAGTGAAGTCTTGGCGTGGTTGGTGTGCTGCAGTCTGGACTTCTTTGTCTCAGCAGGTGCCGTGGCCCTCCACCTCTGGTTTTTCTGTGGACGTCTGGGTGGACAGGCCCCCACTGGAGGGACCAGTTCTGGCTCGAGGTGCCCTGAGCTGATCGTGCTGGGGACAACAGGAGTCTGCAGATGGCTTCCCCACCCACTTCTCACTTACATCTCAAAACAGCTTAGTGCGATATTATAAAAAATTAACAAATTGGAGAGCAGCAGCAATACTCCCAAGACGACACGGCTAGGTCACAGCCCACCCGCTTCAATTCACATCTGTGACCAGCGCCCAGGATGCCCGGATAGGATAGGCACTGGGGAGGGGGGCAGTCAGCCTTGATGCCCTGGCATCATTTTTTTCCTCTTCTGTTTGAGAAGATATACTGTGTGCGTGGTGACAAATTCAGACTGTGCCAAGGCTGGAGGTAACCAATGTTACCGAGTTCTTGTCCATCGTTCCAGAGGTGGTCTTTACACATCCTGAGTGTGTGTGTGTGTGTGTGCATTTACACACATGTGTGCACACACTAGACAGAGCACCCGTCTTTTTCCTCCTAAGGGCATAACTTGAGGCTTGCTCTGTGCCTACTGATGTTACTTCAGCTCACACGTTCAAACAGCTGTAGGTTCCAGCGTGTGGACACAGCAGATTTCATTTCCTGTCTCGGGGGGACTGGGGACATCCGTGCTACAGGTGGCACTGGGCCAGAGGGCCTTGTGTCCAGGCCCACGCGGGGGGCGCGTGGCCCTAGTGAGGTGGATGATGAACCTCTCTAGCAGACATGTCCATGGAGGCCTTCTGAGGGGCTCGTTTGGGTCTCTGTCTGGCTTCTGTCACACCTCATCTCTGGAGCAGCCAGTCCCCAATCTTTTGGCCCTGAACGTTCTTGGGAAAAAATGTTCCCTAAGACAGAGGGAGCACAGGACTCCCAGCTGTAGGCTCTGGGCTTCGCCCAGCTGAATGTGATTTTGTTCTTGGGCTCTCTTTAGGGACCCCACTGCCCCCCCAAGTCATCAGGGTGATTATGACCTCCGCTGGATGTCTCAAAAATATGCATTTTTTTACCTGGCTCACATACAACTCCATAATGTAGTGGTTTGTTCAATGACTGTAGAGTATGGTCTCATCTGAGGAGAAGCAGGACATTTTAAGACCGCAGAGCCCAAAATTAACAGCCTGGAATTTTTGCCCATGCTCTCTGTTGACTGACTTAAGCCATTACACGGAAAGACATTTTGGCAAGTCCTGAACTACTTGTACAAGAGAAGCCACAGACATGATCAGACCATTTAACAAGAGGCATCTGGCCACCCGAACATTTTAGGAAATGGTCTCTATCATTAGTAGGATTGCAAACCCAACCCAAACACAGTGACTGAGAACAGTTCCACCTCGACACAGAACCAAACCCTTAAAACCCACTATGAACGTCACAGAAGCTGGCAACTACTGCATCAAATTTCGGTTTTCTGGGTTAACATCCTGAGGCCTTGTCACCAACCACCAAACCTCTTCTCGCTTTGCCTTTTCATGGTGCTGTGGGGCTTGGTGCCCGAGGTAAGAACCAGGGTGAACAGAGCCTGGGCAGAATCACCTCAGATGCTCAGGAGGTGGAGGCCAAGGGGTCAAGAGTCAGCTCAGGCCCTCTGGCGTCTCTCCTACAGGCAGACGTCCCGTGAGGTGCACTGGCGGGGCTGACAGGGGACGTCCCAGCCTTCTGCTCGGGGTAAGAGCTGCGGCTGTGAGCAGGAGGGCCTGCAAACTGGAAGGTGAGTGGGCAGGAAGGCTCTGGCTCTGAGTGCTCATGGGCATGAGTCAACACCAAATACTCTGGCAGGGTGCACGTAGCAATGCTGACCTCCAGAGCTGGGCCCCCAACAGGCTGTAGCCATTTAGAATCAGTTTATGATTTCCAATGAGGTTTTTTTTTTTTTTTTTTTTTTGGTTCCCCAAATACCTCAATTTACAAAAAGCACACATTGGGCTTCCATCCATAGCCAACAGCAAATAAGGCCCTGCCTTGGTTGGACAATCTTTTCTGGAACGACCCACCGTTTGTCTTATCCATAAGCCCTGTGCCACCATCTTTCTCCTGAGCCCAGGCAGCAGTGTGGGTGCTACTCCCCGGCCTGAGGGCCCTAACCCGGGCTGGGCTCCTGGAGCCTCTGCAGCCCCACAAGCTGGACCCTTTTGGGATGCCACACTGCCGTCCCGCAGAGCTCAGTCCCTAGAGCGAGGAGGGTCACCCCCCTGCCCTCAGGTGCAAGAAGGAGGGTTCTCCGCCGCATGGAGGTATACGGTCTCAGGCTAACCTACGCAAATGGAACTCATGCACAGAACCACCGGAGCTTGCCCTGTTCGCAGGAACAGTTTGGGAAACTGGCAAAAAACCAGGCAATCTCTCAGAAGGCAATCAGAGGTGCTCCCAGCTTGCCCGTCTGCAGCTGGAGACTCACGCTGCCAGGAGGCAGCAGCCACACCACCCCCGGGGCCTAGGCTGGGCACTTGTCGCCTAGGAGGCTGCCCTGTAAAGTGTGGCCTTGAGGAGAGATGATGCCCCAGAGGCGGTGAGGGCGCAGGTGTGCAGGGAAAGGCAGCCAATGCGTGAACGACCCCTCTGCATAATCTTGGCCAGAGGCCCCAGCTCTGCTCAGAGGCGCTTTTGCAAGGGTCGCGCCAGAGGCTCAAGCCCCCAAGAGGGGCTCAGGTCCCCATTATCCTGTGGATGGGGTACCAGTGAAGGAGAAGAGGACCCAGAGCCCCAGGTTCCTTCAGTGGAATCCTAACCGGTACAGATGTAGGTCCCCACCGTTTCTGTGCCCACTGATGTTCACTCTGGGCCTTCTGAGGCTGGGCTCTGTAGGACTCAGGGTGCAGGAATCCCCCAGTGTGTTGTGTTCCTCTCCTGCCCCTTCCCTGAGCCCAGGGCTGTCCTCAAGGAGTAAGGAACTGCATTCAGGACTCCGAGGCTGGGACTCTCACCCATGCTGCTTTTCCAGCCTGGGGCAGTTCACCTGGCTGGTGAGCCGAGTCTCATTGCCAGGCAGCGGGCATGAACATGGCGCTCTGCGTGGTGACCACATTGTGCAGGTGTGGCCCTGCCTCCCTATGTGCCACTGCCTTGTACCTGTACCGGGCTTGCCCGCCCAGGGCCTGCTGCTTCCACAAGTTGTAGTAGGTAGGGTGAGGAGTAGTGGCGCCTGGAGCTTAGCAGCCTCAACGACAAGCACCTCCACGGGCACACTAGCCGGGCTCTCACCAGTGATGTCGTACGTCATCCGGATGAGCTCACAGTGCTGCTATTTCTTCACACCTACAGGTTTCGGAAGGAAACAGGGGTCAGCTGGCCCAGGACCACCTCCCTCTCTTGGAACCACACCGAGGGGCTGCGGGGCAGGCCGTGGGTGTCACCAGAGGGTCTCTGGAACGTTCTCCTCCTCCTTCCCTGACCCCAGCGTAACAGCCACCCTGCGCTGCAGTGCACCCGTCCCATTCTCCGCTCACAGGAAAGGTGGCAGCAGGCTGCCTATAAGGCCACCTTAACTAACACTTAAATAAAAATCTGAAAAGAAATAACAAAGAAAAACCTTATGGACAATACATTAAGAGCAACGTCTATTTACTGAAAAAACCCACGTAATAAGCAGACTGCCCAGTTCAGACCCACGTTGGCCAAGCGTCAACTGCAATACTGGAAATCCTAGCCAGAGCAATTACACAAGAAAAATAAATCAATAAAAGGCATCCAAACAGGAAAACAAGAAGTGAAGGTCACTCTTTTCAGAAGACATGATATTATACATCGACAACCCTAAACACAACCACAAAAAAAACCTATTGAACAAATTCAGTAAAGTGGCACAGTACAAAATGCATAAAAATCTGTGCTCCCTCGTTTCAAACTCTATTACAAAGCTCTACTGATTGCTGGCATATTGGCATCAAAGCAGACACACAGATCACCAGAACAGATGACAGAGCCCAGAAGTAAACCCACACATCTACGGTCCAGTACCAAGGAGCCAAGAATATACAAGGGGGAAAGGACAGTCCCTTTACTAAGCAGTGCTGGAAAAACTGAATAGACCCATGCAAAACAATGAATCCGTACCACTACCTTACACTTGACACAAACATTAACTCAAAATGAATTCAAGATTTGAATATAAGACCTGAAACCTTACAACTCTTCGCAGGAAACATAGGGACAAAGCTGCCCAATGTAGCTCCCAGGAGCGATTTTCTTTTTTTTTTTTTTTTTGGATCATGTTCCAAAAGCCAAGGCAATAAAAGCAAAAGTAAATAAGCGAAGCTACAAGAAACTAAAAAGCTCCTGCCCAACCATGAAAATCACCAACTAAATAAAGAGGCAACCTACTGGCTGGGAGAAAAGACTTGCTACTCATAAATCTGATAAAAGGTGACTTTCCAATATATAGACTGAATTCCTACAACTCAATCACAACAACAAAAAACAAACAAAGTGGGAGGATTTTCCAAACGGACATTATGCAGAGAAGACACAGAGACATCAACGGTTCCGTGAAAAGATGCTCCACATCAATAATCATCAGGGAAATGCAAGTCGAAACAACACTGAGGTATCGCCTCACGCTGCTTAGAAGGCTCAGTATCAAAAAGACAGAAATAACAAACGTTAGCTAAGATGTGAAGGAAAGGGATCCCTGGTGCACTGTTGGTGGGTACATAAGTAGGTGCACACGCTGTGGAAAACAGTATGCATCCTCCGCAAACAAAAGAAAAATTCAAAAGAGAACTATCCTACAATCCAGTAACTTCTCTTCTTAGCTTTTACTGGAACAAAATGAAAATACCTATTTGAAAACATATTTATACCTGCATCTTCACTGCAACATTAATCATATGTAATTAATTTAACATATAAAGCATCATATTGAAGTATACAATATATAAAACTTCTACAAAACAAATTATAATACAAGACTGTATATACCTAACATAACTTAGAGGAGCCAAGAGAGAAGAATAACCTACAAGACCATGTCCGTGGAGAAATAGATCCATGAAGAGCCCCTTCCAACCCAACCCATCTCCCCACCACCCAAGCAACAGCCTTTCCTGCTGTGGCCACCACTGAACATACCGCCCACACCCTCTTCCATCTCTGCCTAGGACCAGACTGCTGCTGCCCTCGCCACCCTGTGACAACTCACAATCCTCGCCCTCACCGCCGCCTGGAACTCAGAGCCCTAACCAACCATGCCATCCTCTTCCCCGCCAGGGAACCCACGACTCCATGGCCCTGGACGTCACTGCACACCTACAATGCAGGTGTCGCTGCCACAAGGGCCCCTGACCTCACTGACGCGCCACCACCGTCAACACCACGTAAATCAACACCCGCGCCACAGCACGACCACGGAACTCCCCGCAGCTGCCTTCACCACCCTCACCGCCCCTTGCATGGCAGCCCATGCCAATTGGGAACTCACCGTCGCCCTCGTTGCCGCTGCCTCCACAGCCGCTGCAGCCACCTCCAGCACCGAGGCCGAATCCGTTGATGCCGCCTCCAGCGATGCCTCCAGCGATGCCACCTTCAACGCCGGAGGCGGCGCACCACTGACGTCAAAGGGAGGCGCCGCCTCCGGCGCCGCCGAAGCTGGGGCTGCCTCCAACACCGAGACCTCTTCAGTCGATGCCCCTCCAGTAACACCGCCTGTGCTGCCTCCAGGGACGCCGCCGCTCTCGCTGACTCCGTCAAAGTCCAGGACACCTCCAGCGCCGCTGCCGATGACTCCATCAACGCTGCCGAAGACTCCAGCGCTGGTATCGACGTCCATACCAGAGTCCACGCAGCACCGAAGTGAAGAGAAGCGTCCAGCGTGCGGGGCCCCGCCCCCAGCCTGCGGGGCCCCGCCCCCAGCCTGCGGGGCCCCGCCCCCAGCCTGCGGGGCCCCGCCCCCAGCCTGCGGGGCCCCGCCCCCAGCCTGCGGGGCCCCGCCCCCAGCCTGCGGGGCCCCGCCCCCAGCCTGCGGGGCCTCCATAGTCGCCCTTGCTGCCTCCTGTGCCAGGGGTGTCGCCTCCAGAAAGAGCGGTGCCCCGGAGCTTCCAGCTGGGGCGCTGCAGCGGGCACCTCTGGCAGGGACGCTGCATCTTGTGGTCGCCCCTGCCGCCTCCAGAGTGAAGGGTGCCTCCTGCACTGCAGCGGGCGCCGGCCCCAGGAAGGACGCTGATGCAGGTGTCGCCTCCAGTAGGAGCGCCGCTGCCTGCAGCTCCGGCAAGGGCTCTGCTTCCATGGTCTGGCGCCGCCACAGCATTGCCTCAGTGGTCGCTGTAGGCCTCCAGCCCAGTGGGCACTGCCGCTGGTGCCTGCAGCAGGGGTACTGCGTCCGTGGATGCCCCTGCTGTCTCCAGTCGGGGGGGAGGGGGGGGGACCCGGACCCGCCTCCAGCAGGGGGGCACTCCCTGCATGCCCCTGCTCCCTTCACTGCTGCGGAGGCCGACTCCAGCGTGCAGGTGCTGCCTCTTGCATGTGGGCGCTGCCTCCAGCAAGTCGCCGCCACCATTTTTTAACTCTCATTTTAAGTTGCAAACAGTCTCAACTCAGCAGACAATGAACAGTATGAAAATGCTTTTTTTCTTTCCTAACCAAGCTGTGGTTAAATATGTGAAGAGGTTGTTGATTTTCTTTTTCCATGCTTATTTCCCCTTCACTACAAAATGCCATTTTCACATTCCTGGTGAAAGCCTGGAGAGGGACCAGAGGTAGGGATACAAGAAAGTTCTTTATTGACTGCTATTTTTCATTCTGATTTGTGATCTCAGGGCCTGACCAAAATGTAAATCTGTCTCCCCTAAGGTCTTCAGAGAACTTAACAATACTGTTGGTCTTTTCGCTGTTACTACCCTAGAACAGGTTGTATGCGGTTTTTATATCTATTTGTTGGTGATTGTCTCTCAGGATCAGATGATCACCAGTCAAGCTCAACCTAAGTGATTCCCACGTAGTGCCTTCCTCTCTCCCGGAGGTTGTCTTTGGACCGTAGGAACCTCTAAGGCAAACTTTACCTTACATTCAGCGGAAGTTCAGTTACTTCACAACAAAGTCTTGTGCCCCTCCCCCCTTCTATCTGTGTATCTTTCCTGCTGCCTGAGGAAACAGGCTCTTGCCTTCAGGCTCCTCAGCCATATGTCAGATACGAGTATGCCCCCCAAAATCCAAAGGATATATATTAAGCTCTTCTATTTATCCCACGGAAACCCAACCTCTTATCTTGGAGACAAGAGCATCCTACCCATTCCCCTTGCTTTTGTTGGAAGGTTGGATAGGCAAGTATTAATGAACATAAAGAGGATTCAGACAATCCTCTTTACAAATGCTCTTTCCCCTTAGTTTCTAATATTTAGTATGGGTGCGGCTGGACCATCCCTGGGCTCTGTGGTCCTTGAGTCAATGGTTTCTGTTGTGATTTTGTCTATAATACCATCGACTATAAATATATTATTAAAATCTTGGCACCTGAGTGCCTCAGTTGGTTAAGCATCTGACTTTAGCTCAGGTCATGATCTCAGGGTCCTGGGATTGAGCCCCATGATGGGCTCCCCACTCAGTGGGGTGTCTGCTTGTCCCTCTCCCTCTGTCCCCTCCCCGACCTGTGCATCCCCTCTCTCTCTCAAATAAATAAAATCTCTTCAAAAAAAAAATCTATGCCATGGGCCCATGTGATATATTATCATTCATCAATGAAGATGGAGAATAATGAGTACAGAAAAAAAACCCTTACATTTTGTTAATTGTCCAATCACAGAATGTGAATACCAAATGCAATATTAAGGCACCATCTTTTCCTCTTCAGATCCTCTGACCCAGACATTCATTACCTTTTCATGTCCTTTTTTGCCAAATGCACCATTCCTGGTTAATTTCATATCTTCCATCCAAAGAAAAAGGTAGCAATACTGTTATTTTACAGAATCTTCTGAGTCTTTGGAATGTCCATTTAGAAACAACATATATCTTCTTACCTCTAAATTTTCCTAATACCATGTATTTCATCCTAGTTTTATCATTTATACGTGATGCTGCTTCAGTCATCTTGCTTCCCATGGATACCGTACCTGGACACCAGAGGGGAACTTAAACATTTTTGAGGAAGATATCCCAAGTGTGGAGATCCTGTATTGTTCCCTGGGGCTGCTATAAATAAAGTACCACAGAATGTGTGGCTTAAAATGTCAGAAAAACTATTCTATCAGTTCTACAATCTAGAAACCTGAAATCAAGGTGTCGGCAGGGCCATCCTTCCTCTGACGGCTCTAGAGTGGAATTATGGCCTCTTTTAGCTTTCGGTGGTTGCTGGCAATCCTTGATGTTCCTTGTCTGGTAGACACTTCACACCAATCTCTGCCTATGTCTTCACATGGCCTTTTGTCTCTGTGTCCAAATCTGTATCTTGTTATAAGACTGCCATATACACTGGATTTAGGGGCACACCCTATTTCGGTATGACCTCATCTCAACTTCATTACATTAGCAAAGACCCTCTTTACAAATAAGATTATATACTGAGGTTCTGGGCAGACAAATTGTTTTTTGGTGTCAGGGGAAGCTATTCAAACCAGTGCAATCTCTGAGGCATAGAGACCTAGATAAAGACCCCACCTGCCAGGGTCTAAGGACAGCATCTGGACGTGAGACAATGAGTTGCATAAAGGCTTTTGGGGTATTTCCTTTATAAAATCAGCCTAATGTCATCTGACACATATTCATTTTACCTTGTTGCTATACTCAAAACATCCAATTAAATATTGTGTTAAAAGCATATCTGTTGAACAAAATAAAAATTATTTTAAAAAAAGCATATCTGTTGGGCCAATAATGAACTTGGAATCATGTCAAGAAAATAATGTCTAGGGGTGCCTGGGTGGCACAGCAGTTGGGCGTCTGCCTTTGGCTCAGGGCGTGATCCCCACGTTATTGGATCGAGCCCCACATCGGGCTCCTCCCTATGAGCCTGCTTCTTCCTCTCCCTCTCCCCCTGCTTGTGTTCCCTCTCTCACTGGCTGTCTCTATCTCTGTCAAATAAATAAATAAAATCTTAAAAAAAAAAAAAAGAAAAGAATGTCTGTATAAATAACCAGGAAGTAAATATATAAGCTACAATAAATAACATGGTCAAGTAATATAATAAAAAGTTGTAATAACAACATATGACAATACATGCCTTACAGTTAAGGTAGCAGCTGATGGTTGCACCACTGCATATATGAAAAACCACTTTTTATTTTAAAAGGGTGAATTTTGTGATACATGAATTTCATCTCAATAAAGTTGTTTTTAAAAATGGTGCAAGAATCATTCTGAGATGAGGTTAATTGAAGCCCACCTTTGGGATTAAATCCACTTTAAGATGTCTTCAAGAAATTGAAAAGTGTAAATTGGAATTTGTAAATTAGTTTTTAAAATATCTGTATCCTAAGGACTGTGTGCGTGTGCATGCATGTGTGTGTGTGTGCGAAAATTTTTTTAGAAGTAAGTTTCATATCTAAAAGGCTATTATTTGATTTCATACAAATACTGACATAAATTTTTATCCATTAATTAAAATAACAACTCTCAACTTATATAATATCATAGGCTGACTGGGACCACGAATCTTCACGTTATCAAAGTTCAGCAGCCTAATTCTTCACAGGACACTGGACTGAAACCATATTTTGCTTCCATCAAGAAAACATATTGCTAACTAGTTGAGGAGAGATACAGGCAGGGTAGAGAGGGCATTGTTATTAGGTTGTAATATATTTAACATCTCTATTAATCATTGAACGGGGAAAGAGATGCAAGCTAATGAAACTTAAATCACAATAAATTGTCAAGTGTTTTAACACCAATTAGTACAGAAATGATAAAAAGGGACCTTCAGTGATTAAAGGACAACCACAAAATGAGATCCAGCTTGGAAAGCATAATATGGTTGGCAAGTAGCCCTTGGGAATAAAAGCAAAAACGTGTAACTGTTTTCAAGGTCACCATTCTAAAGACACATGAAGGATATTTAGTGAAAGTGAAATTCAGTGAAGTCCTTACTTTTTGCATTATTGATTTCAATGTCAGTTTTTGTACTTTAATTTGGTTTCACTTTTAGCTTTCAGTAGAACCCCTTTTCTTACTAGATAGCTTTTGAAATTAGTGGTCAAAAAGCTTGCCTCTGGATTCATATTTTTCTTGCCAGAGGCTAAAAATTTGAGGATGGTAGGGAAAGAGAATGAAAAGGTTGAAAAAAGAGAAAAAGAAAAAGAAAAGAAATTGAAGAGGATTCCAAGTAAGTCCTTCATTAACCCCTGTATAGAAATTAAAATAAAAATGTATAAATATTCAATAAAATCTTTGGAGGCAGTTTGTCCTACAATGGGTTAAGAGAAGTTTTTTATTAGAGATCTCAAGAAATGAGCTTTCATTAGTTTACTAACCAATTCCTAATGGTTTTGCAAACTACTCAGAGTGGATCTAGATGTAAAATTTTAATACGATATCTTCGGTTAATAAAAACAATGCTAATTATTTGACAGAGAGAGAGAGAGCATAATAAACATAACCCAAAACAGGAACATTTGAGGATACAGTATCTCACAAGATATAAAAAACAAAAGAACAGGCCCACAACGGAGTCACTTATGCTAAGCCCCACAGTCACCAAACCAAGACTTAATTTAATTTATGGTTTGAGCTCTCCCAGAAATGGATGATCAAACCAGGCAATTAGGAGCTACCTAATCAGCACTAGTGAGGTAATCTGCCTGATAGAACCCTGAGTGCCCTACAGGAACGTGACCTTGCCACAACCAATCCACTTTTTGTTATCTTATACAGCTCTTCAGAGTTCTTTTCTAACTGCTAGATGGGATGCTGCCAGAATCACAAATCATTCAATAAAGCCAATAGATCTTTAAAATTTACTCAGCTGAATTATTTTTAACACAAGTAACTCCTACAATATGTGAAGAATGAGTACCTTTTCATGTAGTCATTTCAATGTGATTTTAATCACTACCCTTTGGAAGGGCTTCAAATTTTAAACTTTATACTTTCATCACATATTTTGCCATAAACATATAAAGAAAAAGAGCTAATTTCAAGATAGAGCTTGCGTTTGTATGCCAAAAATCTTATCTCTGTGGTTAACAATTTCATGCCTTACATGTCTGAGATGACAAGCCTCAAGAATAATTTTTAAACCTACGATGATAAAACTTATCACATATACGACATGTACCATTTTTTCACATCTGAATATTTTATATTTGATAGTTTCGGAAAACTAACATCTTTGTAAAGATTATACAGTAATTATTTCATCTTCAGAGTATAGACACCTTTTAGAAATCGTAAACTAATATTTTATAGGAAAAAAATTACAAACAAAGAATAAAATAAACTTTTCTTATACTAATCGACTTCAACAGTACTCCTATTTTACTTCTTTGCACAAAGCGTTAATTACTTTCAAAAGTGAGAATAATTTCACTGGCATCAAAGGTACTCCGGTAAAATATTCAAATGGTTGAAAGAGGAGAAGTTATTTTTTTTTAAAGATTTTATTTATTTATTTGACAGAGATAGAGACAGCCAGCGAGAGAGGGAACACAAGCAGGAGGAGTGGGAGAGGAAGAAGCAGGCTCATAGCGGAGGAGCCTGATGTGGGGCTCGATCCCGGAACGCCAGGATCACGCCCTGAGCCGAAGGCAGGTGCCTAACCGCTGTGCCACCCAGGCGCCCCAGAGGAGAAGTTATTTTGAACTGTCTTACAGGACTCTGTTAAATTACTGACTTTTGTAATTTAGAAAAACACAAATGTACAGTGAACGTGTGTTGTAAAATTGAGTAACAGCTGCATCCAAAATCAGTCCACAGTGGGCCTGATTTACATCAACTTCGGGATCCCCTGCATATCTTTACTGTCTATGGTCCTCACTTTGAAGCTAATGACAGCATGAGAGCAAAGGAGAAATAAAATGAGAATAAGAAGTACTGCATTTTTCAAAGACAGCAGCAGATGGGTAATCTGTATTTATAGCCATTTACCCCAAAATGCACCTGGCCACACAATGAATTTTATAAACGGAAATTATTTTTGAATAATAATTTAACTTTAGATAATGTCTATTCTGCACTTTTGGAAGTTTAAAGCTTAATATACACTTTTGCCATAAGAATGGATGGATCCCTAAGACAATGTCAATTATATCCAAAAAAAAAAAAAAAGGAGAAGAATGGCTATGAAATAAAACAAAACAGAAAGAATGGACTGTAGGCAGGCAGAATTGTGCTTAGGCTCTAAATTCTCCATTTGTCCCACTCCTCCTATTTCTACAAGCATTCCTTCAGTTTTGTCCATACTGACATCAAAATGTGTCCTAGCTTAATCTTTTCTTAAATTGTAAGTTTATTGCAGCTAATTCTAGAAGATGACTCTGTAATATCATGGTAAGATATTTATTGGTCTCATCTCCTCCCATAAGCACATTTTGGAATGAATCTAGGCATCTTCTGAGTGTGTGATCAAAAATACTGGTATTTGAGGAGGAGTTAAGATGGCGGAGGAGTAGGAGACACCGTTTTCAGCCAGTCCTCCGAGTCGAGCTGGATAGGTACCAGACGAGCCTAAACAACCACGGAACCAGCCGGAGACGCAGGAAGACGCATCTGGATCTCTACAAATGAACATCTCCAGCGCTGAGTATTGAGGTATGAAGCGGGGAGCCATGAAACTGTGCACAGATATCGGAAGAGAAACGGAAGGGGGAGGGAGCCGCCGCGTTCGGGCGCCGGGAAGCGGTAGCCACTTGCACGGGAGAGCGGGCGGGGCTCGTGGACGGCACCGCAAAACAGCAGACTGAGACCGTGAGCCGGGAGCGTGCGCCACCAGGCATCTCATGGAACACCGGAATCCTGGTGCGCTCACTGGATTCAGACTGAGACCGGGAGCTTCCGGAGCGCGCGCGGGGCGGCTGGCGGCTGGCTGCGTTAGCAACACAAAGGACAGAGACGCGCTGGCCCTGGAAGTGAGGGCTGGGACGCCGGGTGTGGGGCGCACATCCCGGGATGCTGCAGGTTGAGCAGCACCAACAGTAACAGAGTTAAAGTGGCCAGAACATTAGTGGAGAACGGGCCGCAATCCCTCTGTTCTGTGACAGAGGCTGAAATTCGGCCGCTGCTGCTCTGACTCTCAGAAGAGGCACACCAAACTGCCAGGGAAAGCCGCCAGGGAACAAAAGCCTGGAAATACCGGCTCAGGGAGTGCCCATCGCCATCCCCCCTCGCAGGGGACACGGAGACTCTACCCAAACAGGGTTGCCTGAGTATCGGCGCGGCAGGCCCCTCCCCCAGAAGGCAGGCTGAAAAATCAAGAAGCCCACAACCCGGGCGCCTGGGTGGCGCAGTCATTGAGTGCCTGTCTTCGGCTTAGAGCGTGATCCCGGCGTTCCAGAAAGGAGTCCCTCATCGGGCTCCTCCGCTGGGAGCCTGCTTCTTCCTCTCCCACTCCCCTGCTTCTGTTCCCTCTCTCGCGGGTTGGCTGCCACATAAATAAATAAATAAAATCTTTAAAGAAGAAGCCCACATCCCTAAGATCCCTATAAAACAAGGGGCACGGCCTGGGACCCAGTCAATAATTTGGGCTCTGGAAACCCCGCAACCTCTCCTCATCAAAATGACAAGAAGGAGAAGCCCCCCACCCCAGCAAAGAAAAGACAGTGAGTCTGTGGCCTCTGCCACAGAAATAATGGATATGGATGTAACCAAATTATCAGAAATGGAATTCAGAGTAACGATGGTCAAAATGATGAGTACAATTGAAAAAACTATTAACGAAAAGGTTACTGAGAATATAGAATCCCTAAGGACAGAAATGAGAGCGAATCTGACAGAAATTAAAAATTCTATGAGCCAAACGCAGGCAAAACGAGAGGCTCTGACGGCCAGGGTCGCAGAAGCAGAGGAACGGGTTAGTGAATGGGAGGATGGGTTAATAGAGGAAAAAATGAAAATAGAAGATGGCCTTAACTGGAGGAGATAATGCTTAGTGAAATAAGTCAAGCAGAGAAAGACAACTATCATATGATTTCTCTCATCTATGGAACATAAGAACTAGAATGATCAGTAGGGGAAGAAAGGGATAAAGAAAGGGGGGGTAATCAGAAGGGGGAATGAAACATGAGAGACTATGGACTATGAGAAACAAACTGAGGGCTACAGAGGGGAGGGGGGTGGGGGAATGGGATAGACCGGTGATGGGTAGTAAGGAGGGCACATATTGCATGGTGCACTGGGTGTTATACACAACTAATGAATCATCGAGCCTTACATCGAAAACCGGGGATGTACTATATGGTGACTAACATAATATAATAAAAAATCATTATTAAAAAAAAAAAAAAAAAAAGAAGATGGCCTTAAAAAAATCCACACCCACGAATGTAGGTTATGGGAGATTACTGACTCAATGAAACGATCCAATGTTAGAATCATCGGCATCCCCGAGGGGGTGGAGAAAAACAGAGGTCTAGAAGAGATATTTGAACAAATTGTAGCTGAAAACTTCCCTAATCTAGCAAGGGTAACAAACATTCATGTCCAAGAGGCAGAGAGGACCCCTCCCAAGCTCAACCATGACAGACTTACGCCACGTCACGTCATAGTGCAATTCGCAAATATTAGATGCAAGGATACAGTATTGAAAGCGGCCAGGGCAAAGAAATTTCTCACGTACCAAGGCAAAAGCATCAGAATTACGTCAGACCTGTCTACACAGACCTGGAATGAGAGAAAGGGTTGGGGGAGCATATTTAAAGCTCTTTCAGAGAAAAACATGCAGCCAAGGATCCTTTATCCAGCAAGGCTGTCATTCAGAATTGATGGAGAAATAAAGACATTTCAGAATCGCCAGACACTAACTAATTTTGTAACCATGAAACCAGCCCTACAGGAGATATTACGGGGGGTTCTATAGAAGTAAAAAGGCCCCAAGAGTGATACAGAACAGAAAGTCACAGCCAATACAAACAAAGACTTTACTGGCAACATGGCATTCTTAAAATCATATCTCTCAGTAATCAGTCTTAATGTAAATGGTTTGAACCATCCCATAAACGCCACAGGTTGCAGATTGGATAAAAAGAAATGACCCATCCATTTGCTGTCTACAAGAGACTCATTTCAAACCCAAAGATGCATTCAGACTGAGAGTAAGGGGATGGAGTACCATCTTTCACGCAAATGGACCTCAAAAGAAAGCTGGGGTAGCAATTCTCATAGCAGATAAATTGGATTTTAAACTACAGACTATAGTTAGAGACGCAGAAGGGCACTATATTATTATTAAAGGAAGTATTCAACAAGTGGATATGACAATTATAAATATATATGCCCCCAACAGGGGAGCAGCAAGATACACAAGACAACTCTTAACCAGAATAAAGAGACATATAAATAAAAATACATTAATAGTGAGGGACCTCAACACTCCACTATCAGAAATAGACAGAACACCCTGGCAAACACTAAGCAAAGAATCAAAGGCTTTGAATGCCATACTCGACGAGTTGGACCTCATAGATATATATAGAACACTACACCCCAGAACCAAAGAATACTCATTCTATTCTAATGCCCATGGAACATTTTCAAGAACAGACCATGTTCTGGGACACAAAACAGGTCTCAGCCGATACCAAAAGATTGAAATTATCCCCTGCATATTCTCAGACCACAGCGTTCTGAAATTGGACCTCAACCACAAGGAAAAATTTGGAAGAAACTCAAACACTTGGAGACTAAGAACCATCCTGCTCAGGAATGACTCGATAAACCAGGAAATCAAAAATCAAATTAAACAATTTATGGAGACCAATGAGAATGAAAATACAACAGTCCAAAACCTATGGGATACTGCAAAGGCAGTCCTAAGGGGGAAATACATAGCCATCCAAGCCTCACTCAAAAGAATAGAAAAATCTAAAATGCAGTTTTTATATTCTCACCTCAAGAAGCTGGAACAGCAACAGAGGGACAGGCCTAATCCACGCACGAGGAAGCAGTTGACCAAAATTAGAGCTGAAATCAATCAAGCAGAAACCAGAAGTACAGTAGAGCAGATCAACAGGACTAGAAGCTGGTTCTTGGAGAGAATCAATAAAATTGACAGACCACTGGCAAGACTTATCCAAAAGAAAAGAGAAAGGACCCAGATTATTAAAATTATGAATGAAAAAGGAGAGGTCACGACGAACACCATTGAAATTGGAAGGATTATTAGAAGTTTTTATCAACAGCTATATGCCAATAAACTAAGCAATCTGGAAGAGATGGAATCCTTCCTGGAAACCTATAAACTACCAAGATTGAAACAGGAAGAAATTGATTTCTTAAACAGGCCAATTAATTATGAAGATATTGAGTCAGTGATAAACAACCTTCCAAATAACAAAACTCCAGGCCCGGACGGTTTTCCTGGGGAATTCTACCAAACATTCAAAGAAGAAATAATACCTATTCTCCTAAAGCTATTTCAAAAAATAGAAACAGAAGGAAAGCTACCAAACTCATTCTATGAGGCCAATATTACCTTGATCCCCAAACCAGGCAAAGACCCCCTCAAAAAGGAGAATTACAGACTGATTTCCCTAATGAATATGGACGCCAAAATCCTCAACAAGATACTTGCTAATAGAATCCAACAGTTCATTAAAAGGATTATCCACCACGATCAAGTGGGATTCATACCTGGGATGCAAGCGTGGTTCAATATTCGCAAATCAATCAGCGTGATACATCATATCAACAAGAAAAGACTCAGGAACCATATGATCCTCTCAATTGATGCCGAAAAAGCATTTGACAAAATACAGCATCCTTTCCTGATTAAAACCCTTCAGAGTGTAGGAATAGAAGGTACATTTCTCAATCTCATAAAAGCCATCTATGAAAAGCCTACTGCAAATATTATTCTTAATGGGGAAAAGCTGGAAGCCTTTCCCTTAAGATCAGGAACACGACAAGGATGCCCACTCTCGCCACTATTATTCAACATAGTATTAGAAGTCCTTGCAACAGCAATCGGACAACAAAAAGGGATCAAAGGTATTCAAATTGGCAAAGAAGAAGTCAAAATGTCTCTCTTCGCAGATGACATGATACTCTATATGGAAAACCCAAAAGAAGCCACTCCCAAACTATTAGAAGTTATAGAGCAATTCAGTAACGTGGCGGGATACAAAATCAATGCTCAGAAATCAGTTGCATTTCTGTACACGAATAACGAGAACGAAGAAAGAGAAATTAGGGAATCCATCCCATTTACAATAGCACCAAAAACCATACGTTACCTTGGAATTAACTTAACCAGAGACGTAAAGGACCTTTATTCTAGAAACTATAAATCACTCTTAAAAGACATTGAGGAAGACATAAAAAGATGGAAAGATATTCCATGCTCATGGATCGGAAGAATTAACATAGTTAAAATGTCCATGCTACCCAGAGCAATCTACACTTTCAATGCTATCCCGATCAAAATACCGAGAACGTTTTTCAAAGAACTGGAACAAATAGTCCTTAAATTTGTATGGAACCAGAAAAGACCCCGAATCTCCAAGGAACTGTTGAAAAGGAAAAACAAAGCTGGGGGCATCACAATGCCGGATTTCGAGCTGTACTACAAAGCTGTGATCACAAAGACAGCATGGTACTGGCACAAAAACAGACACATAGACCAATGGAACAGAATAGAGAGCCCAGAAATGGACCCTCGGCTCTTTGGGCAACTAATATTTGATAAAGCAGGAAAAAACATCCGGTGGGAAAAAGACAGTCTCTTCAATAAATGGTGCTGGGAAAATTGGACAGCTACATGCAAAAGAATGAAGCTCGACCACTATCTCACACCATACACAAAAATAAACTCCAAATGGATGAAAGACCTCGATGTGAGACAGGAATCCATCAAAATCCTAGAGGAGAACATAGGCAACAACCTCTACGACATCGGCCAAAGCAACCTTTTTCATGACACATCCCCAAAGGCAAGAGAAACAAAAGATAAAATGAATTTATGGGACTTCATCAAGATTAAAAGTTTCTGCACAGCCAAGGAAACAGTCAGAAAAACTAAGAGGCAGCCCACGGAATGGGAGAAGATATTTGCAAATGGCACTACAGATAAAGGACTGGTATCCAAGATCTACAAAGAACTTCTCAAACTCAATACACGAGAAACAAATAAACAAATCAAAAAATGGGCAGAAGATATGAACAGACACTTTTCCAATGAAGACATACAAATGGCTAACAGACACATGAAAAAATGTTCAAAATCATTAGCCATCAAGGAAATTCAAATCAAAACCACACTGAGATACCACCTTACGCCAGTTAGAATGGCAAAAATAGACAAGGCAAGAAACAACAATTGTTGGAGAGGATGTGGAGAAAGGGGATCCCTCCTCCATTGTTGGTGGGAATGCAAGTTGGTACAGCCACTCTGGAAAACAGTGTGGAGGTCCCTTAAAAAGTTAAAAATTGAGCTACCCTATGATCCAGCCATTGCACTACTGAGTATTTACCCCAAAGATATAGACGTAGTGAAGAGAAGGGCCATATGCACCCCAATGTTCATAGCAGCAATGTCCACAATAGCTAAATCGTAGAAGGAGCCGAGATGCCCTACAACAGATGACTGGATTAAGAAGTTGTGGTCCATATATACAATGGAATATTACTCAGCAATCAGAAAGAACGAGTTCTCAACATTTGCTACAACATGGATGGCACTGGAGGAGATAATGCTGAGTGAAATAAGTCAAGCAGAGAAAGACAACTATCATATGATTTCTCTCATCTATGGAACATAAGAACTAAGATGATCGGTAGGGGAAGAAAGGGATAAAGAAAGGGGGGTAATCAGGAGGGGGAATGAAACATGAGAGACTATGGACTATGAGAAACAAACTGAGGACTTCAGAGGGGAGGGGGGTGGGGGAATGGGATAGGCCGGTGATGGGTAGTAAGGAGGGCACGTATTGCATGGTGCACTGGGTGTTATACACAACTAATGAATCATCGAGCCTTACATCGGAAACCGGGGATGTACTGTATGGTGACTAACATAATATAATAAAAAATCATTATAAAAAAAAAAAAGAAAAGAAAATGAAAAAAAAATACTGGTATTTAAGAATGTGAGGAGAAGACAAGAACATGGATAACTGCTGAGTCAGTTGTACTGCAATGACCACTCACGTACCTTTCAATTTTGAGTCTGTGATTGTTAGTCTTAATGGTGAGGAGTGTGGGGGAAATGCAAATGAAAACACTTATTTCAAGGCTTGATTATTTCACTGGCTCTATAATTTCTCAATACGTTGAAAAACAAACCCTTCCATACTGTGCATATGATTTTAGTGGCCACTGTCCGTGATAGTTAACACCTCCTTACACTGTTACAATGAACTGAGTTTGGATTACTCTTCCTTTTTTGAATGAATAAGCTCGGATCAGTTAGTGACTTGCAAAATGGTAGAATTCCATCATAGATTCTCCAGACTGGCCTTGGCCCTTACCCACTATTGTCTTGTACTTGATAAAATGTCAGGAGAGAAAGGTCGAAATGTCTCTCCCTGTTCACTTTGAATGCGGCACTCCCTGATTTCAGATACCCTTAGGTACAAGCTACACATCGAAATCTATGTTGAATTGGAAGAAAGTTTTGCATGTGTTTTTGATTTATCCCCAAACAAAACTGCCTTCTGTGTAGAAGCTACTGCTTTGCTCTTTTCTAAACTGAAAGAGTTATACCCTATAGTAACAGTGATGAAACCATGTGTTGATAAAGGGCTCAACTACCTTGGTGGGGCTATTCTGAAGGGGTCTTCAAAACCTGAAAAGCTCAAGTGCAATAGATGGTCTCAGCTCCCAAATGCTGCTGTCGGGTACTCATAGCTGCTGTGAGGTCCGCTTGAGGAAACTGATGTCACCGAGGGAGAGTTCTCAGGGAGTCTGATGGGAAAGGAAGGGAGAGAGAAACCCCAATGCAGACAAATCTTAAATGCATCTGGGTGTGAGAGAAACTCTGGGAGCCAGGTAGAACAGGTATTTCTGTGGTGTCGTTCAAAAATTCCCACGGACCCTCTCCATCTTCAAATCCCTGTCTTGCTTTCTTGAAATCCCCACTTTTTCTGCATCTATTCAGAGGATCACATAGTTCTTATCCTTTCTTTTATTAATGTGCTATATCATACTGGTTCATTTGTGAATACTGAACCACCCTTAAAGCCCAGGAATAGATCCCACTTGATGGTGGTGAGTGATTCTTTTCATGTACTGTTAGATTTCATTTTGCTAGTATTTTGTTGAGGATTTTTGTATCCGTGTTCATCAGGGATATATTGGCCTGTAATTCTCTTTTTTAGTGGGGTCTTTGTCCTGTTTTGGAATCAAGGGAATGCTGGCCTTATAGAACGAGTTTGGAAGTTTTCTTTACATTTCTATTTTTTGGGAACAGTTTGAGAAGAATAGGTATTAACTCTTCTTTAAATGTTTGGTAGAATTCCCGTGGGAAGCCATCTGGACCTGGACTTTTGTTTGTTGGGAGATTTTTGACTATTGGTTCAATTTCTTTACTGGTTATCAGTCTGTTCAAGTTTTCTATTTCTTACATTTTCAGTTTTGGTAGTTTATATGTTTCTAGGAATTTCTCCATTTCTTCCAGGTTGTCCAATGTGTTGGCATATAATTTTTCATAATATTCTCTTAAAATTGTTTGTATTTCTGTGGTACTGGTTGTGATTGCTCTTCTCCCATTTACAATTTTATTTATTTGGGTGTTTTCTCTTTTCTTTTTGAAAAATCTGCCTAGGGTTTTATCAATTTTATTAAGTCTTTCAAGGAACCAGCTCTTAGTTTCAGTGATCGCGTCTACTGTTTTTTGTTTGTATCTATATCATTTATTTCTGCTCTAATTTTTGTTATTTCCCTTCCTCTACTGGATTTAGACTTCATTTTTGGTTCTTTTTCTAGCTCTATTAGGTGTAAATTTAGGTTGTGCATTTGAGATTTTTCTTGCTTCCTGAGGCAGGACTGTACTGCTATACACTTCTCTCTTTTGGCCCCTTTTGCTGCATCCCAAAGGTTTTGGACTGCTGTGTTTTCATTATCATTTGTTTACATGTATTTTTAAAAATTCTTTTAATTTCCTGGTTGACCCATTCATTCCTGAGTAGGGTGTTTAACCTCCACATATGTGTAGTCTTTCCAAATGTTTTCTTGTGGTTGACTTCAGGTTTCATAGCATTGTGGTCAGAAAATATGCATGGTATGATCTCAATCTTTTTGTACTGGTTGAGGCCTGATTTGTGACCTAGTATGTGATTTATTCTAGAGAATGTCCCATATACACTTGAAAAGAATTTGTATTCTGCTGCTTTAGGATGAAACATTCTGAGCTGTTCCTTTCAGGCTGAGATTTTGTGTCTTTAGAAAGTTATCCGAGGGGTGCCTGGATGGCACAGCGGTTAAGCATCTGCCTTCGGCTCAGGGCATGATCCCGGAGATCTGGGATCGAGCCCCACATCAGGCTCTTCTGCTGTGAGCCTGCTTCTTCCTCTCCCACTCCCCCTGCTTGTGTTCCCTCTCTCGCTGGCTGTCTCTATCTCTGTCGAATAAATAAATAAAATCTTTAAAAAAAAAAAAAAAGAAAGTTATCCGCATGGAGGGAGATGTTACAGAAGGGAGGGGACATTGACTTTCCAAAGGTCTTTTGGCTACAAGTGGCATGTTCACATATTTCCTTTCAATGGATGTCATTTAGGACATGTGGGGGGGGAGGTAGAGTGAGGTGTGGTCACAAGAGTTGCACATGCTAGGTGACAGGGATGGGAGAAGGAGGGGACTCCAAATGAGGGTGGTAGAAGCCAATGCTGACTATTTCATGGATGGGTCCAGACTATGGTGAAGCAACAAAGGCGATGTGGTTAAGGAAATGTCCTACTTGCATTCATGTGGAAGCAGTGAGGGAATTTATATAACAAATATAATGTTTAGGAAGAAGATAAAGATGAAGAGTTATAGGGAGGAAATTGAAAAAGAAACTTTAAAAAGCATCCTCTGCCTATGTAATCATTTGTTCTTTCTCATTCTGAATGTTGCATACTACTATTTTCTCTCATTTCTCATGGGCCCACCTTTGGCCATCTTAGACCCTCCACTTTGACTTCATGGATTGGATTTCTTTGGGTAAAAGATTTTAAAGCTTGGGGTTTCCTCCTTTCCTTTGCGTCTTTGGAAGCTCCCTCTAGTGAGAGTAACCCAAAACATCTGACTTGAATATTCATTACCTTGCGTAATCCCGGGTATACTGAGGGATTTTGTCGTATACTGAGGAGAGCCAGTGTTGGTGACGTGGTCACACAGGCAGGCTTTGTGAGGCTCAGGGGTTTAAGCAGATTCCAGATTCTGAGGTGCTAGAGTCCACCTGAGGCAGGAGGTGTGAGCCACTTTGTTGTGATGGTTAATCAGTGGATCTCTTGGGTGAATATCATCCCTTAAAGGTGGTCATGTTAACGACTTACTGCAGGAACAATGGGGTCATTGTAGTGGCGTTCTTAGGGAAGCACTCAAGAGAAAGGCTTATTTGCCAACACACTGAATTTATTCTGTCTGAGAGGCTCTTCACTGATTAGCTAAGTGAATTTGGAAAAGTGCATCCAACTTTCCTCGTTTGGAAAATAAGGCTTTTGGCACAGTTGCCTCCTAAGGTAACTTTTGGCTCTAATGTTATGTTGTTCCAAGAGAACATGGTGGTTTCATAAAAAACGGTTCTCTCAGCCCTAGCAGACAGTTCCTGGAAAGAAGAAAACTGAATGGATCTGTTTTTTCAATTTTAGCTCTGGAACAACCAATTCTTTCATCTTTTCAACCTTGGGGAAAAAAAAGTTAAACTATACCTGTCATAGAATGCTTCTATTTTAGCTATACTAGTATTTACTAAGTTCAGGCTAGAAAAGACGTTAATACTAACAACGTTATCAGCATAAAGTTGTACATACTTTTAAAAAAGCATGTCTGCCCATTTGGTCATTTGTTCTTTCTTATTCTGAAAGTTGCATATGTGTATTTTCTCTCAGTTCTCACAGGCCTTTGACCATCTTAGACCCTGAAATCTGACTTACTGGGCTGAATTTCTTTGGCTGGGTTTGATGCTGAGGCACATTGGTCTGGATATTTCTCATGCTGTTCCTCTGCTGTTGGGCTTGATGATTAGGAGTCAGTTATTTGCGTACTAGTTAGGAATAACTCCCCTAGTCTTTCACACCCTAACCCCAATCCCATTTCAGGATGATGTCAATATTCTATTATAAGAAAAGGAAACAAAATGAAAAGAAAAGAGAAGAGAAGAGCAAAGCAAAGCAGAGGGCCTTTTTTGGAAGATCCCAGGAAGTGGGACCTTTCACCCTGAGAGAGGTCTGGTGGGATTCTGCGTGGAGGCACCCTCAGGATTCACAGTCTTGTTGCTCAGACTCTGCCTGTTAACCCCACGGGACCAAGTATGGAGAAGCCAGAGCAGTAGCAATGTCGTGGCTTTGTTAAGCCCCCTCATCCAGCTGCCATGGCAGGAAGTTCAGGTTTGGCACTGGGAAGAAAGGTGCTTGAGTCTTGGGTCTGTTACTTCCTGACTGTGTGACCTCAGCAAGTCATTTAAGTTTTGTGAACTTCAATTTCCTTCCCTGTAAAATGGGGCTTGATGATACTTATAGAAATTCCAACATGTGGTGTGTTTTTTCCACGCCACTAAGCAAGCAATTCTTGGACACCAGTGGTCTACCTGGAGACAATATCAGATCCCACAGGTTAAGCGTGCAGTCCTACAGGACAGCCCTCCCTGACTCCAGATGCCAGGTGAAAGTCCAAGTTGTCACCTGGACTTCGGACCAACTAACTGTAGATGGGTGTCCCAATGACTCCTCCTTGGGATCCATTTATTTCCTAGAGTGACTCACAGAACTCAGAAACATTTTATGTACTATACTACTGGTTTATTTAAAAAGCTGTAACCCAGGAACGGCCAGATGTAAGAGATGTACAGGACAGGATATGGGGAAGGGATGGAGCTCTCATGCTCTCTGGGACACCACTCTCCCTGCATCTCCTTGTGTTCACCAACCCAGAAGTGCTCCAAACTCGGTGCTTGTGGGGTTTTATGGAGGCTTCATTGAATAGGCATGGCTGATTAAATCATTGACCATTGGTCATTAAGTCAATCTTCAGCCCTTCTCTCCTCCCCAAAGCCTGAGGGATGGGACTGGAAGTTCCAGGCCTCCAATCATATCATTGTTTCCTCCGGCAACCAGTCCCCATTCTTTTGGGTTTCCAAGAGTTACCTCATTAACATAAACTGAAGTGTGGTTGAAAAGGGCTTGTGATGAATAACAAAAGACATCTTTAGGGGCGCCTGGGTGGCGCAGTCCTTAAGCTGCTGCCTTCAGCTCAGGGCATGATCCTGGAGTCCTGGGATCCAGCCCCACATCAGGCTCCTCTGTTAGGAGCCTGCTTCTTCCTCTCCCACTCCCCCTGCTTGTGTTCCCTCTCTCGCTGGCTGTCTCTCTGTCTGTCAAATAAATAAATAAAATCTTAAAAAAAAAAGACATCTTTATGACTCTCTCTTTTTTAAGATTTTATTTATTTATTTGACAGAGAGAGAGCACAAGCAGGGGGAGCTGCAGACAGAGAGAGAGGGAGAAGCAGGCTCCCTGCTTTGCGGGAGCCTGATGCGGGGCTCCATCCCAGGACAATCCCAGGACCTTGCGATCATGACCTCAGCTGAAGGCAGACACTTAACTGACTGAACCACCCAGGTGCCCCATCTTTATGGTTCTCTTATCACTTAGGAAATTCAGAAGGTTTTAGGAGGTTTGTGGTGGGGAAACTGGGATGAAGAACAAATAAATACTTAATCACTATATCACAGGGGAATAATATTTCATATCTCATGGAGCTGTTATGAGGATGAAATGAGATATGTCAAACACAGAGCCTGGGGCATAGGACATCGTAAGCACTTCACAAGTGCTGGCTGTTTCTATTATGAAAGTTCTTTCATTTGGGGTCCTTATCCCTCCAGGTGAAATTAATTTGAATTCCCACAAGTCGCCAGCACCAGTGTATGGCAATGCGTAACCAAAGGAAAAAACACACAGCTATAAATCTGTCACTTTTCTGTTGATGTGATCATTTTTAGATATTTAAATATTCATGTATTTGGCAAATGCATTAGGTCCAGAGTGATAAATCCGAAACATACAGATGGTTATCCAAGACATTAAAGGGAGACAGATGGTCTTTTGGGTATCAGAGATCGACCAAGTTTGCATTAGGAATTCAGGCTGTTACATGTCATTAAGTTTCAAGCCACTTTTCCTTCCTTCTCTATACGCTGCAGCACGAGGTACACTGTATCGACTCGAGCAAAGTACAATGCGGATCAATATGATCAACTTTAAGGGGAACTGGAAGTACAGAGAATGTATACCTTAAAAAATCTGATTTTCCCTTTAACGGGAAATAGCTTTATTATTTTAGGTATAGGTCGGCAAGTACAGTTTCTATTTTCTTAAAACACATTTAAAAATTACAATTTATTAATAAATTAAAATTTTATTTTTGGGGGAAAAATCTTCGCAATATAGACTTCCCACTCCAACAACCCCTTTTAAACATTTTGCTTCATTTTTTCCAACATAAAATTTCTTTCACACATAAGATTGTTCTCTTTGTTATGATGATATTGTATACATTATTTATTTTCTGATTTTTTTATTTTTCATTGTCAAGGGAGAAAAGGAGATGAAACTGAAAAAGAACAAAGACCTTTACTTGGAGTCTCAGAACTGCAGTTTGGGGAAGCACAGATTCTGGAGAAACCAGAAAAATGTCCTGTTCAAGTAGGGAAAGCAAGGGGTTTTTATGAGAAAGAAGGAAGGCTAATTACATAATTTAGATAAAGAAGAGAAGAGGAAAAAAAACCCTGCTAATTAGGTGCTGACCAGTTGAGCTGCTTCTGATTTTTACCTGATTATTTTATTGGTATTATCAAATGAAACTGTCCCTGGTATGTATTAATTCACTTTACTGTTATCATATGATCTGAATATCAGTTGGTCTGTTGAAATTTTATGAGCAACTGCTCATCAAACATTTGCCACTTCTATCCCAGTTCAAGAGTTCATTTCTTGGAAAGGCAAATGGAGCTTTAAAATGAAGTATGTTATGTCTAGAGATTGTAGACAATTCCACATTGTAACTGAACCTACATGAGTTTGTACCTTGTTGGGTCACAAATACACCAGAGGGAGTTGCAGCAAATAAGGAGATCACAGGGAATAACTTCCAAAGCCATGACTGCCTCAGCAAGGGTGAAGGAGTTCCTTTTATTTACGGTTAGGAAGAATAGATAGGGAAGCTTGTTATTGTATGTAGAGGTGTGCATAAGGCCATGCATGTGCCTAAAGGAGATATGCCTATATGGACATCATATGTTATGTAAATGAGGCTGAGGCTCCTCCATAGGCAGAGAGTTTAGTATTATAATGAGGTAAAGGTAGCTGTCAGTTATTCTAGAGGTCACTCCATGGTCTATCTGCACAGGGGTTAGTTGGGGGTTACCCTCAAAATGGTCTGGGCTGTGTGGGCTGGAGGGAGGTCTTGTCAGGGCAGTTGCCATCAAGTGTGGGTGGTTTTGGGTTTAATTTGCTTAAGTTAAGAGGTGAGCCTGAGAGAAGAGCTTAAGGAAAAATGTAAGACAAACGTTAGTGAGTACAAGGAGGTGGTCAGTAAAGCTCAGGTCTTGGGATCTAGCTGGTGATGACATCACCTATCGTTATTATTTATATGCATCTGAAATCCATTTTAATGTTAATTAATAATAATTATGATAGTTAATGTTTAGTGAGTGTTTATTATGTATCAGGCACTATTTAACCAATTATGTGAGTTAATACATTTACATCTTACAACATTCCTGCAAGGCAGATACTATTACTAGTCCTACGTTACAGACAAGGAAAAAAACAACAACAAAAGCCAGGACCCAAAGAGTATTCAATAACTTGCCTGAATTGTTGACAACAATAAATGGCAAAGCCAGGATTTACTCCCAGGTGGTCTGGATGCAAAGTCTCTTAACAACTGCTCTAAATCATTCTCAATCAATTACTGCTAAGTTAGGAGGTGATATTTACTTTAAGCAGAGGCAGTGACTGTTTTCACATGTCTAATCATGTCATCTTAGTGTTTATATAGACATCACCTAGTAAAGGGATTCAGTACATGCTGTTTTGGAATGAATGTGTGAATATCTGATTTGGGAATGTGTGAATATCTGATTTGGGCATGTTGGGGGGTAATGATTTTTCTTAACCCTATAAGATTCTTCTAGCTGGTCTAAGAATTAAATCAGAATGAAACAGATTAACAGGAGAAAAAACCCAAAGTTTAATTATGTACATGTGGAGGCCCAATAATGAAATTGAGACCAAGGCAGGCAATTTTCATGCTTTTTAGACAAAGAGACAGTAAATCTGTGAGGAATTGACAAGACAAAGAAAACTTATGTTTCAGTGCTTCAATTAGTAAGAAATTCTAAACAGAATTTGGGCTGGGGTCGTAGTAAATTAGTAAAAGTACAAGTTTGTTTACACAGATTCCTCAGCCCTGAATTCCCTATCTCTGGTGACAAGGATGTCTGTTTACCTCCTGGTACAGGGAAGGTCCCTTTCACATGGGAGATTTATTTCTTGTTTTCAAGAGACAAAGCAGGACAATCAGAGTGCCTTCTTGTACTGAAAGTTTTCTTCAAAGTAAAGTTTAATTCAAAATAATATGCCAAAGTGACAGACTTCAGGGTGGCCTGCCCTCTACTCATTCCATGAGGTCAGGATTACTTTAATCCCAAAACCAGGCAAAGACCCCAACAAAAGGAGAATTACAGACCGATATCCCTGATGGATATGGATGCCAAAATTCTCAACAAGATCCAATGGTAATAGTATCCAAAGAGTACATTAAAAGGATTGTGCATCATGACCAAGTGGGATTCATCCCTGGGATGCAAGGATGGTTCAACATTCACAAATCGATCAGTGTGATAGATCACATTAATAAGAGAAGAGACAAGAACCATACGATCCTCTCGATTGATGCAGAGAAAGCACTTAACAAAATACAGCATCCTTTACTGAATAAAACCCTTCAGAGTGTAGGGATAGAGGGTATATTCCTCAATTTCATAAAAACCATCTATGAAAAGCCTGCAGGGAATATCATTCTCAATGGGGAAAAGCTGAGAGCCTTTCCCTTAAGATCAGGAACACAACAAGGATGCCCACTCTTGCCACTATTATTCCAGATAGTATAGAAGTCCTAGCAAAAGCAATCAGACAACAACAACAAAAAGAATAAAAGGTATTCAAATCTGCAAAGAAGTCAAACTCTCACTCTTCACAGATGATATGACACTTTATATGGAAAACCCAAAAGTCTCCACCCCCAAATTACTAGACCTCATACAACAATTCAGTAATGTGGCAGGATACAAAATCAATGCTCAGAAATCAGTTGTATTTCTATACATGAACAATGAGACTGAAGGAGAGAAATTAGGGAATCGTTTCCATTTACGCTAGCACCAAAAACCATAAGATATCTTGGAATAAACATAACTGGAGAGGTAAAGGATCTATACTCTAGAAACTACAGAACACTGATGAAAACATTGAAGAAGACACAAAAAGATGGAAAAACACTCCATGCTCACGTGTTGGAAGAATAAACATAGTTAAAATGTCTATGCTACCCAGAGCAATCTACACTTTCAACGCCATCCCAATCAAAATACAAGTGACATTTTTCCAAAGAGCTGGAACAAACAATTCTAAAATTCGTGTCGAACCAGAAAAGATCCCGAACAGCCAAGGAAATGTTGAAAAATAAAAACAAGGCTGGGGGCATCACATTGCCTGATTTCAAGCTATACTACAAAGCTGTGATCACCAAGACAGTATGCTACTGGCAGAAAAAAAGACACACAGACCAATGGGACAGAAAAGAGACCCCAGATATGGACCCTCGGCTCTATGGTCAACTAATCATTGAGAAAGCAGGAAAAAAATCCAGTGGAAAAGAGACAGTCTCTTCAATAAATGGGGCTGGGAAAATTGGACAGCTATATACAGAAGAATGAAACTTGACCACCCTCTCACACCATATACAAAGATAAACTCCAAATGGATGAAAGACCTCGATGTGAGACAGGAATCCAACAAAATCACAGAGGAGAACATAGGCTGTAACCTCTTCGACATCGGCCACAGCAAAATCTTTCAGGACACATCTCGAAAGGCAAGGGAAACAAAAGAAAAAATAAACTTTTGGGTCTTCATCAAGATAAAAAGTTTCTGAACAGCAAAGGAAACATTCAACAAAACAAAGAGGCAGCCCACGGAATAGGAGAAGATATTTGCAATGAAAATACAGATATAAGGCTGGTATCCAAGATCTATAAAGAACTTCTCAAACTCAATAAAGGAGAAACAAATCATCAAATCAAAAAATGGGCAGAAGATATGAACACACTTTTCTAATGAAGACATATAAATGGCTAACACACAAAAAAATGTTCAAAATCATTACCCATCAGGGAAATACAAATCAAAACCGCACTGAGATACCACCTTATGCCAGTTAGAATGGCAAAAATGGACAAGGCAAGAAACAACAAATGTTGGAGAGGACGTGGAGAACGGGGATCCCTCTTACACTGTTGGTGGGAATGCAAGTTGGTACAGCCACTTTGGAAAAAAGTGTGGAGGTCCCTCAAAAAGTAGAGCTACCCTATGACCCAGCAATTGCACTACTGGGTATTTACACCAAAGATACAGACATAGTGAAGAGAAGGACCATATGCAATACAATGTTCATAGCAGCATTGTCCACAATAGCCAAACTGTGGAAGGAGCCGAGATGCCTTTCAACAGATGAATGGATAAAGAAGATGTGGTACATTTATATACAATAGAATATTACTCAGCCATCAGAAAGAATGATTACCCAACAGTTGCAGCAACACGGACGGGACTGGAGGAGATTATGCTATGTGAAATAAGTCGAGCAGAGAAAGAGAATTATCATATGGCTTCACTCATTAGTGAAACATAAGCAATAGCAGGGAGATCGTTGGGAGAAGGAAGGGAAAAATGAAGGGGGGCGGATAACAGAGGGGGAAAGGATCCATGAGAGACTATGGACTCTGAGAAACAAACTGAGGGTTTCAGAGGGGAGGGGTGGGGGATAGGCTAGCCTGGTGATGGTTTTTTTTTTTTTTAAGATTTTATTTATTTATTTATTTATTTGACAGGGAGAGAGACAGACAGCGAGAGAGGGAACACAAGCAGGGGGAGTGGGAGAGGAAGAAGCAGGCTCCCAGCAGAGGAGCCTGATGTGGGGCTCGATCTCAGCACCCTGGGATCACGCCCTGAGCCAAAGGCAGACGCTTAACGACTGAGCCACCCAGGCGCCCCCCGGTGATGGGTATTAAGGAGGGCATGTATTGCATGGAGCACTGGGTATTATATGCAAACGATGAATGATGGAAGACCACATCAAAAACTAATGATGTACTGTATGGTGACTAACATAACATAATGAAAAATTTTAAAAAAAGAAA
This sequence comes from Ursus americanus, assembly GCF_024610735.1. Classification (NCBI taxonomy): domain Eukaryota; kingdom Metazoa; phylum Chordata; class Mammalia; order Carnivora; family Ursidae; genus Ursus; species Ursus americanus. The sequence goes on along the minus strand of NC_142136.1, from coordinate 79,130,537 downwards.
AGAAATGTAAAGTAGAAGACATGGTGATGTATGTTAAGCAGAACATTAATGTTTGGCTATATAGAGATTTCAAGAATGAATGGAAACAAGGTTAAACAAACTCATGATCTGTGATTAACCTGTCACATTTCATTAATTCTACTAATATTGACCTTATAAATTAGAAAGGACTTACAAAGTAATTTAATGTTTTAAAAAGAATTTTCTTTTCTTTATTTGCAAAAGAGCGAGCTAGAGAGAATGAGCAAGAGCAGTTGGGGTGGGGGGCAGAGGGAGAAGGAGAGACAGGTACTTAACCAACTGAGCCACCCAGGGGCCTCCAAATTAATTTCACCTTTAACAAAAGTGCTGCTCTGGAAGAACTGTGTGTACTAGGCCAGGAAAATCTCTACTTTTCAGAGTCAGCCAGTGAGCCCTTCATCCCCCTATATGAGAAAGTTCTAGCCAAGTGTTTATCTCCCCCCACCAAGAACAGATAGATATCCCTGAGACTGAGAAGGTATAAGACCACTGCAGACATGGAAGAATGCAAATAGTCCCATACTCAGAAGGTGTTAGGATAGGAGGGGGTACATATGCTCCTTCCTATAAAGACAAATCACATCCGGGGATCCCTGGGTGGCTCTATCAGTTAAGTGGCCAAGTCTTGATTTTGACTCAGGTCATGATTTCAGGGTGGTGAGACTGAGCCCCGTGTCAGCCTCTGCACTGGGTGTGGAGCCTGCTTAAGATTCTCTCTCTCTTCCTCTGCACCTCCTCAAAAAAGACAAAGCACATCAGGTCAGAGATCCATTTGTGAAGGTGCCTCATACTCTTTGCTCTAGATGAATGGCCCTAAAAAGAAAATGTTGGCAGAAAGACCATCATAGAGAGAATGTCTATTTATGAGGTAAACCTGCAATAACTCAGGATTCTGCGAACAGAAGCAACCTCTGGTTCAGAGTTTTTGTGTGGGGCAGGGACTTGCAGAACTTCCTAAATTTGTACTACTAAGGACTTTTCCCCAAAGAACCAACTGTGTATTTTCTTTTTAAGGACGTGTCTCCAATGTCATAGTCGAGAAAAGGTATCTTTTCCCCTCAGATGTAAAGACAGAAACCACCAAAAGACGACATCCAAATAAAGGCCTGAACCTCAACCCTGGTGGGAGGTTCAGAACCAAGACAACTTACCACTGTGATGCAAAACCACTGGGGAGATGACAGGGTGTACCATTCTTGTGCCTATCTCACTGGAACCGGCGGCGAAGACGCAGAGGTCAGACGCGTTGCATCCTACCCGCCAGGCCAAGGAATGTGAGCCAAGAAGAACCGTCTGTAAAACAAGTACAGCTTTGAGTTCAGGTCTTAGGGATTGCACTCTGGGAGACACAGAGTCACCCCCATGCTGCGCCTGGGTGGCTTAGTTGTTAAGCGTCTACCTTCATCTCAGGGCATGATCCCGGCGTTCTGGGATCGAGCCCCACATCAGGCTCTTCTTCTGGGAGCCTGCTTCTTCCTCTCCCACTCCCCCTGCTTGTGTTCCCTCTCTCGCTGGCTGCTGGTTGTCTCTCTCTCTGTCAAATAAATAAATAAAATCTTAAAAAAAAAAAAAGAGTCACCCCCAAACTGAAAGTGTGCTCCACACTGCCAGCAGGGAGTGCAGGCTCAAAGAGGTCAAAATCACAGGGTCGCACAAGCTGGGAAAGAATTAGGATTGCTGCGAGCAGACCTTAAACTAATGCATGGTTGGCGGTTTGGCTACCAGGTGTTCCATGATGTCTATTTCAGACCAAAGCAGGAGGATGGGGTCCTGGAGATGGCCCAGAGGTCAGTGATCATTTGCAACTACTGACAAAAGTCCAAAGTTCATGCTGCTCCCAGAACCAAAACAGAAGATGTGCATCAACCCTATTTCAACTACATTTTGCAGGACTGTCTTAGCAATGCTTACTCCTCCTGGAATCTTCTTTCACATTGGAAATGTGTTCTTATTCATCGACCCCTGGGTCTTCAATTATATGGAACTGAAACAGGAGATGTGCATAAACCCTACCTCCTCTGTGTCTTTTCTACTCTATGTGAGTGACTCTCTCAGTCTTTCTTCCTTCTTTCACAACTCTGTTTTTAATAGCATCTTAGCAGTATTTCATTCTTAAAGAGAAATCGGTGAGGTTCAACAGGCAAACTGCATTAACACATGTTGAAAGTCAGCCCTGATCTTTGCCATCTCAAAACTACCTATTTGGCTGAAATCGGCCTCTGGTCTTTCCTTGTTCAGATTTGTCTCTCACAGACAGAAAGACACTATATTATTCCTAAAGGATGTATCCAACAAGTGGATATGACGATTATAAATATCTACGCCCCCAACGGAGGAGCAGCAAGATACACAAGCCAACTCTTAACCAGAATAAAGAGACATACAGATAAAAATAAGTTAATACTAGGGGACCTCAACACTCCACTATCAGCAATAGACAGATCACCTAAGCAGGAAATCAACAGAGAAACAAGAGCTTTGAATGCCATACTAGACCAGATAGACCAATACACCCCAGAACAACAGAATACTCATTCTTTTCTAACGCACATGGAACGTTCTCCAGAATAGATCATATATTGGGTCACAAAACAGACCTTAACTGATACTGAAAGTCTGAGATATTTCTCTGCATATTCTCAGACCACAATGGTTTGAAACTGGAACTCAAACACAAGGAAAAATTTGGAAGGAACTCAAACACTTGGAAACTAAGAACCATCTTGCTCAAGAATGATTGCATAAACCAGGAAATCAAAAATCAATTTAAACAGTTTATGGAGACCAACGAGAATGAAAACACAACAGTCCAAAACCTATGGGACACTGCAAAGGCAGTCCTAAGGGGAAAATACATAGCCATCCAAGCCTCACTCAAAAAAATAGAAAAATCTAAAATGCAGTTTTTATATTCTCACCTCAAGAAGCTGGAACAGGAACAGTACAGGCCTAACCCACACACGAGAAAGCAGTTGATCAAGATTAGAGCAGAGATCAATGAATTAGAAACAAGGAGCACAGTAGAGCAGATCAACAAAACTAGAAGCTGGTTCTTTGAGAGAATAAATAAGATCGATAAGCACTGGCCAGACTTATTCAAAAGAATAGAGAAAGGACCCAAATTAATAAAAGTATGAATGAAAAGGGAGAGGTAACAACCAACACCAATGAAATAGGAAGGATCATTAGAAACTTTTATCAACAGCTTTATGCCAATAAATTAAACAACCCGAAAGAAATGGAGGCCTTCCTGAAAACCTATAAACTACCAAGACTGAAACAGGAAGAAATTGATTTTTTTAACAGACCAATTAACTATGAAGAGATTGAAGCAGTGATTAAAAGGTTCTGAAAAACAAGACCCCAGGGCCTGATGGATTCCCCATGGAATTCTACTGAACATTCAAAGAAGAAATAATACCTATTCTCCTAAAGCTGTTTCAAAAAATATAAACAGAAGGAAAACTACCAAACTCATCCTATGAGGCCAGTATTACCTTGATCCCCAAACCAGGCAAAGACCCCAACAAAAAGGAGAATTACAGACTGATATCCCTGATGAATATGGACACCAAAATCCTCAACAAGATCCTGGCTAATAGAATCCAACAGTACATTAAAAGGATTATCCATCATGACCAAGTGGGATTCATCTCTGGGATGCAAGCATGGTTCAACATTCGCAAATCAATCAGTGTGATACGTCATATCAACAAGAAAAGACTCAGGAACCATATGATCCTCTCAATTGATGCAGAAAAAGCATTTGACAAAATACAGCATCCTTTCCTGATTAAAACCCTTCAGAGTGTAGGAATAGAGGGTACATTCCTCAATCTCATAAAAGCCATCTATGAAAAGCCTACAGCAAATATCATTCTCAATGGGGAAAAGCTAGAAGCCTTTCCCTTAAGATCAGGAACAGGACAAGGATGCCCACTCTCGCCATTATTATTCAACATAGTACTAGAAGTCCTTGCAACAGCAATCAGGCAACAAAAAGGGTAAAAGGTATCCAAATCGGCAAAGAAGAAGTCAAACTGTCTCTCTTCGCAGATGACATGATACTCTATATGGAAAACCCAAAAGAAGCCACGCCCAAACTATTAGAAGTTATAGAGCAATTCAGTAACGTGGCGGGATACAAAATCAATGCTCAGAAATCAGTTGCATTTCTATACACGAACAATGAGACTGAAGAAAGAGAAATTAGGGAATCCATCCCATTTACAATAGCACCAAAAACCATACGTTACCTTGGAATTAACTTAACCAGAGACATAAAGGATCTATATTCTAGAAACTACAAATCACTCTTGAAAGACATTGAAGAAGACACAAAAAGATGGAAAAATATTCCATGCTCATGGATTGGAAGAATTAACATAGTTAAAATGTCCATGCTACCCAGAGCAATCTACACTTTCAATGCTATCCCGATCAAAATACCGAGGACATTTTTCAAAGAACTGGAACAAATAGTCCTTAAATTTGTATGGAAACAGAAAAGGCCCCGAATCGCCAAGGAACTGTTGAAAAGGAAAAACAAAGCTGGGGGCATCACAATGCCGGATTTCGAGCTGTACTACAAAGCTGTGATCACAAAGACAGCATGGTACTGGCACAAAAACAGACACATAGACCAATGGAACAGAATAGAGAACCCAGAAATGGACCCTCGGCTCTTTGGGCAACTAATCTTTGATAAAGCAGGAAAGAACATCCGGTGGAAAAAAGACAGTCTCTTCAATAAATGGTGCTGGGAAAATTGGACAGCTACATGCAAAAGAATGAAACTTGACCACTCTCTCACACCATACACAAAGATAAACTCCAAATGGATGAAAGACCTCGATGTGAGACAGGAATCCATCAAAATCCTAGAGGAGAACATAGGCAGCAACCTCTAGGACATCGGCCAAAGCAAACTCTTTCATGACACATCTCCAAAGGCAAGAGAAACAAAAGATAAAATGAACTTGTGGGACTTCGTCAAGATAAAAAGCTTCTGCACAGCCAAGGAAACAGTCAAAAAAACTAAGAGGCAGCCCACGGAATGGGAGAAGATATTTGCAAATGGCACTACAGATAAAGGACTGGTATCCAAGATCTACAAAGAACTTCTCAAACTCAATACGCGAGAAACAAATAAACAAATCAAAAAATGGGCAGAAGATATGAACAGACACTTTTCCAATGAAGACATACAAATGGCTAACAGACACATGAAAAAATATTCAAAATCATTAGTCATCAGGGAAATTCAAATTAAAACCACACTAAGATACCACCTTACACCAGTTAGAATGGCAAAAATTGACAAGGCAAGAAACAATTGCTGGAGAGGATGTGGAGAAAGGGGATCCCTCCTACATTGTTGGTGGGAATGCAAGTTGGTACAGCCACTCTGGAAAACAGTGTGGAGGTCCCTCAAAAAGTTAAAAATGGAGCTACCCTATGACCCAGCCATGGCACTACTGGGTGTTTACCCCAAAGATACAGACATAGTGAAGAGAAGGGCCATATGCACCCCAATGTTCATAGCAGCTATGTCCACAATAGCTAAATCGTGGAAGGAGCCGAGATGCCCTTCAACAGATGACTGGATTAAGAAGTTGTGGTCCATATATACAATGGAATATTACTCAGCAATCAGAAAGAACGAGTTCTCAACATTTGCTGCAACATGGACGGCACTGGAGGAGATAATGCTAAAGGAAATAAGTCAAGCAGAGAAAGACTATTATCATATGATTTTTCTCATCTATGGAACATAAGAACTAGGAAGATCGGTAGGGGAAGAAAGGGATAAAGAAAGGGGGGGTAATCAGAAGGGGGAATGAAACATGAGAGACTATGGACTATGAGAAACAAACTGAGGGCTACAGAGGGGAGGGGGGTGGGGGAATGGCATAGACTGGTGATGGGTATTAAGGAGGGCACGTATTGCATGGTGCACTGGGTGTTATACACAACTAATGAATCATCGAACTTTACATCAGAATCCAGCAATATACTGTATGGTGACTAACATAATATAATAAAAAAAAAACATTAAAATAAAAAAAATTAAAAAAAAAAAAAAGGGAAGCCCATTCCAGTCCAGTCCACAGTTGGGAAGGAGTTCAGCTTGAATCACACGAGGAATGGAAAGCCCTCCATGGTGCTAAGGATCTAGCTACTTAACCAGAGGCCTTTCCCAGCATGTGACATCTGCTACCTTCATAGTGTGGTCTGGAAATCCTGATCATTCTAAAAGGGCCAAGGCTTCAGCCCAGTCACTTGATGGCACTCCCTCACAGATGGCCCAATACCATGATCAGGTACCGAGCACATTCTGGCAACCCAAGTCTGGGAGAAAGGACAGCTGCCGGAGCCCCCTGCAGTGTTACCCTCTATGCTTCAGTATCCTGGCCTGTAGGAATGACCTTAAAGGCAGCACACAGGGTGCCCTCTCTGAGTGGGGCATATTTTGTTTGTCTCGTATGTGTTAACTATACTCCTGAGCACCCCTCTGAGGCAGCTGCTGTCATGGCCCCTTTATAAGGATGAGATTGCTGAGGCTCAGAGACGGTGTTGAGAGGAAGAAGAGGAGACAGCTGGGCCCTTCTCTCTCCAGAGCTCCAGAGCTCTCCTTCCTTGTCCCCATTGCACAGGCGCTCACTTTCCTGCACTGGCAATCAGGCTTCCTTGCAGACCCTGTGGCATGGAGCTAGGGCGACTCGAGCCAGATCAGTTTATAGCGGAGAGGTGATGGTGGTAACCATGTCAGGTCTGGATGCCAACCGTACCCGGAGGATGCTGTCTCTAGGGCACACACACAGTTTCTGTGTGCCCAGCTGGACAAGTCCAGGTGTAGCTTCCTGAGGCCAGAACTACGCCCACCTGGACTCCTCCCTTCCCCACATGGCCACAGGCCCCCTTTCGAGGGTCTTTGCCTGCCTGGAGTCCACATGTCCACTCTGTGAGGTGCTCAGCTTGTGTCACCCAGTGTGCTCAGGGGCTTAGTCCCTACAGAGGAAGAAGAGCTTCGGCACCAGCAGGCAGGCCCCTACCATAAAGTCCTGGGTAAGGGAAAATGCCCCAGATCTACTCTAGTCCCCTCTGCTTTCCATGGACACATGTCAAGGCACTGATGACCTCCACCTGCCAAACCCAATGGCCACCCTCTACTGCCACCTCCCCTGACTGCACCACTGACTACACCCTCTTCAGCAGGGCCTTCTCTGCTCCAACCATCCATGCCCTCCACCTCCCTCACATCCCAGTAGGTGTGTCCTTAAGAATGCCTCTGCCTCTGATCACCAGCTCCAGACCTGAAATACCATCCCTGTGCCCGGACCTCTGTCTTGCCCTCCAGGTGTTCCCATCAGGACATGTGGGAGGAACCTTACCCTTCACATGGCACATTCCTGAGTCTTTGCCCCCCTCTCACCCAGAGGGCCCCGGGATGGGGCCTAGGAGCTTGGTCAGGAATCCCGCCTCCATCCTCCAGCCAACCCTCACCAAGTCCTGCCAAGGCTTACTTGACAGCACATCTCCAATCATCTCAAGGCTTGGCCTCCCACCACACAGCTGCCAGCACCTCCCAACACTTCTCCAAGTCCTCTGTCCCCTGAGCCACCCTGCCTAAGGCCACTCATGGCTCTGCCCCAGTCTGGAAACCCAACATACCCCCCACCCTACATCACAGCTCCTTCCAGCACTCTGCAGCTCCCGCTAAGTTGGGGCGTTTCTCCACAAAGCAACAACTTAGGGATCTGTGTATCCAGCCCCACTGCCTGTCACTGAGCAGAGCCCAGTGTTGAGTGTGTGGGTGTGTACTCTGGCCTTAAATGGAGGAGAGGGCTCAAGTGGGTCAAGCCAGCAGGGACTGCAGGCAGAGCCTGGGGTGGGTGTTCAGGAGGAGGCACATTGCCCTTCCATGTGGAAGAGGAGCAGCCACAAGGCTGAACAGGGCCTGAGACAGGCTGCCTAGGGCCTACCACAATATCAGTATGGCAGGATGGGCAGGGAAGGGAGGCCTCACTATGAAGACTGGACATGTAGAGAGGGTCCTTGGTGTCCTGGGAAGCCCAGGCCAGGCTCACAGAAGGACTCAAAGCTAGGCATTTAGAGAGGACTTGTGGAGGGAGGGCCAGCATAAGAGACGCACTTTGGCAAGAGTGAGGGTGGGATGTGAGTCTCACAGCCCTCATGACAGCCTACGTGGTGCGTGGGACTACTCTGGTCCCACCACACAGACTCTGGGAGATGCACCACCTCACTGCTCACCCTGTACAGTTAGGGAGAAAAGGGCAACACCCTCGGCCCTGACAGAGTCTCAGGGTGACCTTCGGCAAACCCCTTCTCTTCTCAGGACCTCGTCTGGGGCCCCTTCTCACCCCCAACACTCTGGAAACAGAAGACATGAGAACATGGAACACTTGCCTCAGCCCAGGCCGTGACCAGGGAGCAGGAGCATGGGTGCAGGGGTTCTGTGACTCTGCAATCAGACCCACACCCAGATCCCAGCACATCCTCTTCTGGGCTAAGTGTGGGAGCCCTGGGAGACACAGGCAGGCCTGCAAGGGGCTTGACAGCAGAGACATTCCTGGGGCTGTTCTGACACCGAGTGGTGATTCTCAGAACCAGCTGCTCCAAGAAAGAAGTGCAGCTGCTCCCCAGCAGGGAAGTGGGGCAGAGAAAGAGAGAGAAGAGGGTGGGGTGGGAGGGAGGGGGGAGGGAGGCTAAAGATGAAGGGAGAGAGAGGGACTAGGACAGAGGGTGGAAAGTGTGGGAGGAGGAAGTCTATTTTAGGCCAGTGGTTCTCAAGACTTGAACTTACAGTGGAATCAACTTGGCTGACTTGCTGATTCAGGTTTGGGCAGAGTCTGTATTTCTTTTTTTTTTTTTTTTTTAAGATTTTATTTATTTATTCGACAGAGATAGAGACAGCCGGTGAGAGAGGAAACACAAGTAGGGAGAGTGGGAGAGGAAGAAGCAGGCTCATAGCGGAGGAGCCTGATGTGGGGCTCGATCCCATAACACCGGGATCACGCCCTGAGCTGAAGGCAGACGCTTAACCGCTGTGCCACCCAGGAGCCCCAGAGTCTGTATTTCTAATAGATTCCTGGGGGCTGCTGGTGGTCTGGGATCACACTCAGAGAACCACGGGTCTAGGGAAGAAATGGAGTGGAAAAGAAGGAACATTTGTGCTACTGCTGTGTGTGGGGGTGCTGGTTCTGTCACTATTACAGCTAGACTTGAGGAGGCCATGCTATGTTCCCATAGTGCTGGCCACGAAGGCCTTCCCGTGGTCCCTCCAGCACATCTGCTGAGCAGGTACAGCCTGCTCTTGTACCTGCCATGCCCACCTGGGCACGAGGGGCAGCTCCTTAGAACTGGGATGAACGGGGGCGCCTGGGTGGCACAGCGGTTGAGCGTCTGCCTTCGGCTCAGGGCGTGATCCCGGCGTGATGGGGTCGAGCCCCACATCAGGCTCCTCTGCTATGAGCCTGCTTCTTCCTCTCCCACTCCCCCTGCTTGTGTTCCCTCTCTCGCTGGCCGTCTCTATCTCTGTCGAATAAATAAAATCTTTAAAAAAAAAAAAAAAAAGAACTGGGATGAACGGCCCCCACAGGCACCATACCCACAACACCTCTCCACAAGGACCCAAGGCTTCAGCTTCCCACTGTATCTGGCACACATTCCCTGTCCCCACGAAATGCTCACTTGGCCTCTGACAGGTCACCGAAAGAACTAGGCAGAGCCCTGCCCAAGGGACTGCTCAGGAGCACCCAAGGCTCACTGCCCATTGGAGGATGACCCTGCTTGAGAAATGTCATCTGGATGACTAGGGCTCAGGGGAGGTGACTGTGACCTGACTGACCTCTGGCCAGGCAGAGGACCAGCCAGAGAGCTGTGCAAAGCCAATGTCAAACGCCTGCCTCTCACCGTGTCACTCCCTTCCTCACTGTTTTGTTTTTTTTTAAAAGATTTTATTTATTTATGTGACAGAGAGACAGCCAGCGAGAGAGGGAACACAGCAGGGTAGAGGGAGAGGAAGAAGCAGGCTCCCAGCCGAGGAGCCCGATGTGGGACTCGATCCCGGAACGCCAGGATCACGCCCTGAGCCGGAACGCCAGGATCACGCCCTGAGCCAAAGGCAGACGCTTAACGACTGCGCTACCCAGGCGCCCCCTTCCTCACTGTTTTGAGCTGGAAAAGAAAGAAAGGGGCTCCCGAGGATGTCAGTACGCACAGCAAAGGCGAAAGGGAGGTGCTACTGGCAGAGGGGAGAGGAAAGCAGGAGTGTTCTGGGCAGGTAGTGCTTGGAGAAACTGGGATATGCACTTGTTGTCAGCACCTGGGCCCTGCAATCTCACTGTTCCTGAGCAAAGCATGCCACATACCACAACTCAGGTAAGGCAGGGAGGGCTGTTCCTCCCAGTGGCTGAAGAGACACAGTAAGTTACACAGAAGCAGGCAAGAATGTCTAACTCTCAGCGAAGGGAGGAGGAGGAACAATGAGGGACAAGGATGTAATCTGCCACAATGCCCAGTAAATACTTGATGGGACGAATGAGTTTAACAAATGGATGAAATGACTACATTTGTTGCTGGAAAGGGTGACTGTCCTTCTCTCAGTCCAAATCTGCCCATCAATTGGTAAGTAGGGAAAGAAATAATTGAATAAGAACAAAAAAAAATCTGTGACCAAATGACATGTGTTGTGTGAACCAATAATTTATATTCGATTTGCAACTACTTACTGTACTAATCAGCAAATATCTTGCAAGTAAGGGTTAATAGAAACTGATTTCCATTGAGTGTCTAGGATAATTGGCCATTATCTGCTATTTACTGTATGTTCCTCAGCGACTGTAGTCAGGGCAGCTTCTTCCTGAGCCTGGACTACCCCCCAGTGGCCAGGGCCATGTGACTAGCTCTCACCACTGGAATGTGAGAAATGTTGAGCACCACTGCCAAGCTGAGGAATGGGTATATCTTCACCATCTTTCTCTTCCAGCGGTATGTAGAAGCATCCATGGAAGAACTCCAAGAAAACCAGATGGAAGCCAGTGTGGTCCCCGAATGACAGCCTGGGGCACAAGTCACCCCTTCCCATTTAAACCACAGGACTGGGACTTAAATAGTCAAGCTTTCAGCGCTCAGCTCCTGAGACCTGAATGGCTCATCAGAGCAGTCAGCCTCTGCAGACAGTAATGCCGACTCACTTCCAGGTCCTGGTGTCACCTGCAGGTGTAGACTAAGTAAGAGCTTTGGACAGTTATGCTCCAGGGAAGCTTGTCAACCACCGGTTCTGAACACAACCCCTTCAAGAGCCCCACACTGGGATGGGTAACTTTTGTACAACATCCTTCGTTACGGCATAATTGTTAGCAACAGCAAAAGTCAAAGAGGTACTGGACTAAATTAAAGGATAAATCAAACGAATGAGGAAGTTCTTTATGTGCTGATATGGAAATACCTCAGACATGTTATGTGGGAAACAAAACAAAAAAACCAGGTATACAACAGCGTACATCAGCAGTTTTCAAGGTATGATCCAAGGACCCTTGAGGGTGTCCAAGGTCCTTTCAGAGGGTCTGCTAGGTACTCCCTTTCCAACTACAGGTCTATGTGCAGCCAGATTTCCTTCTATACCTCAACTAAAAAACAAACCACAATAGACTGAATGCAGAAGCAGATAAGAGAATCCAGCTGTTTTCTATTAAACCATATGCTAAAAAATTTTTTTCAAATGTAAAAACGCTTTGCCTCACTGTTTTGGAAAATATTTTTTATAAATTCTAGGTTTAAAATGTCACAATAGGGGGCGCCTGGGTGGCTCAGTTGTTAAGCATCTGCCTTCAGCTCAGGGCCTGATCCCAGGGTCCTGGGATCAAGCCCCGCATCAGGCTCCCTGCTCTGCTGGGAGCCTGCTTCTTCCTCTCCCACTTCCCCTGCTTACGTTCCCTCTCTCGCTGTCTCTATCAAATAAATAAATAAAATCTTAAAAAAATAAAAATAACATAAAATGTCACAATAGGCTTGTTTTTAAGTTTCTGAATTTTATTTTATAATATGGTAAATATTGCTAAATATAAATCATATTTAAAAAGCTCTTTGGGGAGCGCCTGGGTGGCACAGTGGTGAAGTGGTGAAGCGTCTGCCTTCAGCTCAGGGCGTGATCCCGGCGTTCTGGGATCGAGCCCCACATCAGGCTCCTCCGCTATGAGCCTGCTTCTTCCTCTCCCACTCCCCCTGCTTGTGTTCCCTCTCTTGCTGGCTGTCTCTATCTCTGTCAAATAAATAAATAAAATCTTTAAAAAATAAAAATTAAAAAATAAAAAATAAAAGCTCTTTGGGGGGGGCGCCTGGGTGGCTCAGTCAGTTAAGCGTCTAGCATCTGCCTTCAGCTCAGATCATGATCTCTGGGTCCTGGGAGGGCCCTGGGATCAAGCCCCCCCTCAAGGCTTCCTGTTCTGCAGGGTGTCTGCTTCTCTCCCTCCCTCCCTCTGCCCCTCCCCACCGCTTGTTCTCTCTCAAATAAAATCTTTTAGAAATTAAAAATAAAAAGCTTTTGGGAGGCACCTGGGTGGCTCAGTTGGTTATACATCTGCCTTTGGGTCAGATCATGATCCTGGGGTCCTGGGATCAGACCCCCCCACACCAACAGGCCTCCCTGCCAAGCAGGAAGTCTGCTTCTGCCTCCCCTCTCCCCTCTCCTGCTCCTGCTCACTGTCTCAAACAAATAAAATCTTTTAAAAAAATAAAATAAAAAATAAAAAGTTCTTTGGAAGCCTCAAAAATTTAACAGCATAAAAGGATCCTGAGTCTAAAAAGTCTAGAGTACCCTGGGTGTATACACCACCCTTTGTCTAAAAAGGGGAGAAAAATATATTTGTACTAGCTTATATATGCATGAAGGATCTCATGAAGAATAAAGCAGTAGTGGTAGTGGTTAAGCAGAGAGGGTAGGAAATGGGCAGGTGGAAAACCCCTTACTGAATCCCTCATTTTTTAAAAATTCTAAAGCTCTGTATATGTATAGCCTATTAGGAAAAAATGTCTTAAAAGGAGCTGGAGGCAGCAGGGGTCAGCCTGGCAGTAGATGGGGACAAAGTCAGGCTGGAAAGAGGAAGGGCTGTGGTCTCCATGTGGAGCGTCCACCATCCTCCACAACCAGAAATTGTCTCCAGGCAAAACACTGGATGATTCTTCTGTAAAGAGATGAAACCAAGAGACCCAGGGCTTCTGGTATGAGACTCTTCATCTTAAACTGCAACATGCAACTGCATATCACCATTTAATCAAAGTCTGCAATAGGTGAGGTAAACAGAAAAACTAGCCCAAGGAAACTCAGGTAATTTAGGATCTAAAGAAAATTTAATTTTTAAAAACAACAAAAACACAAAATCATGCACCCAAAAATATCGGAGAAGTTACTGAACCCACACTGCCAAGTGGATCTGGTTGAGGAGGATGATACCGTCAGTTTTCTAACTCTTAGAGGAATTACTACACATGCCATCCATATGTTCGTGTGGAAATTATACCTTATTTATACGCCCATGGCAGAGAGAACAAGAATGTGCTTTACTATCAGATACAAACCCTTTTCACTCACTACCTGTGTGCTCCGGAGAAAAGTATGTAACTTCTGAGCCTGTTTCATCCGGGCTCCCCGCCTTACAGCGTCACTGCAAGAATTTAATGAGTCATTGTTTCTGATGTGGTAACACATTCTCCAGCACTTAGGGAATTCTCAGTAAGTGCCATTCTTACTGCCCATGATGCAGCAGAAATTGCTGACAGTGTGTTACTGTAAAATAACCTAAAAAAAAGATTGGTGGTTGCCAGAAGTGGGGGGTGGGGGATGGGAAATAGACGTAAGGTGGGTTTTATTTTTAGTTTAAATAAATTTAAAAAAAATAGAAGTCATGCTTTACGGTTAATCATTTAATGTATTAACATTTTCACTTATAAACATACAATTCGCATTTACAGGGAAAAACAGGTTCTGTGGATGCAAGAGAATATGAGACAGGGAAGCAATCAGAAAACAGATCAATTCTAGGGGGGAAAAATGGAACTGCATTCCATGCCTGTGTCTCCATAAACTTGGGAAGGAGAAAGAAAAATGAAACAGGATCGTAACTGATGTAAAAAAATCAAACTTGGGCCATTCGTCTCAACCACAGGAACATACGTCTCCTTATGATCCAGGTCTCGGCGCCTGGCCTGACCTGTTTCAGGATGATCATCTGAAACACAGCCACTGGTCTCTCCCTTCTCTTTACTAAGACCCTGAAGTGCACTCCAGGAATTAAAAGAGCAATCAGATTGGCATGTGTGCAATGCCAGTGGCCAACTTCTTCCAGGTACATTATGTAGAAGTACACAGGAAAGTGAAATGCTTACTCACGCCTGAACGAGTTCCTTCCACCTCATCTAACTTCTTAATTTAGGATTACCTAAGTTGAGGTGATCACAAAGTTAACATCTTCCAAAGTTGGACCACGGAAATGAAGTATCTCAGCCCACCTTTATAACTACTATGCCTTTCATATCAGCATCAAGTCACTGGCAACAGTGAATTTCCAAGCTCAACTATGTCTGCCCAATCAGGCTGGCCAACAGGGTGCACAAGCTTCAGTCCTACTTTCCCTTCTGTCAGCGGAGGGACTCTGCTCCCTGGGCATTTCAGTGACATAACTCAGTAGTCTGTGGTTCCAGGAACTCCAAGTTCAAAATTAATACCCCGAAGCAACATTAAAAACTGTTTAATATTTTATTAGTAAAGCATCCAACTCTGATAATGACTACAATCTCAATGAAGCCATTCTTACTACATAGGATGTAAAATCATAAAAGCAACATTTTTAACCATCAAAACCAGCGTTGTCACACATCACCTGGCAATTTTCCACCATCCCAAATATACAAAGAGGTGACGGTCAAGTGCACCTCCTTTCAGCTAGATACAGACTCCACAGTGGCAGTAGGTTCAGCAGAACTGTCCAGGAGAGGTCGCTTGGCAGATGGTTTCATGTGGAAATCTATTTCAGTCTGCTCAGAGATGGAATCAGTTGACCAGTAAAACAAATGAGCTATACATGTAACTGGCCACAGAAAATCAAACTATTTTGTGCTACTAGGAACGTATTATGTAGAAACGGCCACATGGGGTGCGAGGACAGGGACTACTACTGTGCTAAACTGCCTTGGTAGACGTACATTTTTTAAAGCATGCAGGACAGAAAACTGGACTGATTAGGGGCATTAAAAATTCACATAAATAACAGAAGTGCAGGACTATGGGTTTCCCAGTGCTTCCCACACATCTGGGGCTCAAAATTAAATATTTAAGCTTCTCTGTGACACTTGAGTCAGGAATAAAAGCAAAGCTGGCATCCTGGTCAGGCTGAGTAATATCCTGACAGCAAGTCATTCAAGTCCTTAGGCTTCATTTCTCATCCATAACCTGAGTCTCCCCCACAGCCATGGTCTCAAGAGCCCTCACTATGGAATCACCAGGGCTGCATGCAGCCCAGTGCTTGGGGGACAGACAGCCACAGTGCCCCAGTCCTGCACAAAACAGGACATGTGATCTTTAACAGCCTTCTGCTTCTGCACAGTACACTCCCTGGAGGCCTGCACAGTAACAGTGCAACTATGGCTCTCACTCCATTTTCCTCACCATTCTTTTAATAGCACTTTCTCAACAGGTAGAAAGATGAGCTGTAAGTAGGCTGAGGTGGCAATGAAAATACTCAAAGCAGACACTAAAAACATAATGTCTCTGAATAAAGCAAATCTACCTCCATATACTTGTAACTGTTTTGCCTTCTTTAAGTTTTAAAGGATAAAGCCCTAAAACTTTGAGGCTCAAGTAAATACCTAATGTGGGATATTTTCCAAGTACTGCTACCAAGAAAACAAAAAATAAAACAAAGAAGCATCATTTTAAGGGGGGGAAGGGAGGGAGGGCTGCCCCTCCCTCATCATCCTGAGCAGTCACTGGCCCACAGATCATGGGAATATAACCTCACTGCCTCAGGGAAGTTCCTGAGAGCTTACCAGCCCACGATTCCTGAAGTTACATGCAGCCAGTTCTGATCTGAGGCTTGAAAGTTTGATGTTAAACAGAAAGAAGCTGCAGTTCTCCATGTCTCGTAACTCACTCATACTCCACCATACTATTAACATAACATTAAAGTAAATCGTCCCTTAAGCGCTACCCCTCACTGAACAGAAAATGCCTTTCTAAAAGGTATGTTCAAAATAAGGTATTCCGAGAGTTCTGTAAAGAAACTCCTGGAATAAGCCAGTGCCCCGGAGTCCATGTTTTAGCTAAACTTCAGAAGTCAGAAGCCTTCTCTACAGTATGTGTGTGGATTAGTTATAACTATGATGTCACCACTTTCAAAAGAAGTATTCAAACTATTATTAAAAATATTTATCACCAACAGAAACACCCTGCAAGTTATACTACTGCACACAGGGCATCAAAAGCTATGCACATCCAGATCTGAAGGACTCTAGAAGACCCAGAACAGAGACCCTAAGGCCATTCCCGTGGCTGCTCCAGCCAGCATGCCCAGTGCCAGATCGCTGTCGCTGTCTCGATACCGCTCCCGAATGATGACTTGGTTGGTAGGCTGTTGCCCATAAAGTCCTAAAAAAGAAGTGAAAAAGCAGACGCTGTGAGGAGCAGTTTAAGTCCAACATTCCCTCAGAAAGTCAGCGTGTCCTGAGAATGGCAAAGGCCACATCTCCCTGCAGGTGCATCCCTCCCCTATGGTGCTGTCTTCCTCTGGAGAGGTATATGTGGTGGCTGAGTGGGTGTTCCCCAGCTCTCTTCCACCAAAGGCTCAGGTGACAGTTTCCAAAACTACACTAAGAGGAAATCAAGGTGCTCAACTTTCCAAGGTCCAAAGCCCCAACCACTGCAAACAGCAGGATCCTAATGAAACCGTAAGCTCCAGCTTCCAATGTCCACTTCTACCTTCCACTTTACGCTCGTTAGTATGACAGGTAGATGGGGGAGAGCATGGGAGATACACAGAGCCTACAGACGAGGCGAGAGCCAAGAATCTGCACCTAAAGCTAAAAATGTAAAACAAATCTGAAAGCTAATTAGTTTCTTGATATTCATGCAAACCATTTTTATTTTTTTTATTTATTTTTTTTTTAATGATTTTTTATTATATTATGTTAGTCACCATACAGTACATCCCCGGTTTCCGATGTAAGGCTTGATGATTCATTAGTTGTGTATAACACCCAGTGCACCATGCAATACGTGCCCTCCTTACTACCCATCACCGGCCTATCCCATTCCCCCACCCCCCTCCCCTCTGAAGTCCTCAGTTTGTTTCTCATAGTCCATAGTCTCTCATGTTTCATTCCCCCTTCTGATTACCCCCCCTTTCTTCCCCTACCGATCATCCTAGTTCTTATGTTCCATAGATGAGAGAAATCATATGATAGTTGTCTTTCTCTGCTTGACTTATTTCACTTAGCATTATCTCCTCCAGTGCTGTCCATGTTGTAGCAAATGTTGAGAACTCGTTCTTTCTGATAGCTGAGTAATATTCCATCGTATATATGGACCACAACTTCTTAATCCAGTCATCTGTTGAAGCGCATCTCGGCTCCTTCCACGATTTAGCTATTGTGGACATTGCTGCTGTGAACATTGGGGTGCATATGGCCCTTCTCTTCACTACGTCTGTATCTTTGGGGTAAATACCCAGTAGTGCAATGGCTGGATCATAGGGTAGCTCAATTTTTAACTTTTTAAGGGACCTCCACACTGTTTTCCAGAGTGGCTGTACCAACTTGCATTCCCACCAACAATGTAGGAGGGATCCCCTTTCTCCACATCCTCTCCAACAATTGTTGTTTCTTGCCTTGTCTATTTTTGCCATTCTAACTGGCGTAAGGTGGTATCTCAGTGTGGTTTTGATTTGAATTTCCTTGATGGCTAATGATTTTGAACATTTTTTCATGTGTCTGTTAGCCATTTGTATGTCTTCATTGGAAAAGTGTCTGTTCATATCTTCTGCCCATTTTTTGATTTGTTTATTTGTTTCTCGTGTATTGAGTTTGAGAAGTTCTTTGTAGATCTTGGATACCAGTCCTTTATCTGTAGTGTCATTTGCAAATATCTTCTCCCATTCCGTGGGCTGCCTCTTAGTTTTTCTGACTGTTTCCTTGGCTGTGCAGAAACTTTTAATCTTGATGAAGTCCCATAAATTCATTTTATCTTTTGTTTCTCTTGCCTTTGGGGATGTGTCATGAAAAAGGTTGCTTTGGCCGATGTCGTAGAGGTTGCTGCCTATGTTCTCCTCTAGAATTTTGATGGATTCCTGTCTCACATCGAGGTCTTTCATCCATTTGGAGTTTATTTTTGTGTATGGTGTGAGAGAGTGGTCAAGTTTCATTCTTTTGCATGTAGCTGTCCAATTTTCCCAGCACCATTTATTGAAGAGACTGTCTTTTTCCCACCGGATCATGCAAACCATTTTTAAATTAAACCTTAAATCTGCTAATATAACTTGCTCTTCATTTTTAATCGTGTCCTTATGGGGGAAAATACATTAGAGGGAAAACTTCTAAAAAGCAAACTTTAAACAATCTAATATTTAATTTGCATGATTAAAGTTTACAACTAGAAATGTATCACTGAACAAAGAGAACATCTTCTGTACTTCGCAGCTCTACTAACAGCTAATTAGCTTTAAAATTTCTCAAATATAAATAACTTCAACTTTCCTCCCTGACCCACTGTTCCCTTAACAATTCAGCCCTAGGGGAGCTAGGAACTAATCCAACAGTAATGTATACATGTAGATGAAAACCAACAGCAAAATAAAGGCTAACATTTACAAGTGCTTATCACTCTAAGCATTTATAGTACTACAAGCATTTACATGTACTGACTCACTTAATCCTCACAAGAACCTTCTGAATTGAGCTTATTATTATGCCCATTTTACCGATGGGCAACAGTGATACACACAGGGATTAAAGGCCCTTATTAAGGGCATGCAAACCCAGGCACTTGGGCTACAGTGTGTACTCATAACCACTAATGCCTCAAATAGATGGAGAAGGATAGGAGAGAAAAAAACCCAAAGCCACAGAGTAGTAGAATGAGACCATTACAAACCTAAGGCCTGATCAAATACAGGTAACAGCACTGGATGTCAACAATCTTTTACACAATGTTTACATCTCAAAATTGGTGAACTGTAATATTTACTTTCACAGCCTTGAAATTTAAAAGTTTTCAGTTGAGCAAATGTAATTATGAAATGTAGGATAGTAGAAACTAGTAAGCTGATTTAATTAAAAGATCCCTTGGACAATGTAAATCTGCATTCCCCTCAGTAGGTCACACCACGAGAAACCCATACCACATGACCACAGGAGAGCCTTCTCCTGCAGCTCCTGCTCACCTCTGCTGCTACGAAGGAGGGCAGTCCTAACCCAAGTGAGCTGGGGACATTTCCAAGTTGTACTTATTGTAATTACCTAATTTAACTAAGCTTTACATAAATGGTCAAAATGTGACTGTGAAACAGGCAGATATTATTTCCCCAGGATAACTAAATTAGATACTTTAGGAAAGACTAAATAAAGGCAGGTAACGTTTACAAATTACTATCAAAGCAAGGAACTGAGTAAATTATAGAAGAATCACAAAATCTGGACTTGTTATTTGTACTTGCCAAGGGACACTGCAGTGCAATAACGTGTCACGAGTATAATCTCTACAAGACAGAAAACTCCAACCAAAGGAATCAACTCAAAACGAAGACCTAGAGCCTATATCAAAAGACAGCTGAACAACTGTCCACTAATGTGGGTAAAATAGAACACTTATAGTGTGTACACAGCACCCTCTGTACTTTTTAAATTAGGCTGACTCCAATCATATTACAGAGAAGGCCTTGGGGCACCTGGCTGGCTCAGGCAGTAGAGCATGTGACTCTTGGTCTTGGGGTCTTAAACTTCAAGTCCTACATTGGGTGGGGAGATTAAAAGTAAAATCTTTAAAAAAAAAAAAAAAGAGAGAGAGAGATAAAGACAGGGAGAAGGCCTTTAACCTGCTCTACGCATGATGAGGGCACCTATGAACAATGGAAGGCAGCAGTATGTCATGAAATTGGCAAAGCACTGGGGTGTCTAGAAGAGGGGACTGAGGCACTCCGGTCCCGTTATCAGCACAAGGCTACTGTGGGATGACCACAAACCAACTCGGCCCCTCTACAGCAAGTACACCTGCTAGTTCATCACAACGCTAATGCTGAATGCCCATCTACTTGACTCTGTCCTTTGAGGCAAGTATGAGGCAAGTCAATGGCAAAGATAGAATCTGATTTACAGAAATTCCCTTCACAAGTACTTCCACAAAACTTCTGCTCTTCTGAACAGTAAGAAACAGCTGAGATTACTCCAGCCTGGAAGTCTGGCAGCTGAATAAGAAAGAGGCTGGCTCTCATGGCTTGGTTAGGCTAGGGCTTAAAAACCCACCACCAACTCCAAGATAAATGGGCAAAGAAATCAAATTTGTACACAACTATACCATGTTTATCTTCACCAGTCATCAGAGAAAAGTAAACTAAAGCAACCTGACAATCCACTTTAGACTTAACAAGGCTATCAAAACTTTTAGAGCTAAAGATAGGAAATCTTTCAGGACAACTGAGAAACCAGTGTTTCATGAACTCCTAGTGGTGTTAGAAACTGGCAAACTGTTCTGAGAATCAACTGGGTAAACGGTATCAAGATTTATTGTCATACTGTCAGATGAAAGGACATAAAGTCCAAATCTCCCTCAAAACTATTCAGAGATGAGGAAAGGAGATGGAGGTGAAACAAAATTAGGCATGATGTGGTAACTAAAGCTGATAACGGACAAATGACAGTTCATTAAACTATTGTCCCTACTTTCGCATATTTGAGAACTTTATAAATTTCAGTGGTATCAAAAGAAATATAAATATCTATGTCCTTTGACATATTAACTTAATAAACACAAATCAAAAATGTATTCTAGGGGCGCCTGGGTGGCTCAGATGGTTAAGAGTCTGCCTTTGGGGGCGCCTGGGTAGCACAGTCGTTGGGCGTCTGCCTTCGGCTCAGGGCGTGATCCTGGCGTTCCGGGATCAAGTCCCACATCGGGCTCCTCGGCTGGGAGCCTGCTTCTTCCTCTCCCTCTCCCCTGCTGTGTTCCCTCTCTCGCTGGCTGTCTCTCTATCACATAAATAAATTAAAAAAAAAAAAAAAAAAGAGTCGGCCTTTGGCTCAGCTCATGATCCCAGGGTCCTGGGATCAAGCCCCGCGTCGGGCTCCCTGCTCAGCGGGGAGTCTGCTTCTCCCTCTCCCTCTGCTCTTCCCCCTGCTTGTGCTCTCTCGCTCTGTCAAATAAATAAATAAAATCTTTTAAAAAAATGTATTCTAAAACATATTTAACAGGAATGAAAAAGAAAATCATTAGATGTGATTGCAAACAGGAAAAAAAGAAAGTAAACAGCCAATACTAGAAGATTCAACTAATAATATATCACCCAATATGATAATATGCAGTCATTAAGAATACTTACGGAGATTATGTAGCACTCTGGACAAAATACATAAAATTTTAAAATGAGGAAAGAAATGCAAAAAGTAATATAAGACTGAGAAGATGAAAAATTTATTTTGTACGGGTAAGGTAATTTAAACAAAAATAGTTGTGCTAAGATCACAGGACAACAAATACTTCATTTTTTAGCATCAGCATTTTATTGGTTTCATAGTCCACACTAGTTGAGTGAACTGCATCAGACTGCAGGAACAGATGAGCAGAGAAACTGTCATATTAGGTGCTAAAGTATGAGAAACCAAAGTAACTACCAATAATTAGAAGGACACTTTGACTTGCGGCCGGTAACCCCTGGGCATCTCTGCAGCATTAGCTTCAGTGACCACTTACCTTTCTGATAACAGATTCTCCTTCCACTGCTTCTGTGTTAATACATTGCACTAGGTTTGCTCACAATCCCCTCAGATTTCCTCTCTCTCTCTCAGCTCCGGGCTCTTGTTCTAGGCTATTCACCAGCTCATTCTCTTATATGTTGATCTGACATGCCCCACTGCAACCTGCCCCTGCCTGACTTCCCCTGCTCTCCCAGCATCTGGGTGTGCCCTTGCTCTTCAGTCCATCAATCACATGGCTCTCAGCCCCCTCGTCCTGACTGCAGGCTCCAGCCTCAGGGCCAGCATTCTCCCATACCTCCACCTTACACCTCCCACTGTCCAAACTGCACCCAGGACTTGATGCTACTACCTACACAGGCCAGTTACTCACATCTACAATTTTTCTCAGGTAAGGTGAAAAATGGAAAAAGTGCATCAAAAGCCCAGAATAAATATAAGTACCTTCCAGGCCTTTACATCACCTGCAAAAGGGAATATCACCTGAGTAGTGATAATTTTTTAAGGATGTTACAGGAAGAGAAAAATAAGAGAAAGTTACCCCTTAAAACTGGCCTCTTAGTTTGGTTGTTCCTTAATATAAGTGAATACCAGTAAGTACAAATTCTCTCCTTGGGAACAAAACTAGATGCAATAGTGAAGTTTTTAAAAGGGTACTCAACTTTCTAAGGCAGTATAAAAATACATAATGCTTTTTTTTAAAAAACACAGTAGCAGATCTATACCAGCAACACAGCTCACTTATCCTTAAACAGAGAAATACAAATCCTTCAGGACTCATCTCCCCACTAAATGAGGAGAAACAAGGAATGGAAGGTGGGCATGAGTTACCTGCATATGGGTACTGGCAGGGTACAGCATAAGCCTGCCCGTTTGCAGCATAGACAACTTGAGTTCCTGGTGGGTATGCGCCACTGTATGGACCATAGCCATATGCCTGCTGAAAAGAAATAGGCCCATCAGAAATACAATTTTGAAATTCAGCATCAATTTATAATAAAAATTCTCAACAAAGTGGGTGGAGAGGGAATGTACCTCAACTTAATAAAGGCCATATATGACAAGCCCACAGCTGACATCATATTCAACAGTGGAAAGTTAAAAGCTTTCCTCTAAGATGAGGAACAAGACAACAAGATGCCCACTCTTACCACTTTTATTCAACATCATAATCAAAGTCCTGATCAGAAAAAGAAATGAAAGGCAAATAAATTGAGAAGTAATAATAATGGTAATTGAGAAGGAATAGTAAAACTCACTATTGGCAGATGATATGATACCTAGAAAACTCTAAAGAAACTACCAAAAAAAGGAATTCAGTAAAGTTACAGGATACAAAATAAAAAATCTGTTGTATTCCTATACACTAGTAACTATCAGAATGACAAATTACGAAAACTATCCCATTTACGATTACATTAGAAACAAAAAACCTAGGAATAAATTTAACTAAAGACCTTTACACTGAAAGCCGTGAGACACTGAAGAAAAAAAAAACTGAAGGAAACACAAACAAATGAAAAAAATATTCTCTGCTCATGGACTGTAAGAATAGTTAAAATGTCCATACTATCCAGAGCAATCTATAGGTTCAATCCAATCTCTACCAGAATTCCAATGGTATTTCCCCCCAGAAACAGAATGAACAATTCTACAGTTTGTATGGAACCACAAAAGACTCCAATAGCCAAAGCAATTTTAAGGGAAAAAGCAACACAACAGGAGGCATCACACTCCCCAATTTCAAACTATACAACAAAGCTACAGTAATCAAAACAGTATGATATCGGCATAAAAACACACACAAATCAATGGAACAGAACAGAGAGCCCAGAAATAAGCCCACACATATATGGTCAATTTATGACAAAGGAGCCAAGAATACACTATGGGAAAAGGACAGTCTCTTCAATAATGGTGTTTGAAAAGACAGCCACTTGTATAGAATGAAACTGAACCACTATCTTACATCATACACAAAAATCAACTCAAAATGGATTACAGACTTGAACATAAGACCTGAAACCAAAAAACTCTAGTAGAAAAACACAGATGGTAAGCCACCTGACATAGATCTTGGCAATATTTTGGAATTAACACCAAAACAAAAATAAACAATTGGGACTGCAATAAACTAAAAAGCTTCTGGGGGCGCCTCGGTGGCTCAGTTGGTTAAACATCTGCCTCTTGATTTTGGCTCAGGTCATGATCTTAGGGTAGGTAATGATATCGACCCCTGTGTTGGGCTCCGCACAGGGTGTAGAGCCTGCTTAAGATTCTCTCTCTCCCTCTCCCTCTGCACCCCCCTAAATAAATAAATGAATAAATAAATAATAAAAAATAAAAAGCTTCTGCACAGCAAAGGAAATGGTTAACAAAATAAAAGGCAACCTACCAAATGGGCGAAAGTATTTGCAAATCATATATCTGATAAGGGATTAATATCTAATACATATAAAAGAAACTCATACAACTCAATAACAAAAAAAAACTGATTAAAAAATGGGCAGAGAATCTGCAGGGACATTTTTCCACAGACAGACGGCCAATAGACAAATGTAAGAATGTTTAACGTCACTCATCATCAGGTAAATGCAAATCAAAACCGCAATGAGGAATCATCTCACACTTGTTAGAACAGCTAGTATTAAAAAACAAAACAAAACAAAAAACAACAAGTGGTGGTGAGAGTGTGGAAAAAAGAAACCCTGTGCACTGTTGGCAAGAATGTAAATTAGTGCAGCCACTACTGCAAACAGTATGGAGATTCCTCAAATAATTAAAAATAGAATTACCATTTGATCCAGCAATTCCAATTCTGGGTATTTATCAGAAGAAAATGAAAACACTGACTCAAAAAGATATACAGTCATACCTCATTGTATTGTGCTTCTCTTTATTGCACTTTGCAGACGCTATGTTCTTACACAGGAGGTTTGTGGCAACCCTGCATCAAGCAAGTCTACTGGCACCATTTTTCCAACAGCATTTGCTCACCTCATGTCTCTGTGTCACATTTTGTGAATTCTCACAGTATTTCAAACTTTTTCATTATTATTATATTTGTTACAGTGATCTGTGATCAGCGATCTTTGATGCTACTACTGTTTTGGGGTGCCACAAACCACACCCATAAAATGGGCAAACGTAATTGATAAATCTTGGGTGTTCTGACTGCTCCACCAACTACTACTTCCTGTCTTCCTCCCTCCCTCTCAGGCCCTCCTATTTCCTGAGACACAACAATACTGAAATGAGGCCAATTAATAACCCTACAATGGGGACACCTGGGTGGCTCAGTCAGTTAAGTGTCTCTACCTTTGGCTCAGGTCATGATCCCAGGACCCTGGGATCAAAGCTCTGCATTGGGCTCCCTGCTCAGCAGGGAGTCTGCTTCTTCCTCTGTTGCCCCCCCTGCTTTTTCGTTCTCACTCTCTCTCTCTATCAAATAAATAAATAAATAAAATTAAAAAAAAAAAACCTACAATGGTCTTTAAGTGGTCAAGTGAAAGGAAGAGTCGCATGTCTCTCTCTTTAAATCAGAGCCTAGGAATGATTAAGCTTAGTGAGGAAGGCATGTAGAAAGCCAAGACAGGCCAAAAGCTGGGCCTCTTGTACCAAGCAGTCAGCCAAGTTGTGAATGCAGAAGAAAAGTCCTTGAAATTAAAGTACTACTTGGGGGGTGCTTGAGTGGCTCAGTTGGATAGGTATCTGACTCTTTATCAGGTCATGATCTCAGGGTCTTGAGATGGAGCCCCACATCAGGCTCCATGCTCAGTGCAGAGTCTGCTTGAGATTCTCTCTCTACCTCTCCTTCTGCCCCTCCCCCTACTCGTGTTCTCTCTCTCGCTCTCTAAAACAAATAAAATCTTTGGTCGTCAGAGTCTAGCTCAGATGTCTGCTCTTTCAGGAAGCCTGCTCTGACCCCTTTCCTTCGCCAAAATTCAATGTCTTTCCTCGGTGCTCCTTATTCTCCAGTGGGCACTTACGCAGAGAAACATTTATTCAAGCACTTAGGGTGTGCTCTGAAGTGTTGGGGACAGATACAAGGAACCAGCCTCGGTATCCACTCTCCAGGAATCTTCGGCCTCCGGGGAGACAGTAGGCTCCACACCCAGCATGGAGCCCAACATGGAGCTTGAACTCACAACCCTGAGATCAAGACGCTGAGATCAAGACCTGAGCTGAGATCAAGAGTCCGATGCTTAACCAACTGAGCCACACAGAAATCATCTTGGGAAGATGGCGGAGGAGTAGGAGACACCTTTTTCAGCCGGTCCCCCAAGTCGAGCTGGATAGGTACCAGACCAGCCTAAACAACCATGGAACCAGCCTGAGACGCAGGAAGATGCATCTGGATCTCTACAAATGAACATCTCCAGTGCTGAGGATTGAGGTACGAAGCGGGGAGCCGTGAAACCGCGCACAGATATCGGAAGATAAATGGAAGGGGGAGGGAGCCGCCGCGTTTGGGCGCCAGGAAGTGGTAGCCATCTGCACGGGGGAGCGGGCGGGCTTGCAGACAGCACCCGCAAAACAGCAGACTGAGACCGTGAGCCGGGTGCGCGCGCCACCAGGCTTCTCACGGAACTCTGGAATTCCGGTGTGCTCACCGGAAATAGACTGAGACCCGGAGATCCGGGAGCACGCAGGGGTGGCTGGCGGCGTTAGAAACACAAAGGACAGAGACGCGCCGGCCCTGGAAGTGAGGGCTGGGACGCCGGGTGTGGGGCGCACATCCCGGGACGCTGCAGGGTTGAGCAGCACCAACAGTAACAGAGTTAAAGTGGCCAGAACATTAGTGGAGAACGGGCCGCAATCCCTCTGTTCTGTGACAGAGGCTGAAATTCGGCCGCTGCTGCTCTGACTCTCAGAAGAGGCACAGCAGACCGCCAGGGAAAGCCGCCAGAGAACAAAAGCCTGGGAATACCGGCTCACAGCGTGCCCATCCCCATACCCCCTCGCAGGGGATGCGGAGACTCTACCCAAACAGGGTTGCCTGAGTATCGGCGCGGCAGGCCCCTCCCCCAGAACACAGAAGGCAGGCTGAAAAATCAAGAAGCCCACAACCCGGGGCGCCTGGATGGCGCAGTCATTGAGCGCCTGTCTTCGGCTTAGGGCATGATCCCGGCGTTCCGGAAAGGAGTCCCTCACCGGGCTCCTCCGCTGGGAGCCTGCTTCTTCCTCTCCCACTCCCCTGCTTCTGTTCCCTCTCTCGCTGGTTGGCTCTCTGCCACATAAATGAATAAATAAAATCTTTAAAGAAGAAGCCCACATCCCTAAGATCCCTATAAAACAAGGGGCACGGCCTGGGACCCAGTCAATAATTTGGGCTCTGGACAACCCCGCAACCTCTCCTCATCAGAATGACAAGAAGGAGAAGCCCCCCCCAGCAAAGAAAAGACAGTGAGTCTGTGGCCTCTGCCACAGAAATAATGGATATGGATGTAACCAAATTATCAGAAATGGAATTCAGAGTAACGAGGTCAAAATGATGAGTAGAATTGAAAAAACTATTAACGAAAAGGTTACTGAGAATACAGAATTCCTAAGGACAGAAATGAGAGCGAATCTGACAGAAATTAAAAATTCTATGAGCCAAATGCAGTCAAAACTAGAGGCTCTGACGGCCAGGGTCACCGAAGCAGAGGAACTAATGTATTAGTGAATTGGAGGAAGGGTTAATAGAGGAAAAAACGAAAAAAGAAGCTGGTCTTAAAAAAATCCACGCCCACAAATGTAGGTTACGGGAGATTACTGACTCAATGAAACGATCCAATGTCAGAATCATTGGCATCCCAGAGGGGGTGGAGAAAAACAGAGGTCTAGAAGAGATATTTGAACAAATTGTAGCTGAAAACTTCCCTAATCTAGCAAGGGAAACAAACATTCGTGTCCAAGAGGCAGAGAGGACCCCTCCCAAGCTCAACCACGACAAACCTACGCCACGTCACGTCATAGGGCAATTCGCAAATATTAGATCCAAGGATACAGAACTGAAAGCGGCCAGGGCAAAGAAATTTCTCACGTACCAAGGCAAAGGCATCAGAATTACGTCAGACCTGTCTACACAGACCTGAAATGAGAGAAAGGGTTGGGGGGCATTTTTAAAGCTCTTTCAGAGAAAAACATGCAGCCAAGGATCCTTTATCCAGCAAGGCTGTCATTTAGAATTGATGGAGAAATAAAGACATTTCAGAATCGCCAGTCACTAAGCAATTTCGTAACTACAAAACCAGCCCTACAGGAGATATTTAGGGGGGTTCTATAAAAGTAAAAAGGCCCCAAGAGTGATACAGAACAGAAAGTCAGAACCGATACAAACAAAGACTTTACTGGCAACATGGCATCATTAAAATTCTATCTCTCAGTTCTTAGTGTCAATGTAAATGGTTTAAACGCTCCCATACGCCACAGGGTTGCAGATTGGATAAAAAGAAATGACCCATCCATCTGCTGTCTACAAGAGACTCATTTCGAACCCAAAAGCATTCAGACTGAGAGTTAGGGGATGGAGTATCATCTTTCACGCAAATGGACCTCAAAAGAAAGCTAGGGTAGCAATTCTCATATCAGATAGATTGGATTTTAAACTACAGACTATAGTTAGAGATGCAGAAGGGCACTATATTATTCTTAAGGGAAGTATTCAACAAGTGGATATGACAATTATAAATATATATGCCCCCAAGAGGGGAGCAGCAAGATACACAAGACAACTCTTAACCAGAATAAAGAGACATATAAATAAAAATACATTAATAGTAGGGGACCTCAATACTCCACTATCAGAAATAGACAGAACACCCTGGCAAACACTAAGCAAAGAATCAAAGGCTTTGAATGCCATACTTGACGAGTTGGACCTCATAGATATATATAGAACACTACACCCCAGAACCAAAGAATACTCATTCTATTCTAATGCCCATGGAACATTCTCAAGAATAGACCATGTTCTGGGACACAAAACAGGTCTCAACCGATACCAAAACATTGAAATTATCCCCTGCATATTCTCAGACCACAACGCTCTGAAATTGGACCTCAACCACAAGAAAAAATTTGGAAGAAACTCAAACACTTGGAGACTAAGAACCATCCTGCTCAGGAATGACTCGATAAACCAGGAAATCAAAAATCAAATTAAACAATTTATGGAGACCAACGAGAATGAAACACAATGGTCCAAAACCTATGGGATACTGCAAAGGCGGTCCTAAGGGGGAAATACATAGCCATCCAAGCCTCACTCAAAAGAATAGAAAAATCTAAAATGCAGTTTTTATATTCTCACCTCAAGAAGCTGGAACAGCAACAGAGGGACAGACCTAATCCACTCACGAGGAAGCAGTTGACCAAGATGAGAGCAGAAATCAATGAATTAGAAACCAGAAGCACAGTAGAGCAGATCAACAGGACTAGAAGCTGGTTCTTTGAGAGAATCAATAAAATTGACAGACCACTGGCAAGACTTATCCAAGAGAAGAGAGAAAGGACCCAAATTATTAAAATTATGAATGAAAAAGGAGAGGTCATGACCAACACCAATGAAATTGGAAGGATTATTAGAAACTATTATCAATAGCTATATGCCAAAAAACTAAGCAATCTGGAAGAGATGGAGGCCTTCCTGGAAACCTATAAACTACCAAGACTGAAACAGGAAGAAATTCATTTCTTAAACAGGCCAATTAATTATGAAGAGATTGAGTCAGTGATAAACAACCTTCCAAATAACAAAACTCCAGGCCCGGACGGTTTTCCTGGGGAATCCTACCAAACATTCAAAAAAGAAATAATACCTATTCTCCTAAAGCTATTTCAAGAAATAGAAACAGAAGGAACGCTACCAAACTCATTCCATGAGGCCAATATTACCTTGATCCCCAAACCAGGCAAAGACCCCCTCAAAAAGGAGAATTACAGACCGATTTCCCTAATGAATATGGACGCCAAAATCCTCAACAAGATACTTGCTAATAGAATCCAACAGTACATTAAAAGGATTATCCATCATGACCAAGTGGGATTCACTGCTGGGATACAAGCGTGGTTCAACATTCGCAAATCAATCAGCGTGATACCTCGTATCAACAAGAAAAGACTCAGGAACCATATGATCCTCTCAATTGATGCCGAAAAAGCATTTGACAAAATACAGCATCCTTTCCTGATTAAAACCCTTCAGAGTGTAGGAATAGAGGGTACATTTCTCAATCTCATAAAAGCCATCTATGAAAAGCCTACTGCAAATATTATTCTCAATGGGGAAAAGCTGGAAGCCTTTCCCTTAAGATCAGGAACACGACAAGGATGCCCAATCTCGCCACTATTATTCAACATCGTACTAGAAGTCCTGGCAACAGCAATCAGACAACAAAAAGGGAAAAAAGGTATCCAAATCGGCAAAGAAGAAGTCAAAATGTCTCTCTTCGCAGATGACATGATCCTCTATATGGAAAACCCAAAAGAAGCCACTCCCAAACTATTCGAAGTTATAGAGCAATTCAGTAATGTGGCGGGATACAAAATAAATGCTCAGAAATCAGTTGCATTTCTATACACGAATAACGAGACCGAAGAAAGAGAAATTAGGGAATCCATCCCATTTACAATAGCACCAAAAACCATACGTTACCTTGGAATTAACTTAACCAGAGACGTAAAGGACCTATATTCTTTTTTTTTTTTTTTTTTTAGGACCAATATTCTAGAAACTATAAATCACTCTTGAAAGACATTGAGGAAGACATAAAAAGATGGAAAGATATTCCATGCTCATGGATTGGAAGAATTAACATAGTTAAAATGTCCATGCTACCCAGAGCAATCTACACTTTCAATGCTATCCCGATCAAAATACCGAGAACGTTTTTCAAAGAACTGGAACAAATAGTCCTTAAATTTGTATGGAAACAGAAAAGGCCCCGAATTGCCAAGGAACTGTTGAAAAGGAAAAACAAAGCTGGGGGCATCACAATGCCGGATTTCGAGCTGTACTACAAAGCTGTGATCACAAAGACAGCATGGTACTGGCACAAAAACAGACACATAGACCAATGGAACAGAATAGAGAGCCCAGAAATGGACCCTCGGCTCTTTGGGCAACTAATATTTGATAAAGCAGGAAAAAACATCCGGTGGGAAAAAGACAGTCTCTTCAATAAATGGTGCTGGGAAAATTGGACAGCTACATGCAAAAGAATGAAACTTGACCACTATCTCACACCATACACAAAAATAAACTCCAAATGGATGAAAGACCTCGATGTGAGACAGGAATCCATCAAAATTCTAGAGGAGAACATAGGCAGCAGCCTCTACGACATCGGCCAAAGCAACCTTTTTCATGACACACCCCCAAAGGCAAGAGAAACAAAAGATAAAATGAATTTATGGGACTTCATCAAGATTAAAAGTTTCTGCACAGCCAAGGAAACAGTCAGAAAAACTAAGAGGCAGCCCACGGAATGGGAGAAGATATTTGCAAATGACACTACAGATAAAGGACTGGTATCCAAGATCTACAAAGAACTTCTCAAACTCAACACACGAGAAACAAATAAACAAATCAAAAAATGGGCAGAAGATATGAACAGACACTTTTCCAATGAAGACATACAAATGGCTAACAGACACATGAAAAAAATGTTCAAAATCATTAGCCATCAAGGAAATTCAAATCAAAACCACACTGAGATACCACCTTACGCCAGTTAGAATGGCAAAAATAGACAAGGCAAGAAACAACAATTGTTGGAGAGGATGTGGAGAAAGGGGATCCCTCCTACATTGTTGGTGGGAATGCAAGTTGGTACAGCCACTCTGGAAAACCGTGTGGAGGTCCCTTGAAAAGTTAAAAATTGAGCTACCTATGATCCAGCCGTTGCACTACTGGGTGTTTACCCCAAAGATACAGACGTAGTGAAGAGAAGGGCCAGAAGCACCCCAATGTTCACAGCAGCAATGTCCACAATAACTAAATCATGGAAGGAGCGGAGATGCCCTTCAACAGATGACTGGATTAAGAAGTTGTGGTCCATATATACAATGGAATATTACTCAGCTATCAGAAAGAACGAATTCTCAACATTTGCTGCAACATGGACGGCACTGGAGAAGATAATGCTAAGTGAAATAAGTCAAGCAGAGAAAGACAACTATCATATGATTTCTCTCATCTATGGAACATAAGAACTAGGAAGATTGGTAGGGGAAAAAAGGGATAAAGAAAGGGGGGGTAATCAGAAGGGTAATGAAACATGAGAGACTATGGACTATGAGAAACAAACTGAGGGCCTCAGAGGGGAGGGGGGTGGGGGAATGGGATAGACTGGTGATGGGTAGTAAGGAGGGCATGTATTGCATGGGTACTGGGTGTTATACGCAACTAATGAATCATCGAACTTTACATGGGAAACCGGGGATGTACTCTATGGTGACTAACAGAATATAATAAAAAATCATTAATTAAAAATAAATAAATAAATAAATAAAATCTTTAAAAGTGCTACTCCAGTGAACATACAAATGATAAGAAAGCAAAAACAGCCATATAGTTAATATGGAGAAAGTCTGAGTACTCTGGATAGAAAACCAAACCAGTCCAACACTCCCTTAAGCCAAAGCCTAATCCACAGAAAGGCCCGACTCACTTCAATCTGTGTGGGCTGAGAAAGGTAAAGAAGGCAGCCCAGAAGCAGAACCCCCTCTAGCAATTTTCAGCAGTTCTAGGAAGAATATGAAGGACTAGAGATGTTGCTGGATGGGAAGACCCTGAGGTCTGAGACCTCGGCAGGTGACTGGCAGTCTTTCAGCAGCACATGTCTGTGAATGGGTACTGCGAGAGGCAGTGGACCCACCTTCACTGACCAAGTGAATGACTACTATATTCTGGGAAATCTGGAGACAAAAGGCCCAGCCTTCTTTACAAGCTCACAGGTTGTGGTGGGGGGCGGGGGAGAAGGACAGATATGCTTACAGACAATTACAATTGTTGTTGTCATGTGACAAGTACCATATGGCACAAGGGAACACAGGTTGCTGCTGTCAGACAAATACCTGCATAGTTTAAACCTGTCATCTTAATAAAAGCAGAACACAGAAGTTAAGCTTCTGGAAGACAGCAAAGATGTAGATGTTCCCTATTCTTCCCTTTCAGCTAAGTACAACTGAAAACCCTGAACACAATATATAAAACAAACTTAAGGAGACTCTGAAAATGGCAAGAAGGTGGCGGACTGGCTAGGGACCTCAAGACCCTACGGACAGATGGTGAGCTCCCTGGGTTCCTTTTTGCCTCCTATATCCTCAACTAGCTAAAGGAGAAGACAGGAACCAGTAAGTACAGACAAAAAGGCCCCAAGAAAAGTCTGCTCTCTCTACCCAAAAACCCTTGGGAGGAAAGGGGCAATCTGGCAAGACAGACCATTTTCAGGCAGTACCTACTCTACTCCAGTCCAACACTACAGAAATAACTGTGGCCCCACCCCAACTCCCACCAGCAAGGCCAAGTGTAGAGGAACTTCCATGTTTGGCAGGCTGTAATAAGGCACCACCCCTCCACCCCTGTCACAAGTTGTGTCAGAGAAGACCAAGTAGGGAGTTGAGAATTTCATTCCTGCCAGATGGAGACCATGTAAGGAGCCAGAACTCCCACCTCTGTCCAGCACAAACCAGGTGCCCCTCCTAGACCTGTGAGATGCAACCAGCAGAGACCTAGTGGAAAGCAAGTACTCATCAGTAACCACAGTATCAGTGGAAGCTAGTGGGGAGCAGTAGAGGACCCAATTCCCACATAGGCTGGTTTCAGCAGAGACCTGGAGGAGAGCCTAAATTCTCAACCCTCTTGACAAGGAGGTGACAAGAAACCTACCCCCTGGAAGTCTGGCTCAGTCAAGAACCTGCCCTTGCATCCCTACACGGCAGCAACACAGTAACCCCCTCTTCACCCACAAGAATAGCATTGGGAGGAAGTACAGTAAAATACAAGATTTAAGTAAGATTCAGTCTCATAACACTTAAAATGTCCAGGTTTTGATGAAAAATCATTTGTCATATCAAGAATCAGGAAGATCTCAGGGGCGCCTGAGTGGCTCAGTTGGTTAAGTGTCTGCCGTTGACTCAGTCCTGGCCCCAGGGTCCTTGGGATGGAGTCCTGCATCAGGCTCCCTGCTCAGCAGGGAGTCTGCTTCTCCCTCTGCCTCTGCCCCTCCCCTCTGCTCGTGCTCTCTCTTTCTAAAATAAAATCTTTTAAAAATAATAATGATTTTAAAAAATAGAAAAAAAGAATCAGGAAGATCTCAAAATGAATAAAACAACAAAAGAGACAATACCAAGATGATAAAGATGTTGTAATTATCTAGAAAGGTTTTTTGTTTTGTTTCTTTAAAGATTTTCTCTATTTATTTGAGAGAGAGAGAGAGAGAGCAAAAGGAAGCATGAGCAGGGGAGGGGCAGAGCGAGAAGCAGGTTCCCTGATGAGCAGGGAGCCTGACGCGGGGCTCAATCCCAGGACCCCAGGATCATGACCTGAGCCAAAGGCAGACGCTTAACTGACTGAGTCACCCAGGCGCCCCTCTAGAAAGGTTTTTAAAGCAGGTACCACAAAAATATTTCAAGGAGCAATTATGAACATGTCTGAAATACATCAAAAAAAGTCCACAGAAACAGAAAATTTCAGGAAAAAACAATGTAAAGATATATACACATATTTATATATTTTCAAGATACAAAAAAATAAAATGAAAATTTTAGAAAAAAAATTATATAAAAAAATACAATGAATGAGCTTAATAACACAACAGAGATGACAGAGAAAAAGAATCAGTTAACAGGAGTATAATTTGGAGAGAAAACAGACTGATGAAAAGAAAATGAAAAAATCTGAGACATGTAGGATATCTAACATCCATGTCATCAGCTTCAAAAGAGAAAGGGGGTAGGACTGAAAATGCATTCCAGAAATAATGGCCTAAATTTTCACAAACTTAGCAAGAAACATAAACCTACATATTCGAGAAATTGAACCAAACAAGAATAAACCCCCCAAAATCCATACCAAAACACATTATAGTCAAACTTCTCAAAACTAAGGACAAAGAAGGCAGCTAGAAACAACCAATGCACAATGTACATGGGGGGAAATTTAAATGATAGCAGATTTGTCCTCAGAAACCATGAAGGCCAAAGGAAATAGCACAAACCTGCCAAATGTTCAAAGAAATATCAACTCAGAATTCTACACTAGTGAAAATATATTTCAGAAATGAAGACGAAATCAGGACATTCTCAGATGAAGGAAAACTGAGAATTAGTTGCCAGCTGACCTATACTAAGAGAATGGCAAAAGGAAGTTCACTAAACAAAAAGTAAACAATAGAAAAAGGAATCTTGAAATATCAGGAGGTAAAAAATATGGTCAGAGCAGAAATACAAGTAACTATAACAGACTTTTCTTCACATCTTGACTTTTTTAACAAGTCTGACAGCTAAAGCAAAATTTCTAACACCATCTAATGTGGTCTTCATATATAAAAGAAATGTGAACACTTGACTTTGAAAAGTATGTATATATGAATAACATAATAACTAGAGCAACCACTAAAAAAGAAATACAAAGAGATACACTCAAGAAACATTACAGATAAATCGAAATGCAATTTTTGGGACACCTGGGTGGCTCAGGTGGTTAAGTAAGCGTCCAACTCTTGGTTTGGGCCAGGTCATGATCTCAGGGTTGTGAGATTGAACCCCACGTTGGCTCTGCTCTCTGCAGAGTCTGCTTTGGATTCTTTCTCTCCGTCTGCCCCTCCCCCTACTCACACAGTCTCTCTTCCCCTCTAAAATAAATGAATCGTTTTTAAAAAATGCAATTTTAAAATATGTTCAAATAACTCACAAAAAAGCTTCAGTAAAAGAACACAGAGAAATTAAAAAAAAAAAACAGAACCAAAGGAAACTAAAAAAAAAAAAAAAAAAAAAGGCATACTTAAACCTATCACAAGAATAGACTCTGAGTTAAGATGGCGGAGGAGTAGGGGACCCCTTTTTCAGCCGTTCCCCTGAGTCGAGCTGGATAGGTACCAGACCAGCCTAAATAACCACGGAATCAGCCTGAGACGCAGGATGATGCACCTGGATCTCTACAAATGAACATCTCCAGCGCTGAGTATTGAGGTACGAAGAGGGGAGCTGTAAACCGTGCACAGATATCGGAAGATAAACGGAAGGGGGAGGGAGCCGCCACGTTTGGGCGCCGGGAAGCGGTAGCCACCTGCACGGGGGAGCAGGCGGACTCACAGAGGGCACCCGAGAGAGAGCGGACTGAGACCGGTGAGCCGTGAAAGCGCGCCACCAGGCATCTCCCGGAACACCAGAATCCCGGTGTGCTCACGGGATCCAGACTGAGACCGGGAGCTCCCAGAGCGCGCGGGGCGGCTGGCGGCTGGCGGGCCACCTGCACGGGGGAGCGGGCGGACTCGCAGTCGGCACCCGCGAAACAGCAGACTAAGACCCTGAACCGGGTGCGCGCGCCACCAGGCTTCTCACGAAAA
The DNA here is from genome assembly GCF_024610735.1 of Ursus americanus. Taxonomy (NCBI): domain Eukaryota; kingdom Metazoa; phylum Chordata; class Mammalia; order Carnivora; family Ursidae; genus Ursus; species Ursus americanus. The sequence continues at coordinate 79,093,980 of NC_142136.1, read as the reverse complement.
TCCGGAATCGAGGTGTGCTCACCCGGCATAGACTGAGACCGGGAGACCCAGGAGCGCGCGGGGCGGCCGGTGGCTGGAGGCATTAGAAACACAAAGGACAGAGACGCGCCTGGCCGGTGGCTGGCGGCATTAGAAACACAAAGGACAGAGACGCGCCAGCCCTGGAAGTGAGGGCAGGGACGCCGGGTTGGTGCGCGAATCCCGGGACGCTGCAGGGTTGAGCAGCACCAACAGTAATAGAGTTCAAGTGGCCAGAACATCAGTGGAGAACGGGCCGCAATCCCTCTGTTCTGTGACAATGCAGCCTCTGCTGCTCTGACTCTCAGAAGAGGCACAGCAAACCGCCAGGGAAAGCCGCCAGAGAACAAAAGCCTGGAAATACCTGCTCAGAGAGTGCCCATCCCCATCCTCCCTCGCAGGGGACACGGAGACTCTAACCAAACAGGGTTGCCTGAGTATCGGCGCGGCAGGCCCCTCCCCCAGAACACAGAAGGCAGGCTGAAAAATCAAGAAGCCCACAACCTGAGGCGCCTGGGTGGCGCAGTCATTGAGCGCCTGTCTCCGGCTTAGGGCGTGATCCCAGCGTTCCGGAAAGGAGTCCCTCATCGGGCTCCTCCGCTGGGAGCCTGCTTCTTCCTCTCTCACTCCCCTGCTTCTGTTCCGCTCTTGCTGACTGTCAGTCTCCCTCTCTCAGATAAGTAAATAAATAAAATCTTTAAAGAAGAAGCCCACATCTCTAAGATCCCTATAAAACAAGGGGCACGGCCTGGGACCCAGTCAATAATTTGGGCTCTGGACAACCCCGCAACCTCTCCTCATCAGAATGACAAGAAGGAGAAGCCCCCCCCAGCAAAGAAAAGACAGTGAGTCTGTGGCCTCTGCCACAGAAGTAACGGATATGGATGTAACCAAATTATCAGAAATGGAATTCAGAGTAACAATGGTCAAGATAATGAGTAGACTTGAAAAAAGTATTAAGGAAAATGTTACTGAGAATATAGAATCCCTAAGGGCGGAAATGAGAGCGAATTTGACAGAAATTAAAAATTCTATGAGCCAAATGCAGGCAAAACTAGAGGCTCTGACGGCCAGGGACACCGAAGCAGAGGAAAGGGTTAGTGAATTGGAGGATGGGTTAATAGAGGAAAAAATAAAAATAGAAGATGGTCTTAAAAAAATCCACGCCCACGAATGTTGGCTACGGGAGATTACTGACTCAACGAAACGATCCAATGTTAGAATCATCGGCATCCCCGAGGGGGTGGAGAAAAACAGAGGTCTAGAAGAGATATTTGAACAAATTGTAGCTGAAAACTTCCCTAATCTAGCAAGGGAAACAAAAATTCGTGTCCAAGAGACAGAGAGGACCCCTCCCAAGCTCAACCATGACAGACCTACACCACGTCACGTCATAGTGCATTTCGCAAATATTAGATCCAAGGATACAGTATTGAAAGCGGCCAGGGCAAAGAAATTTCTCACGTACCAAGGCAAAGTCATCAGAATTACGTCAGACCTGTCTACACAGACCTGGAATGAGAGAAAGGGTTGGGGGAGCATTTTTAAAGCTCTTTCAGAGAAAAACATGCAGCCAAGGATCCTTTATCCAGCAAGGCTGTCATTCAGAATTGATGGAGAAATAAAGACATTTCAGAATCGCCAGTCACTAACCAATTTCGTAACCACGAAACCAGCCCTACAGGAGATATTACGGGGGGTTCTATAAAAGTAAAAAGGCCCCAAGAGTGATACAGAACAGAAAGTCACAGCCAATACAAACAAAGACTTTACTGACAACATGGCAGAATTAAAAGCATATCTCTCAGTACTCAGTCTTAATATTAATGGTTTAAATTCTTGCTTAAAACGCCACAGGGTTGCAGACTGGATAAAAAGAAATGACCCATCCATTTGCTGTCTACAAGAGACTCATTTCGAACCCAAAGATGCATTCAGACTGAGAGTAAGGGGATGGAGTACCATCTTTCACGCAAATGGACCTCAAAAGAAAGCTGGGGTAGCAATTCTCATAGCAGATAAACTGGATTTTAAACTACAGACTATAGTTAGAGATGCAGAAGGGCACTATATTATTCTTAAAGGAAATATTCAACAAGTGGATATGACAATTATAAATATATATGCCCCCAACAGGGGAGCAGCAAGATACACAAGCCAACTCTTAACCAGAATAAAGAGACATATAAATAAAAATACATTAATAGTAGGGGACCTCAACACTCCACTATCAGAAATAGACAGAACACCCTGGCAAACACTAAGCAAAGAATCAAAGGCTTTGAATGCCATACTCGACGAGTTGGACCTCTTAGATATATATAGAACACTACACCCCAGAACCAAAGAATACTCATTCTATTCTAATGCCCATGGAACATTTTCAAGAACAGACCATGTTCTGGGACACAAAACAGGTCTCAGCCGATACCAAAAGATTGAAATTATCCCCTGCATATTCTCAGACCACAACGCTCTGAAATTGGAACTCAACCACAAGGAAAAATTTGGAAGAAACTCAAACACTTGGAGACTAAGAACCATCCTGCTCAGGAATAACTCGATAAACCAGGAAATCAAAAATCAAATTAAACAATTTATGGAGACCAATGAGAATGAAAATACAACAGTCCAAAACCTATGGGATACTGCAAAGGCGGTCCTAAGGGGGAAATACATAGCCATCCAAGCCTCACTCAAAAGAATAGAAAAATCTAAAATGCAGTTTTTATATTCTCACCTCAAGAAGCTGGAACAGCAACAGAGGGACAGGCCTAATCCACGCACGAGGAAGCAGTTGACCAAAATTAGAGCTGAAATCAATCAAGCAGAAACCAGAAGTACAGTAGAGCAGATCAACAGGACTAGAAGCTGGTTCTTGGAGAGAATCAATAAAATTGACAGACCACTGGCAAGACTTATCCAAAAGAAAAGAGAAAGGACCCAGATTATTAAAATTATGAATGAAAAAGGAGAGGTCACGACGAACACCATTGAAATTGGAAGGATTATTAGAAGTTTTTATCAACAGCTATATGCCAATAAACTAAGCAATCTGGAAGAGATGGAATCCTTCCTGGAAACCTATAAACTACCAAGATTGAAACAGGAAGAAATTGATTTCTTAAACAGGGCAATTAATTATGAAGATATTGAGTCAGTGATAAACAACCTTCCAAATAACAAAACTCCAGGCCCGGACGGTTTTCCTGGGGAATTCTACCAAACATTCAAAGAAGAAATAATACCTATTCTCCTAAAGCTATTTCAAAAAATAGAAACAGAAGGAAAGCTACCAAACTCATTCTATGAGGCCAATATTACCTTGATCCCCAAACCAGGCAAAGACCCCCTCAAAAAGGAGAATTACAGACCGATTTCCCTAATGAAAATGGACGCCAAAATCCTCAACAAGATACTTGCTAATAGAATCCAACAGTTCATTAAAAGGATTATCCACCACGATCAAGTGGGATTCATACCTGGGATGCAAGCGTGGTTCAATATTCACAAATCAATCAGCATGATACATCATATCAACAAGAAAAGACTCAGGAACCATATGATCCTCTCAATCGATGCCGAAAAAGCATTTGACAAAATACAGCATCCTTTCCTGATTAAAACCCTTCAGAGTGTAGGAATAGAAGGTTCATTTCTCAATCTCATAAAAGCCATCTATGAAAAGCCTACTGCAAATATTATTCTCAATGGGGAAAAGCTGGAAGCCTTTCCCTTAAGATCAGGAACACGACAAGGATGCCCAATCTCGCCATTATTATTCAACATAGTACTAGAAGTCCTTGCAACAGCAATCAGACGACAAAAAGGGATCAAAGGTATTCAAATCGGCAAAGAAGAAGTCAAAATGTCTCTCTTTGCAGATGACATGCTACTCTATTTGGAAAACCCAAAAGAAGCCACTCCCAAACTATTAGAAGTTATAGAGCAATTCAGTAACGTGACGGGATACAAAATCAATGCTCAGAAATCAGTTGCATTTCTGTACACGAATAATGAGAACGAAGAAAGAGAAATTAGGGAATCCATCCCATTTACAATAGCACCAAAAACCATACGTTACCTTGGAATTAACTTAACCAGAGACGTAAAGGACCTTTATTCTAGAAACTATAAATCACTCTTAAAAGACATTGAGGAAGACATAAAAAGATGGAAAGATATTCCATGCTCATGGATCGAAAGAATTAACATAGTTAAAATGTCCATGCTACCCAGAGCAATCTACACTTTCAATGCTATCCCGATCAAAATACCGAGAACGTTTTTCAAAGAACTGGAACAAATAGTCCTTAAATTTGTATGGAACCAGAAAAGACCCCGAATCTCCAAGGAACTGTTGAAAAGGAAAAACAAAGCTGGGGGCATCACAATGCCGGATTTTGAGCTGTACTACAAAGCTGTGATCACAAAGACAGCATGGTACTGGCACAAAAACAGACACATAGACCAATGGAACAGAATAGAGAGCCCAGAAATGGACCCTCAGCTCTTTGGGCAACTAATATTTGATAAAGCAGGAAAAAACATCCGGTGGGAAAAAGACAGTCTCTTCAATAAATGGTGCTGGGAAAATTGGACAGCTACATGCAAAAGAATGAAACTTGACCACTCTCTCACACCATACACAAAAATAAACTCCAAATGGATGAAAGACCTCGATGTGAGACAGGAATCCATCAAAATTCTAGAGGAGAACATAGGCAGCAACCTCTACGACATCGGCCAAAGCAACCTTTTTCATGATACATCCCCAAAGGCAAGAGAAACAAAAGATAAAATGAATTTATGGGACTTCATCAAGATTAAAAGTTTCTGCACAGCCAAGGAAACAGTCAGAAAAACTAAGAGGCAGCCCACGGAATGGGAGAAGATATTTGCAAATGACACTACAGATAAAGGACTGGTATCCAAGATCTACAAAGAACTTCTCAAACTCAACACACGAGAAACAAATAAACAAATCAAAAAATGGGCAGAAGATATGAACAGACACTTTTCCAATGAAGACATACAAATGGCTAACAGACACATGAAAAAATGTTCAAAATCATTAGCCATCAAGGAAATTCAAATCAAAACCACACTGAGATACCACCTTACGCCAGTTAGAATGGCAAAAATAGACAAGGCAAGAAACAACAATTGTTGGAGAGGATGTGGAGAAAGGGGATCCCTCCTACATTGTTGGTGGGAATGCAAGTTGGTACAGCCACTCTGGAAAACAGTGTGGAGGTCCCTTAAAAAGTTAAAAATTGAGCTACCCTATGATCCAGCCATTGCACTACTCGGTGTTTACCCTAAAGATACAGACGTAGTGAAGAGAAGGGCCATATGCACACCAATGTTCATAGCAGCAATGTCCACAATAGCTAAATCGTGGAAGGAGCCGAGATTCCCTTCAACAGATGACTGGATTAAGAAGTTGTGGTCCATATATACAATGGAATATTACTCAGCAATCAGAAAGAACGAGTTCTCAACATTTGCTACAACATGGACGGCACTGGAGGAGATAATGCTAAGTGAAATAAGTCAAGCAGAGAAAGACAACTATCATATGATTTCTCTCATCCCTGGAACATAAGAACTAGAATGATCAGTAGGGGAAGAAAGGGATAAAGAAAGGGGGGGTAATCAGAAGGGGGAATGAAACATGAGAGACTATGGACTATGAGAAACAAACTGAGGGCTACAGAGCGGAGGGGGGTGGGGGAATGGGATAGGCCGGTGATGGGTAGTAAGGAGGGCACATATTGCATGGTGCACTGGGTGTTATACACAACTAATGAATCATCGAGCCTTACATCGAAAACCGGGGATGTACTGGATGATGACTAACATAATATAAGAAAAAATCATTATAAAAAAAATAAATAAACCTATCACAAACTACATTAAATGTAAATGGTCTAACTATACTAATTACAAGATAGAGGTTTGTCAGATGTACAGGGGGAGATGACCCCATTATATACTGCCTATGAGAAACTCACTTCAAATGTAATGATATATGTAGCTTGAAAGAAAAGATTGGAAGATATACCATGCAAACAATAAAAAGTAAGCAGAAGTGGCTATATCAATATCAGACAGAGCAGACATCAAAAACAAAAGAAAATTACCAGAAACAAAAAGGGACATTACATTATAATACAGTTAATCCACCAAGAAAATATAAACAACAGAGTTGCACACATAAATTAGACAACTTATATGAAAAGGACCAATTCCTCAAAAAGTATAAATTACTACAACCCCCTCAATATGAAATAGAGAATAGTCCTATAACTATTAAGAAAATAGAATTTGTAATCAAAAATATCCCAAAAAGAAATCTTCAGGCCCAGACTGTTTCATTGGAGATTTCTACCAAATGTTTAAGAAGGATTAACACCAATTCTATATAATCTCTTCTAGAAAACTCATTCTGTAAGGCCAGTATTACCTGATACCAAAATAACAGTACAAAAAAAAAACTACAGACCAATATCTTTCATGGATATAGATGCAAAAATTTTTAACAATATTAACAAACAGAATTCAGCAATAAATGAAAAGAACTATACTCCCCAACTAAGTGAAGTTTATTCCAGGGATGCAAGGTTAGTTCAATATTTGAAAATCAATCAGTATGATCCACCATATTAGCAGGTTAAAAAAAAAAAAAATCACATGACCATATCAATTGATGCAGAAAAGTATTTGACAAAATTCAACACCTATTCATGATAAAAAAAAAAACAACTGCCAGAAAACTAGAAATGGAGTGAACTTCCTCAATTTATTATAGAACATCTTCAAAAACCTATAGCTAGCTTCATACATAATGCATTCCCCCTAAAATCAGGAATAAGGCAAGGATGCCTGCTCTTACCACACTATTCAACATAATATTAGAAATTCCAACCTGGGCAAGGAAATAGAAGGCACAGAGACTGAAAAGGAAGAAGCAAAACTCTCCCTATTTGTAGATGACATGGTTGTCTATGTACTATATCCCAAAGAAGTACAAAAAAAATACTTCTAGAACCAATAAGTGAGCTTAGTAAGTTCACAAGCTACAAGACCAACAAACAAAAATCAATAAATTTGGGGAAACTGACGTTTAAAATACAATACCACAGACAAAGATTCAAAAAAAAAAAGAGAAATAACAGTAAATCTAACAAAACATGTACAAGATTTTTATACTGAAACTACAAAATGCTGGTGGAAAAATCAAAGAGCATCTAAATAGACAGTCCATTCACTAACTGGAAAACTCGACCTAATAAAGATGTCAACTCTCCCCCAATAAAACTGATACATAAGTTTAAAACAATTTCTATCAAAATCTATTAAGACTTTGTTGTAGATTTAGACACTTCACATGGAAAGGAAATGGAACCAGAACAGTTAAGGGAATTCTGAAAAGGAAGAATAAAGTAGGGCTCAGTCTATCCAATCTCAAGACTTTTTATTCAGCTACAGTAACCAAGTTTGTGTGGTGTCAGAGGAAGAAAAACACATAGATCAATGGGACTGAACAGAGAACTGAGGAACTGACACACACAAATACAGCCAACTGATTTTTAACAGAGATACAAAAGCAATTCCAGAAAGGACTAAAAGTCTTTTCAACAAATTGTAGTGGAACAATCAGACATCCAAAATGAACCTTAACTTAACCCGAACACCTTATGAAAAATTAATTCACAATGGAAAACACTTAAGTATAAATCCTGGGACTATAAAACTTTCGAAAATAGCACTGGAGAAAACCTTAGGAAACCTGGTCTGGTGAAGTGTGAAACACGACAACAAAAGCATGGACCATAAAAACTGAGAAACTGGACTGCATGAAAATTACAACTGTGAAAGGCATTGTTAAGAAAATAAAAATACATGCTACAAAACACATATCTGACAAAGGGTTCCTATTTCAAACATATATATAAGAACTTCAAAACTCAATGTTAAAAAAATAATACAATTAGAAAACAAGCAAAAGACAAGAGGTGACATTTTACTGAACAGGATATATGATGGCAAATAAGCACATAAAAAATGACAACATCATTACCTATTAGGGAAACACAAATTAAGACCAGAATGAAATATCACTACACACCTGTTAGAACAGCTAAAATTAAAAAAAAAAAAAAGTGATACCACTTAATGCTGGGGAGGATGCAGAGAAACTGGATTACTCATCAGTGAAATGGCAGAGTCATTCTGGAAAGTAGTTTGTTAGCTTTTTAAAAAACTAACCATGCATTTACCATACGCTTTTCAAAAAACTAACCATGTATCTACCATACAATAGACCCAGCAATTCTATTTTGGAGCATTTTTTTCCAGAGAAATAAAACCTTATGTTTGCACAAAAACCTGTACATGATGAGTGTTCACAGTGGGCTTATTGGTAATAGAACTCTGAAACAACCCCAACAGATAAATGCCCCTCAATACTTAATGGGGTACACATGCAACAAGCTCAATGGTTCTCAAGGGCACTGTGCTAAGCGAAAAATACCAAACTCAAAAAGATCACATGCTGCATGACTCAATTTATATAACACTGTGGAAATGACAAAATTATATAGACAGAGAATAAATCAGTGGTTAACAGGAGTCAGGAAAAGGGAAGGAAGATGGGACTATGTAAGGGTGTAGAAGGAAGATTTTGTGAATAGTTTTATATCTTGACTGAGGGGCTAATTACACAAATCTACACATATGATAAAATGATACAAAACCAGAATAAACACTGTACCAATTTCAAATTCCTTGTTTTGATTTTATCTAACATGTAACAACTGGAGAGCTGGGTGAAGAGGACATGAGATCTCTACATATTATTTTTGCAACTTCCTATAAATCTATAATTATTTCAAAATTAAAAGTTAAACAAAACAAAACAAATCAGAAGTACCTCTGACAACAGAGACATCTATATGTAGCAGTCAACACTTGGCACTTCTAACTAGGAGATACCTCCCAAGGTATTTGGTATGTGATTTCTTAAGGTTTTGTTTTTTCAAAATAAAAGCAGCATTTTTTCTGATTATAAAGAAAATTCAAGTATTTGAATTCTCATTCATTAACTAATTCATTAAGTATAAAACATAAATCATCAATATCATATTACCAAAGCAACTGTCATTAACATGAATCATTTTCAGGTCTATCTTTAAAACAAAATGTGAACATGAAGATTATAAATTTTATGAAAGAAAACAATAATCTGTTTTTTAAAAAAGTGTAAAGAAGAAAAGGGTTGAGTACGTTTCTAATTTCTCTCATAGTGGCTCAAGGTTCTTTTTTATTTTTTAAAAAGGACAGGAGCACAGAGACCCCAACCTCCCCTTCACTTGGATTCTCAAACCCTAAGATTTGCTTCCTACCTCAGGAGTTGGTGCAGCATAGGCTGTGTAAGGAGGTGGGGAAGAAGCCACAGCTGTCTCATCATACAGGACTTCTGAGCCAACGTAAGCCTATGAGAGGAAAGAGAGAATGAAAGAGAGTTGTCACAAAGCAACTACAGGCTCTTGGGATTCTATGCATATATATCCTTTTTACTTAGCAAATTCTTAAAAATTAGAATGGCAAATAAAACAGCTCTGTGAGAAGCAATGAACAGGAGTATCTCCCCACCACACCCTTTCAACCCTGCATTCTGGTGTCCTTTGAATTAGGGCGGAGGAGGTCTCTTCAGCCATCTGCAGGAGGCAAGAACAGAGCCCTCACTGCCCAAGGAGACCACAGAGTTTCCCATCACCCAGGGCTTTTCAAAGATGTTGTACCACTCTCAACAATCCTTTTGTTAAATAAAAATCCTACAGTCTGAAACGTAGCAGAGACTGTTCTACAGACAGTCTATTTTTTTATTATAATAATATTTTTTTATATTATGTTAGTCACCATACTGGTTTTTGATGTAAAGTTCCATGATTCATTAGTTGCGTATAACACCCAGTGCACCATGCAATATGTGCCCTCCTTACTACCCATCACCAGCCTATCCCATTCCCCCACCCCCCTCCCCTCTGAAGCCCTCAGTTTGTTTCTCAGAGTCCACAGTCTCTCGTGGTTCATTCCCCCTTCTGATTACCCCCCCTTTCTTTATCCCTTTCTTCTACCGATCTTCCTACTTCTTATGTTCCATAAATGAGTGAAACCATATAATTGTCCTTCTCTGCTTGACTTATTTCACTTAGCATTATCTCCTCCAGTGCCTATTTTTTGCATTAAAAAAAAATCCTTCATGAAATTACTTCCCAGTGGAAAAAAAAAATCAAGCACTCTTTAAAAAAAAAAAATTCATACAAAGAATCATCATAGAATCTTACCCCCAAGTATATGGATCATTAACACTAATTTCAGCCAAGATTTTTATGAAAGAAAAGGTAACTGCAGTTTCAGAGCAGGCTTAGGAGGAAGAGACTAACAGGAATAGGAAATAAAGACATTTGGATTTTAAGTCTTTTCTATTTTCTTTTCCCACCTGTACAAATTATCTTTTATAAGTTTCATCTACTTGTTTCTTTTCTTCCTACAGAAATTAAAGAAAAAATAAAATCCCATCTGAAGAATAAAAATGCTGACTGCAGAAGCTGAGTGAAGAAGTTGCCTTGATTCTCTGACAGAAATAAGCACGGCATTATGAGCCCCTACAAATGGGGTTTAACTGTCTCAGTGACCTCAGAATCAGAACTAGAACTAGAATCAAGTAACCAACAAAAATGCTTGTTTCACAAAGCTGAGATGCTATGCATAGAAAGGACTCCGTGGTCCTTTGAGCCATCCCTGTTTATCAAAGAACTCAAAGTGTTGGAAAACTTTCTGAGATACAGACATTTCTGGAAGGTAACACTGGTACAAGCGTTGCCTATATTCAGAGAGCTCCTCCAGCCTTAAAAGGTTTGGCAAAATCTGGCTTGCTCTCATATCAGTGAAAGGTGTCCCGCCCAGCTATGACTACTCAGCCATGGCTGGATGGCCAAGAGACCCATCCCCATTTCCCTTTCCTAATCCCCTACCCTCTCATTTGTTACAGCAAAACTAGGTGAAAACATTACCGGTGACTGCCTTTAGTAACTTACTGTGTTTGTCCTGGAATCCTGGAGTGTAAATTTCCAGGCCCTGGAGAAAAGAAAAAGGGATGTTTTATTTAAGGCAATACAACATCTATTTCAATGATTCTCAAACCTGTGTTGGCATCAAAATTTCTGAAAAAGCTTGTTTCAAGAACAGGTCTTCAGCCCTTACCCCAAGACCCATTTAATCAAAGCATTTGAAACATGCTCAAGAAATACATAATATGCAAAAAATATATATCTGCGGTACATATCCTATACAATATTTATTTTTACTATTATGTTATATTAGTCACCATACATCATTAGTTCTTGATGTACTGTTCCATGATTCATTGTTTGCACATAACACCAGTGCTCCATGCAATACGTGCCCTCCTTAATACACATCACCGGCTAGCCCATCCCCCCACTCTCCTCCCCTCTAAAACCCTCAGTTTGTTTTCTGGAGTCCATAGTCTCTCATGGTTCATCTCCCCCCATTTCTCCCCTATATAATATTTAAAGCATATCTATTACTATACAATTTTTGCTTTACTCTTTAGTAGGTATAAAATGCACCATGTTTACTACACTGCACCTTGGTTTATCAATTCATTTCACACACACAGATCTACTGCTTGTTTTTTAATGACTACATAATGTTCCATGATGTGAGATTTAGATTGTCATCAATCTTTTTGTGACTGAAAATAATGCTGGTATTTTTTGCCAGTTTGAGAAACTGACATATAACACGTAAGTTTAAGGTATATAATGTGCTGATCAGATATATATATATATCTATCTCTCAAAATGATTATCACAGTAAGATTAATACCTTCATTCCCTCACATAACTGCTTTTTTATTTTTTCTGGTGATAACATTTAAAATCTACTCCCTTAACTTGTTCAAGTATATAATAAAGTATTTGTTAATTATAATCACCATACTATATAACCAGATGCCCAGAACTTATTCATCACATAGTTGAAAGTTTTTACCCTTCAACCAACATCTCCTGATTTCCCCCAACTACCAGCCCTGGGCAACCACCAGCCCTGGGCAACCGCCATTCATTCTACTATCTATTTCTAGGAATTTGGCTATTTTAGATTCTACCAGTAAGTGAGAACACATAATATTTGTCTTTCTCTGTTTGGCTTATTTCACTTAGCACAAGGCCCTCAAGATCCATCCATGATGTTGCAAAAATGAGGATTTCCTTCTTTTTTTTTCATGACTGAATAATATTGTGTGTGTGTCACATTTTCTTTATCCATTCATCCATTAACAACTGCTTAGGTTGTTACATGTTTTGGAGACTGTGAATAACGCTGCATTGAACATAGGGTGCAAATATCTCCTCAAGATAATGATTTCATTTCCTTCAAGACACACATATATCCAGAGAGGGATTGCTAGATCATATGGTGATTCTACTTTCAGTTTTTTGAGGAACCACCATAATACATCCATAGTGGCTTGTACCAATTTATATTGCTGCCAACAATGCACAGGGTTCCCTTATCTCTACATCCCCACCAACACTTATCTTTTGTCTTTTTGGTTAACAGCCATTCTAGGAGGTGTGAAATAATCTCATTATGATTTTGATTTCCATCCCTGGTGATTAGTAATGCTGAGCATCTTTTCCTTTTGGCCATTTGTATATCTTTGGGAAAATATCTATTCAAGTCCTCTGCCCATTTAAAATAAAACTGGGATTTTTGCTATGAAGTTGTACAAGCTCCTTACATATTTTGGATACTAACCCCTTATCATGTAGATGGTTTACAAATATTTTCTTCCAGGGGCACCTGGGTGGCTCAGTCAGTTCAGGTCCTGGGGTTGAGCCCCGCGTCGAGCTCCCTGCTCAGCGGGGAGTCTACTTCTCCCTCTCCCTCTGCCCCTCCCCACCACTCATGCTCTCTCTCTCTCTCTCTCAGATAAATAAAATCTTAAAAAAATTTTTTTCTCCCATTCCATAGTATGCCTTTTCATTTTTCTGATTGTTTCTTTTGCTGTGCAGAAGCTTTACAATTTGATGTGATCCCATGTGTTTATTTTTGCCTTTGCTGCTTCCGATTTTGGTGTCATATCCAAAAAAATCACTGCCAAGACCAATGTTAAAGAGCTTTTCCCCGAAACAACCACTTTCTTACACCATACACAAAAATAAACTCAAAATGGATTAAGGACCTAAACATGAGACCTAAAACCAAAAAAAACCCTAAAAGAGAACACAGGCAGTAATTTCTCTGACATTGGCCATAGCAACTTCTTTCTTGATATATCTCCTGAGGCAAGGGAAACAAAAGTAAAAATAAACTATTGGGAGTACATCAAGGTAAAAAGCTTCCCTGAAACAAAGGAAACAACCAACAAAACTAAAAGACAACCTACTGAATGGGAGAAGATATTTGCAAATGGCGTATGTGATAAAGGTTAGTATCCAAAATATATAAAGAACTTATAAAACTCAACACGCAAAAAAACAAATAATCCAATTAAAATAGGGCAGAAGTGGGGCACCTGGGTGGCTCAGTCGGTTAAGCATCTGCCTTCGGCTCAGGTCATGATCCCAGGGTCCTGGGATCGAGCCCCACATTGGGCTCCCTGCTCAGCAGGGAGTCTGCTTCTCTCTCTGCCTCTGCCTGCTGCTCCCCCTGCTCACGCTCTAATAAATAAAATCTTTAAAAAAAAATTTTTTTTTTAAATAGGGCAGAAGACATGAGCAGACATTTCTCCAAGGAGACATCCAGATGGCCAACAGACACATGAAAAGATGCTCAACATCACTCATCATCAGGGAAATGCAAATCAAAACCTCAATGAGGTATCACCTCATACCTGTCAGAATAGCTAAAATCAACAACACAAGAAACAAGTGTTGGTGAAGATGTGGAGAAAAAGGAACCCTCTTGCACTGTAGGTGGAAAAGTGAAGTGGTGCAGCCACTATGGAAAACTGTATGGAGGTTCCTCGAAAAATTAAAAATGGAACTACCCTATGATCCAGCAGTCGCACTACTGAATACTTACCCAAAGAATATGAAAACACTAATTTGAAGAGATATACACACCCCTATGTTTACTGCAGCATTATTTACAGTGGCCAAACTGCAGCCCACGTGTCCATCAACAGATGAATGGATAAAGAAGTGGTGTGTATGTATACATATGCATATATGTACATATGTATATATATGTGTGTACATATATGTATACATATACACAAACATGTATGCATGTATACACACACACATACACACAATGGGATACTATTCAGCCATAAATAAGAATGGAATCTTGCCATTTGCAACAACACGGATGGAGCTACAGAGTATTATGCTAAGCAAAATAAGCCAGTCAGAGAAAGACAAATACCATGATTTCACTCATTTGTGGAATTTGAGAAACTAAAGAAATGAACAAAGGGAAAAAGACAGACAGACAAATACAAACCAAAAAGCAGAATCTCAAGTATGGAGAACAAATGGATGGTTGCTAGAGGGGAGGTGAGTGGGAGGGATGGGTGACATCAGTGAAGAGGATTAAGAGTACAACTTATCACAATAAACACTATGTAATGTACAGAATTGTTGGATCACTGTATTGTACACCTGAAACTGATGTAGCACTGTTATGTTAACTTACAATAATTAAAAAAAAAAAAGACAAAGGGCTTTTTCCCTATTTTCTTCTAGTAGTTTAACAGTTTAAGGTTTTAATCCATTTTGAATTACCTGTGCGAGTGGTCTAAGATAGCGTTCCCATTTCATTCTTTTGCATAGGATTACCCAGTTTTCCCAGCACCATTTATTGAAGAGACTGTCCTTTCCCCATTGAGTATTCTTTGCTCCCTCATCAAATATTATTGACCATACACCTGACTGGCTCAGGCAGAAGAGCACACGACTCTTGATCTCAGGGTCATGAGTTTGAGCCACACACTGGGTGCAGAGATTACTTAAATAAATAATAAATAAACTTAAAAATATATTATTGACTATATACAAATGGGTTTATTTCTGGGCTCTTAATCTGTTCCATTGGTCTATGTGTCTAAGTTTATGCCAATACCACACTGCTTTGATTACTACTGTTTTGAAATCAGGAATGGTGATGTCTCCAGATTTGTTCTTTCTTTAGCTATTCAAGGTCTTTTGTGGTTTCTCTTGAATTTTAGGATTGTTCTTTCTACTCGAAAAATACCATTGAAACTGATAAGAACTACACTGAATTTACAGATGGCTTTGGGAAGTATGAACATTCTAATGATATTAATTCTTCCAATCCATGCGCACAGGGTATCTTTCCATTTGTCTGTGTCATCTTCAATTTCTTTCATCGATGTCTTATAATTTTCAGAGTACAGATCTTTCACATCTCCTTGGTTAAATTTATTCTTAAGTATTTTATTATTTTTAATGCTATTACAAATGGGATTTTCTTTCTCAGATAGTTCCTTGTTAGTATAAAGAAATGCAACTGGTGTTTGTATGTTGGGTTTATATCCTATAATTTTACTGAACTCATTTACTAGGTCTAATAATTTTTTGGTGGAGTCTTTAGGGTTTTCTTTTTTTTTTTTTAGATTTTATTTATTTATTTGTCAGAGACAGCTTGAGCACAAGCAGGGGGAGTAGCAGGCAGAGGGAGAAGTAGGCTCCCTGCTGAGCAAGGAGCCAGATGTGGGACTTGATCCCAGGACTATGGGATCATGACCTGAGCTGAAGGCAGACGCTTAACTGACCGACCCACCCAAGTGTCCCTCTTTAGGGTTTTCTATATAGAAGATCAAATCATCCATAAACAGAGACATTTTTACTACTTCTTTTCCAATTTAGATGCCTTTTATTTTTCTTTCTTGCCTAACTACTTTGGCTAAGAGTTCTGGTGTATTGACTAGAAGTAGTAAGAGTGGGCAATCTTTGTCTTATTCCTGATCCTGGTGGGAAAACTGCCAACCTGTCACTGTTGAAAATGTTAGCTGTAGATTGGTCATATATGAAAACTATGCTTTTAACATCCTTATTACCTTTGCACCCTTATGTAAACATTTCTATAGGACAAATTTCAAAGAGTGAAACTGCTAGGTCAAGAAATATAAATATATTTCAGTGGGCACTTCCAAATGACCCTAGGAAAAAGTTGTAACAAATTCTATTCCTACTAACTGTAACTATATGGTCACAAAAACTAGATACCTAAATCTTAAATCTCACAAATTTTCTGTTCTCATTCCTTCATCCCCTCACCTTTCTTTTTTTTTTATAGTGAAACATTTAATGTATTTCTATCTTAAGATAAAAAATAATGATGCTTTCCATTACAAATTCTATTTTTTTTAATGATTTTTTATTATATTATGTTAGTCACCATACAGTACATTCCCGGTTTCCGATGTAAGGCTTGATGATTCATTAGCTGCGTATAACACCCACTGCACCATGCAATACGTGCCCTCCTTACTACCCATCACCGGCCTATCCCATTCCCCCACCCCCCTCCCCTCTGAGGCCCTCAGTTTGTTTCTCATAGTCCATAGTCTCTCATGTTTCATTCCCCCTTCTGATTACCCCCTCTTTCTTTATCCCTTTCTTCCCCTACCAATCATCCTAGTTCTTATGTTCCATAGATGAGAGAAATCATATGATAGTTGTCTTTCTCTGCTTGACTTATTTCACTTACCATTATCTCCTCCAGTGCCGTCCATGTTGCAGCAAATGTTGAGAACTTGTTCTTTCTGATAGCTGAGTAATATTCCATTGTATATATGGACCACAACTTCTTAATCCAGTCATCTGTTGAAGGGCATCTCCGCTCCTTCCACGATTTAGCTATTGTGGTCATTGCTGCTATGAACATTGGGGTGCATATGGCCCTTCTCTTCACTATGTCTATATCTTTGGGGTAAACACCCAGTAGTGCAATGGCTGGATCATAGGGTAGCTCAATTTTTAACTTTTTAAGGGACCTCCACACGGTTTTCCAGAGTGGCTGTACCAACTTGCATTCCCACCAACAATGTAGGAGGGATCCCCTTTCTCCACATCCTCTCCAACAATTGTTGTTTCTTGCCTTGTCTATTTTTGCCATTCTAACTGGCGTAAGGTGGTATCTCAGTGTGGTTTTGATTTGAATTTCCTTGATGGCTAATGATTTTGAACATTTTTTCATGTGTCTGTTAGCCATTTGTATGTCTTCATTGGAAAAGTGTCTGTTCATATCTTCTGCCCATTTTTTGATTTGTTTATTTGTTTCTCGCGTATTGAGTTTGAGAAGTTCTTTGTAGATCTTGGATACCAGTCCTTTATCTGTAGTGTCATTTGCAAATATCTTCTCCCATTCCGTGGGCTGCCTCTTAGTTTTTCTGACTGTTTCCTTGGCTGTGCAGAAACTTTTAATCTTGATGAAGTCCCATAAATTCATTTTATCTTTTGTTTCTCTTGCCTTTGGGGATGTGTCATGAAAAAGGTTGCTTTGGCCAATGTCGTAGAGGTTGCTGCCTATGTTCTCTAGAATTTTGATGGGATTCCTGTCTCACATCGAGGTCTTTCATCCATTTGGAGTTTATGTTTGTGTATGGTGTGAGAGAGTGGTCAAGTTTCATTCTTTTGCATGTAGCTGTCCAATTTTCCCAGCACCATTTATTGAAGAGACTGTCTTTTTCCCACCGGATGTTTTTTCCTGCTTTATCAAATATTAGTTGCCCAAAGAGCCGAGGGTCCATTTCTGGGCTCTCTATTCTGTTCCATTGGTCTATGTGTCTGTTTTTGTGCCAGTACCATGCTGTCTTTGTGATCACAGCTTTGTAGTACAGCTCGAAATCTGGCATTGTGATGCCCCCAGCTTTGTTTTTCCTTTTCGACAGTTCCTTGGAGATTCGGGGTCTTTTGTGTTTCCATACAAATTTAAGGACTATTTGTTCCAGTTCTTTGAAATCCCCTCACCTTTCTTAATGACTCGCTATCCTTCTGCTCTTATCTGTATCAGTTCCTTTTCTGTTGTATTGTCATTTCATTACCACCTTGAGTTAAAAGCTTTGTTAAGCTATTTTCAAACTAAGCTATTTTCAAACACTCTGGTTTTCTAATGAATGCAGTCAAGTTGCAAAATGCCCCCAAAAGATTTATAAGCAGTTTACTACTGTCATTCATTTTGCTACAGCAGTTTACATGCTGTCATATCCTATTTGAATTGTTCATACACTGTATGTGGATTTAATATTGCCAGGTAGGAGAGTCTATTATGGACTTTGGTCTAATTCAGTTCTATTATTTCAGAAAATTTTTCTTGTACTGAATTTTTTATAATAATTTTTTATTATGTTATGTTAGTCACCATACAGTATATCCTTAGTTTTTGATGTAATGTTCCATGATTATTTGCATATAACACCCAGTGCACCATGCAATATTGCACTGATTTTCTTAACCACCTTCTTGGGTTCTGTATTTTCCAGACATCAATAATCTTCCTGATAAACTCTTTAAGTCTTTCTAACATAATTCTGATCTTTTCTCTAAATTCTTTAATCTTTTCCCCCTGCTTTCCCTGAGAGTATTCTCAAGTCTTTTTTTCACACCAGTGATTCATTTTTTTAGTTGGGCTTGTACCCCAGGGAAGGAAGCCAAAATTTGCCCCTTTACATTAGATTACAAAATGAATGGCAGATATACCCTATGACAGACCTTGGTTACACAGATGCAAAAGGGCACAGAAGAAACATAAATTCCCTCTCCCACGCAGTTTCTATTCTAATAAAAAGAGACAAACGATGTAAACAAACAGCTGGTTAAATTATGTGTGTATATGTATGATGCAAGGGGAGGTTATAATTTTAAATATGGTAGCCTGGAAAGCATTCCTGGAAAATCCGATTCTGTTTCATGGGTTTTCATTCCCTACAGATGAGGAGCTTTTTCTGAGGCTTATTACATTTTCCTTCTTATTTTTCCTTTACAGTATATTTGCCACACCATTTCTTTGCATCCGGCTCTCAATGAACTGCAAAATGATACCTAAAACTTCTATTTGCTCTCATATAGTATGTTATTTCTTCTTGACACCCTTCCTACCTAATCTGACATCTACTGGTAGCCCCACCTCACTCTATCCCAGCAAAAGTGTGATGACTAGGTGTTACCCTCAATCATTTTTCTGTAATCAGAGAATAATGGTGGGAGAGAAGAAAATTTCTTGTGTCACTGAATAAGTCCTTTTTGAAAAATCTGGCTTCTACACTCGCCTGAGCATATTCTTTTGAATGTCTCATGCTAGGGCTCACTTCATCAGCCACAGAATTATCCTACTCCTGTGAGCTTTGAAGTCTTCCAGTGGCTCTGGAATGACAAGCCCTGGTGGGAACCTTCCACTCTCCACTGAGGTCCCAAGGATATCATATTCTCAAGGGTTTTTCCTTAGCTTTCCCAAAAAGTACCTTACTCCTTTAATCAACATCCTTCCAGACTGTAGAGTATTACCGAAAATTCGCAAGACTTAACTAACTCCTCTTGTTACTGCTTCTGGGAGCCGTGGAGGTAAAGACAGTGAAACATCTCAACACAATCTCTTTTCTTGGCCATTATTCTTTGTAGCTGGTGCTTGAAGCTAAATTCTTAATTTGGCTGTTACTGCTAAAAGGTTTCCCCTTCATTTCACCATTTTTATTCAAAGGACTCAGTTATGGGTTGAATTCTGTCCTCTGCCAAAAAATAAGTTGAAGTCCTAATCCCCAGTACCTTTGACTTATTTAGAAATAAGGTCTTGGAGCACCTGGGTGGCATAGTCGGTTAAGTGTTCAGCTAAGGTCGTGATCTCAGGGTCATGAGATCAAACTCCATTTACGACTCCGTGCTCAGCACAGTGTCTGCTTAAGACACTCTCTCCCTGTCCCTCTGTCCCTTCCCAGGCATATGTTCATTCTCTCTTTTCTGCTCTCTAAAATAAAGAAGTATTTAAAAAAAAGAAGAAGGAAGGAAGGAAGGAAGGAAGGAAGGAAGGAAGGAAGGAAGGTCGGTCTTTACAGATGGACTCAAGATGAGATCATACTGAATTCATGTGGATCCTTCCTCTAATACAGTTGGTGTCCTTATAAGAGAATATCTGGATACAGACACACAGGGAGAATGCCTTGTTACAAGAGAGGTAGAGACTGGACCAATGCAGTGGCAAGCCAAAGAATGCCAAGGATCACCAGCCACAACCCAAACTAGGAAGAAGCAAGGAAGGATTTTACTCAGGAGTCTCAGAGGGAGCATAGCTCTCCTGACATGCTGAGCTCAGACTCCTAGCTTCCAGAACTGTGACAGAATACATTTGTTGTTTTAAGGCACCCAGTTTGTGGCAGCCATGGGAAACCAGTAGTCTCCCATTCTTTACTTTTTTACCTTTCTGAGTCATTTTATTTCAAGTGTGCTTCTTGTTAACAGACTATATACTTAGACTGTATTTTTTACCCAATCTCAGATCTTATTCTTTTTAAGGGGAATTTAAACAGTTCACATTTACTGAGATCATAAACATCATTGGTCTAATTACTGCTAGTTCCAGATATTTTTGCCACTACTTAAAAAAACATTCCATGTGACACCTCAGTGTATAATAGAGCAGAGCAGTTAGGAACAAAGGTCTCTGGAGACAAAGGTTCAAATCCTGAGTCTAGTCTACTAGCTCTAAAATCTTGGGAAGTGTGGTAGGCAGAATGATGCCCACATACTAATCCTGAAAACCTGTGAATGTTACCTCACTGGGCAAAAGGGACTCTACAGCTGTAATTAAGGTTAAGAACCCTTGAGATGGGAAGATTATCCTGGATTACCCAGGTTGGCCCAAACTATTCATTAAGTCCTTAAAAGCATATAACCTTCCCCACCTACAGAGAACCAAAAAGATGACTGCAAGAAAAGGGCATGGCCCAGAAGCCAAAAAACCAGGAAGCTTCTAGAAGCTTAAAAGACAAGCAAACAGATTCTCCCCTAGAGCCTGCCGACACTGTAAGACCCAGTGTTGGACTCCTGACCTTCAGAAATGCAATCATAAATTTGTATTGTTTGAAGCCAGTAAACTCAGGGTAATTTATTACAGAAGCATTAAAAAAGTGATATATGGGGGTGCCTGGGTAGCTCAGTCGGTTAAGCATCTGCTTTCGGCTCAGGTCATGATCTCAGGGTCCTGGGATCAAACCCCACATCGGGCTCCCTGCTCAACAGGAAGGCTGCTTCTCCCTCACCCTCTGCCATTCCCCCTACTTGTGCTCTTTCTCTCTCCTCTCTCTGTCAAATAAAAAAAAATCTTTTAAAGAAAAAAAAAAAGAAGAAAAGAAAGAAAAAATAAACTGGTATAGGAAGTTACTTAACCTCACTAAGCCTAAGTTTTTCATGACAAGAACAGCACCTACCTTATAAGATATGGTGAGGATTAAGTAGCATATATAAAGCAGTTAACATAGTGCCTAGTGCCAAGTAAATGTTCAATATACATGTTTAAATAGTTAAGTAGTAATAATATAGGTCCAGTTTATTAAAAAGTACCAAACTGGCTTTACATGTGGTCATTTCTCCATCAGTCTATAGGAAAGCTGTATCTCTTCCAGAAAGTATCATTTAAGATTCACTGATATAAATCAGAACAGTGTAAAAAAGCAGCTATATATGGGATTTAAAATAAACTCTGTGAGTTTAGCATGGAACAAACGTGTATACTGAAGATAAACATATATGTGAAATGTGGAGAAGGCACCCTGACAAACTGACCTGGACTGTAAGAATACAGTCACCTACATATAAATGTTTTACTATAAATGAATATTACAATAATCTGTTACTGAATTCTTACAGCGTCCAGAGTTCTCATAAGAGTGGTACAGAGCAGCCAGGAAAAAAAAATTCTTCCCCTCCCAATTTTTTTTTTTGAGAGAGAGAGAGGGGGAGCGTGCTTGTGCTTGGGCAGAGAGAGGGGGAGAGAGAAAATCTTATGCAGGCTCCATGCCCAATGTGGAGCCCAATGCAGGGCTCGATCTCATGACCCTGAGATCATGACCTTAGCCGAAATCAAAAGTCAGATGCTTAACCGACTAAGTCACCCAGGCACCCCCCCCACCTCCAAATTGTATTTCATCAGTGTCTTCAAGATTCTGATCCAACTTCACCGCCAATGTTAACAGGTGTGAAGTGATAAAGCTTGGCTTTCTTGTGGCTCTACATCCCTTCTTCAGAGACAGCAAATGGAGCAAGAACCACCAAGGGAAGGAAAAGACTGCGTAATAGAGATGTCAGTGCTCTTTTAAAAGAAATTTACATAAAAAGAACAAGATTTAAGAACCCATTCAACTATGCCCATTACCCAGTGTACATCTAGTAATGAAAAAGAGTGCAAAGTGGCTATATACTAATACTTTGTCACTCCCACTATAATGGGATCTCGCCTCCACAGCTCTGGAGAAACAGAAACTAGGACAAGGGTTATTAGGCATGGAATAAGGCCCTGCTATATTTGTTTCACACATCCTCTGGAGTCACTTATTCTGCTGCCTGAAGGAAAACTCCATTCTCATTCTTTTCCCTTGCTGATAACTGGAAATAAAAACACAACACTTTTTAAATTAAACACATAAAAACCCAAAACTTACAAACAATCATCTGTGCTTTCTGCACAAAGACTGACAGTTTTCCCATCTCGGCAAACAATCTGTAGCATACAGTCTTTTGGCTTCCCATCTGGAGGCTGAATATCTGTGAAAAATAAGTAGAATAATGGAATATTTATATGATTTTTTAAGGACTCATTCTTACCTAACAGCTCAGATAAGCAAAGGACCAGGATTTCAGAACATTTAAATAACAAAACATCTTTGTCCTGCTCTACAGAACCAAGCACATAAATCACAACTCTGTTTCAATTAAACTTTCTGCAGGAGGGGCACCTGGGTGGCTCAGTCAGTTAAGTGTCTGTCTTCAGCTTGGGTCACGTTCTCAGGGTCCTGGGATGGAGCCCCCATCAGGCTCCCTGCTCAGTGGGGAGTCTGCTTTTCCCCGCCCTCCCCCCCCCAACTCATGCGCTATCTCCCTCCCTCTCAAATAAATGAATAAATAAAAACTTTAAATAAACAAACTTCCTGCAGGAAGAACAAGCAGGCCCCTTCTAGAGGGCAATCCATATACGGAGATGTATAGAACAGCCCAGATATTAGAAGAATAAGCCCCAAACATTAAAAAGCATTACTGAGCATCAGATAACAGAATACTTATGGCTTTTATTCACAGGAAATATTAAACTGAAAATATTAAACTGAAATATTAAACTGAAAATATTAAAGTGAAAATCATACTTTTAAAGTAGCTCTGTGTACCAAGAAATAAGGTCTACCATATTTGAGCCTGGTTTAGGTAGCTATTTCGAAAGCTAGTCCATGGACACTTGTGTTTCAAGAACTAACACGCAGGGGCAAGACGTTACGACAACAATGGTTACTACAAGGAGATATGCCATTTGTAACCCTTTAATTTGAAAACTATTATATAGGAGCAGGACATTTCAAACATCAATGTTTACTAAAACAGACTCTTTATTCCAAATAGAAACAGAGCTAATAAACAGGGAAGTCTACATATACCTTAATTAGAAATAGAGAAGTCTATACTTATTAAAAATCTATTCCTTTAAAATGAAGATAAGGAATAACTCGAGGAAATCAAGGCATCATGGATTTTTAAGTAACTGACTGGTGGTATCATCAATAAGATGCCTGTTACTACCTAGGATGGTTCCCTCCTTCTTGGGTATCCCAGCACTCTGGTTGTTCTACACAACTTTCTCCATGACAGAGCAAGGAATGTGGACTGCTGGGGCTGATTCAGATGAGAAAATTAATCTGCCCCAACCACACGATTCATGATCCAAGTGTATGGGTGCCCACTGTGGCTACCTCCCTTCTTCGATGAAAGATAAAACCCTTCTTTGGTCTGTCAATGAAGGCAAAATGAGTAAGGAAGATAATTCAACTCCCACCAAGAATGGGGAAGGGTAGAGGACAGAGCCAGACTCACTTACCCCGACACTCATGCCCGGTACGGATATTGATGCAGTCCACTGGCATATGGACCTTATCCTCAACACTCTGCCGAGTCTGATCATCATAATAGATCAGGTGACCATCTGACCACAGGTCAAACCAATTCTTCTTCCAACGCTTCAAAATAGTACCTGAAAAAAATGAAAACGTTGGTTTTGAGCCAAAAAAGCAAGGACTTTATCCTCTAGTTCACAGGTAATTGAAACAAAGGAAACTTTCCTCTGGCCCCATAAGTATACATGCATACAGTTGCCCAGAGCACTACATCAAAATGGAGACGAAAGCAGACTCCAATGGCACAAACACCCATGCTTGTACCAGGCTACATGCCGCTTACACTAAAGATACTAAGAATGCTGTAACTTAATAGTCCCAATTTTTTTTTTAAAGTTCCGTAAGACCTTGATTTTGATAACAAGTGTTGGTGAGGATGTAGAGAAAAAGAACCCTCATGCTGGTGGGAATGTAAATTGGTCAGCCACTGTGGAAAACAGTATGGTTGTTCCCCAAAAAATTAAAAATAGAAATACCATATGGTCCAATAATTCCACTACTACTTACCCAAAGAAAACAAAAACACTAATTCAAAAACATACAGGCACCATGTTTAATGCAGCATTATTTACAATAGCCAAGATATGGAAGCAACCTAAGTTGCTAAGTGTCCATCAATAGACAAATGGATAAGGAAGATGTGATATTTATATACAATATTATGTAGTCATAAAAAAGGATGCGATTGTGCCATTTGTGATGACATGGATGGACTTAGAAGGTATTATGCTAAGTGAAATAAATCAGACCGAGAAAGACAAATACCATATGATTCCACTCATGTGGAATCTAAAAAAAAAAAAAAAAAAGAATAAACAAACATTAAAAGCAAAAACAGACACATAAAAGGTTGCCAGATGGGAGGGGGTGGGAGGGATGGACAAAACAGGGTAAGGGTAGTTGGAGATAGAGGCTTCCGGTTATGAAATGAATAAGTCATGGGAATAAAAGGCACTGCATAAGAATACAGTCAATGATATTGTAATAGTGCTGTATGGAAACAGATGGCAGCTACGCTTGTGATGAGCATAGCATAACAGAGTTGTACACCTGAAACTAATGCAACATTTTGTCAACTATACTCAAAAAAAAAAAAAAACCAATAAATAAATTAATAAATAAATAAATCCTTCATTTTAAGCTAATGAAACATCTAATATTTAATTTTCCACGTAGTTTATCTTCAGTTTCCCAGTAGTATTTAACTTCGCTAGACTGATCAGAGAACACTGGACTGTGAAGTCTCTATATACAAAGAACAATAACACCCTCCTCTTTTGAAAAAGTTTGCCCGTTTCTCGAAGAGCTTTCACATATACTCTTCTCTAACATTCACCGTCCCTTAAAGCCCATGGCGTGGGAGGGTCTCCCTGCCTCGGACAGATGCAGAAGCAGGTTCAGAGGGGCGCCTGGGTGGCACAGCGGTTGGGCGTCTGCCTCCGGCTCAGGGCGTGATCCCGGCGTTACGGGATCGAGCCCCACGTCGGGCTCCTCCGCTATGAGCCTGCTTCTTCCTCTCCCACTCCCCCTGCTTGTGTTCCCTCTCTCGCTGGCTGTCTCTCTCTCTGTCGAATAAATAAATAAAATCTTTAAAAAAAAAAAAAAAAGAAAAAAAAAAGAAGCAGGTTCAGACACTGGGTGTACCTACAGTCAGGACACTGACTCCCACCCTGTGTGCATCTGTCCTGCTACTCACACGTCCCTATCAGTTTAAGAAATTCACCCTATCATTTGTAATCTTGGCCTAGACACTTAACTTTATGAAACTCAAATATCCCTGTCAGCCAAAAAGGAAAACTAAAAAGCCAAGTCAGTCACCCCTGCTCCTTCCTCACACCCAGACAGTACCTACCACTTCCTTTGTTCCTGTAGATCACCCTTCCTAGCCATCGTGCACAAATCCCACTCCATGTACCTCTCCTTATGCTCCCATAGCCACTACTGGTGTTTTTTTTTGTTTGTTTTGTTTTTTTTATTTTAATAATGATTTTTTATTATATTATGTTAGTCACCATACAGTACATCCCCAGTTTCCGATGTAAGGCTCGATGATTCATTAGTTGTGTATAACACCCAGTGCACCATGTAATATGTGCCCTCCTTACTACCCATCACCAGTCTATCCCATTCCCCCACCCCCCTCCCCTCTGTAGCCCTCAGTTTGTTTCTCATAGTCCATAGTCTCTCATGTTTCATTCCCCCTTCTGATTACCCCCCCTTTCTTTATCCCTTTCTTCCCCTACTGATCATTCTAGTTCTTATGTTCCATAGATGAGAGAAATCATATGATAGTTGTCTTTCTCTGCTTGACTTATTTCACTCAGCATTATCTCCTCCAGTGCCGTCCATGTTGTAGCAAATGTTGAGAACTCATTCTTTCTGATTGCTGAGTAATATTCCATTGTATATATGGACCACAACTTCTTAATCCAGTCATCTGTTGCAGGGCATCTCGGCTCCTTCCACGATTTAGCTATTGTGGACATTGCTGCTATGAACATTGGGGTGCATATGGCCCTTCTCTTCACTACGTCTGTATCTTTGGGGTAAACACCCAGTAGTGCAATGGCTGGATCATAGGGTAGCTCAATTTTTAACTTTTTAAGGGACCTCCACACGGTTTTCCAGAGTGGCTGTACCAACTTGCATTCCCACCAACAATGTAGGAGGGATCCCCTTTCTCCACATCCTCTCCAACAATTGTTGTTTCTTGCCTTGTCTATTTTTGCCATTCTAACTGGCGTAAGGTGGTATCTCAGTGTGGTTTTGATTTGAATTTCCTTGATGGCTAATGATTTTGAACATTTTTTCATGTGTCTGTTAGCCATTTGTATGTCTTCATTGGAAAAGTGTCTGTTCATATCTTCTGCCCATTTTTTGATTTGTTTATTTGTTTCTCGTGTGTTGAGTTTGAGAAGTTCTTTGTAGATCTTGGATACCAGTCCTTTATCTGTAGTGTCATTTGCAAATATCTTCTCCCATTCCGTGGGCTGCCTCTTAGTTTTTCTGACTGTTTCCTTGGATGTGCAGAAACTTTTAATCTTGATGAAGTCCCATAAATTCATTTTATCTTTTGTTTCTCTTGCCTTTGGGGATGTGTCATGAAAAAGGTTGCTTTGGCCGATGTCGTAGAGGTTGCATAGCCACTACTGGTGTTAACGAAATATGCACCATATCAGCCTTCCAAATTTCTTTAACCACTATCAGGCACTCTCCTTGCTAAGATGGGCATCCACAGCACTGTCCCAAACTGATAAATAAGTGACATCAGCATCCATTTGATTGGCAGCCCGTGAGCTGTACAAAAACTACAAAATAGAGCCACCCAAACACATAGTTGGAGAATCACCAGATTAGGGAGTTCTACCCAAGTATCTCACCTGCCACCAAAGCCCTGACTACAGATTCCCAAATTAGGCTGTCCTCCAGTGTAGCAATGACAAAAAAAGGAATCCTCCAGACCGCTTTGCATACATGTAACCATCTGTGTACCTCTGCTACCCCGAGAATAGAATACATCTCACCTCTTCTTACTTTATTAGGATAGTTCTGATTTTTGCAAAGGAAAATTAACCCACACACTGGAAGATGGGGAAATGGAGTAAGTCTTCTGAATATACACTTCAAGACTGCCATGGACCAGGACACTAGAAAAGTCTGTACAACTTATTTAAAAGACATTTATTTTGTGTATGTCATCACGTTAGGCATTGATAGGAAGAGACAAAAAATAGTCAAAATGGTCCCTGTTCACTTATGTTGACAGAACATTTACATTGAGTCATGTTGGAGAAAGGAAAGCTTGTCCTCAAACAAGGGTGCAACAAAGCCTAAAGAGAAAACCAGAGGATATCCAAAGGGCCAGGAAAGGAAGGTACATCCTCAAGGTCCAAGCAAGCCTCTCCACATCCCCTGACAATTTAGGGAAGGATGGGATCACAAAACCCAAAACATAGAAACTTATACAAAGACTGGGGCTAGGCTCCAATACGCCAGGACTTTCTTTTTAAAGCCAACACTGCTCTACCTATTCTTAGAATACAGAACTGTCACACACCTTGAAAGGACACCTGGTTCAGCTCCAGGTCTGGGAATGTACAACTAGTGACAGGACAAATAAGCTGAAGGCTTGCCTCCTGGTAGAAAGTGTGTCAATGCTGAAATGACACATTCTTGAATCTGAATACAGGTTTGCCACCCACAGTGTTAAGTTACCTAATATCACTAAAACTCAATTTCTACAACTAGAAACCAGGATAATGCCACCTACCTCATAGAGCTGCTGTGATAAGTACATAACCCCCTGCTCATGCATTCTCTCTCTCTCTCTCTCTCTCATGCTGACTCTCTCTCCTTCTCTCAAATAAATAAAATCTTAAAAAAAAAAAAAAAAAAAACAAGAAAAACAAAAAACCCTGATTCTCTTCTGCAGAGTCCTTTTGGAGATCCAAAGACTAGTTTTAGATATACTCACTCCCTCAAGTCAAATCTTCATCTCTATAATTAAAGTCTCCAGTATTTCAGAATCTTTGTCATTGTTTGATCCCCAAAGAAGACAGGCATTTCCCACAGAGACAGCAATACCTCCATGCTAATATGTCAAAGTTCAGCTTGGTTACATTCAAGCAGGGACTCGAGTCAGCCATGAGTACTAGAGCACACTAGTGAGAAAAAGAAAAACCAGCAGGGATTACCACGATTCCCCGGTTTCTGTCAAGGCAGCAGCCAAGAAGGAACTCTGTGTGAGCAGAAACAGAGTTCACAGAGCTGTAAAAATTTCCCAGAGGAAATCCAGAGCAACACATTAATAAGATTTTGACATTTGTTTTTAAATGCAATCTGTTTCAGCAAAAGAAATAAACATGTACCCTAAGGCAACACTAAACCCAATCCAACAGGCTCATGTTCTGTACTTACTCTGTCGCAGCAACCATCCACTCTTCACAAATGCCATTTTTCCACCTATAAAAGAAACAGCCAGGTTCAAAGTTATAAAAAAGAATGGCCCATACAAGCTGTTTTTCACTCACAACACTTCTGACACCAAACACGTGGGGTCTTTCCACATTAACAACCAATTCTCCAAATCTCAGGACAACAACTAGATGTCTACTGATTCAACTTGATTCCGACCTGGAATTAGCATCAGACCCCACAGGTTAAGGGCTCAGTTCCACAAGAGTGCTCGCACTTTATAAACAAGTTCTGAGTCTCCAGTATTTCTGACCTACAAACTGCGGGTTCCCACAACCTCTCCTCAAATTTGATAATTTTGCCAGAATGGCTCACAGAACTCAAGACAGCATTTTACTTACCATTTCCTGTTTCTTATAAAGGCTACACTCAGGAAAAGCCAGATGGAAGAGATGAACAGAGCAAGGTAAGGGTGGGCCTTTCATGCCTTATCTAGGCACACTGCCCCCTCCCAGCACCTCCGTGTGATCATTAACCCAGAAGCTCTCAGAACCCTGGCATTTAGGGGGTTTAAGGCGGTTACATTAGGTAGGCATGACTGATTACATTACTGACCACTGGTGACTGAACTTAATCCCCAACCTCTTTCCATCCCTGCAAGTCCAGGGATGGGGCTGAAAGTTCTAACCTTCTAATCACAAGGTTAATTTCCCAGGCAATCAGCCCCATCCTAAAGTTATCTAGGGGCCCACCAAGAGTCAGCTCATTAGCATAAACTTAGATATGGTTGAAAGGGGCTTATTATGAATAACAAGATACTCTTAGCACCTCTAGCTCAGGAAATTCCAAAGGTTTTAGAAGTTCACATATTTCTTGTTATATCACAAAATCACAGCCATCTTATCTATCTCTCCATCCTGATCTCTTTCTGCGTCAGCTGAAGAAGGCACTAAAGCAGTTTTACCTCACTGGCCATCTGGCACTTACCTAATACCTCCTCAGTAGGGCCAATACAACCCCTCGCCCCACCTCCTACCTTCCCTGCCCCCAACTCTAGGCTTTCGGCCCACCTTACTAAATCTAATACCACACAACAGGCATAAGGCAGCCCAGGAACACTAAGATTCAGCTCTGTCAAGGACTTGTGGCTTCTCCTAACATGCCCAGTGTCCTGGGGCTCTGGGGTCCACTGCCTCAGCTTTATACCCGGTGTGCCCAGTCAAATTCACACAGCCCAGTCAGATGTTGACTGGTGTCAACAGACTGAGAGGCCTGGTCAGAGAGAATTCCAGAAGTTAAGAAAAAGTGTGATAAATTTAACTCCATTAAAATAAAAATCTGAGCGGCAAAAAAGTCAAAAAGACAAAAGATTAAGAAAAAACATTTACAACTTATGACAGCAATGAGTTAATTTCCTGCACGTACAAAGCTTGTCACATGTAACAGAAATGACAATCATCTGGCAGTTCACAAGAAAAGAAACATTAATGGGCAATAAATTTGTAAGATATTCAATTTCTCTCTCAATTCAACAGACAAAATTCAAAACACGAGCTAACGATATTACCTATCAGACGGGCACAAATGAAAAAAAACTATGATACCCAGAAAGGAGTAAGCATGACGGTGGGAATGAAAACTGTTGCAAACTTCTAAGAGGAGGATTTGACATCTATCAAAATTTTAAATGTTTGTAAACTTTGGGGAGCCTGAGTGGCTCAGCTGGTTAAGTGTCTGCCTTTGGCTCAGGTCATGATCCCAGGGTCCTGGGATCAAGTCCTGCCATCAGGCTCCCTGCGGAGAAGCTTGCTTCTCCCTCTGCCTCTGCCTTTCTCTCTCTGTCTCTCATGAATAAATAAAATCTTAAAAAAAAAAAAAAGTTCATAAACTTTGACCCAGAGATTTCACCATTACTAGGATTATACCTCACTGCTACATGTGCAGAGGTCTACCAACAAATCTGTATATTCATGGCAATGTTGCTTATACTGCAAAACACTAGCCCCAACCAAAGTGATCCACATCAGAAGGTGGCTCAAAGGGTACTTCCACACAGGACAGATAGAAGAGTGTGTGCTGACACCTGCACAACTGTTTTGGGGAAGGAATCACAGAAACTCTTAACCACATGTATCTCAGAGGAGAGAAATGAGGCAATGCTGTATCAGAAAAGAAGGTGACTAGGGGCGCCTGGGTGGCATGGTCGGTTGAGCATCTGACTCTTGGTTTTGGCTCAGAGACTGAGCTCAGGGTTGTGAGATGGAGCCCCTCATCAGGCTCCACATGCAGTGAGGAGTCTGCTTGATACTCTCTCTCCCTCTCTCTGCCCCACCAACAACCCTTCACATGCATGAGTGTTCTCTAAAATAAATAAATCTTTAAAAAAAAAAAAGAAAAGGTGACTATTCAGTCCTCTTACACATTTCTTTCTATTAATACTTAAATTTTTAAAAAATTTGCATGTATGATATCTTTTCTTTAATCAACAGATTTTAGGAGCCCCTAGTTGGCTCAGTTGGTAAAACATGCGATACTTGATCTCGGGGTTGTGAGTTCAAGCCCTACGTTGGGAATAGAGGTATCTAAAATTGTTTTTTTAATTAAAAAAATAGGGGCGCCTGGGTGGCTCAGTCAGTTAAGCATCTGACTTCGGGTGAGGTCATGATTTTAGGGTCCTGGAATCAAGCCCCAAGTCAGGGTCCCCGCTCAGTGGGGAGTATGTTGTCCCTCTCCCCTTGCCTCTGCCCCTCCCTTGCTTGTGCTCTCTGTATCTCTCTCTCAAATAGGTAAACAAAATCTTAAAAAAAAAAAAAATAGATCTTACTTGGAGAGTTTATTTGGACCAATTTTGTTTTCTACTTTAGCATTTTTAGGTATTTTCTTTAAGGGTTGGATGGTTAGCAAAACAGAGGTCCCCAAGTGGGGCACCTGAAAAGAACAAATCAGTCCTCCCCCCTTTAATTTTTCCCATATCTAAGTATGATTAAATTCTCATCATTCTCCAACCTTTACAAAAAGAGCTAACAAGCTTGGTTCATCCTATACTCCAGCACCTCCAAAATCTCGTACTCTGAAGGTTCTTAATGTCCTTGTGATTTCTGCCAACTCATGCTATCTGCCCTCTCCAAGAAAGGAAATAAGTTTTTCATCTTTCCCCATTTTTCTCCCACAGTCAGGTAAACTAGAAACAGAAAGGCAGTCTCCCCTTTTTCCCAGTGGATGTGCATGCTGCTCACTGCTGACTGGAGGGGACTAGCCCAAGTGCCACCGACTGGAGGGCTAACACAACTTGTCACTGATCAGGAAACCCACCCTAATCCAAGGCTCTCTGTGAGGCAAATTGGCAATCTATTATTTAAACTGGGTTGAACTGGTTTCCTAAACTTGCAGCAAAAAAAAAAAAAAAAAAAAAGGAAAAAAAAAAACCCACAAAACCTTGCAACCTAAAACAATCATTTACTTCCAAATGGACACCATCATATTTTCATCCAACAAATACTGAGTGCTAATGTGTGCCCAACCTTGTAGTAGGCACAAGGACACATCAGTGACCAAACCAAAGTCCCTGTTTTCATGTAGCTTACACTGTAGTAAAAGCAACAGATTAAACTTATAAATTAAAAAGATGGGTGATGCAATGTTATAGACAGCATCACATCTTTATAGTGGCGTTATTACCCTCATAACATAAAACAGTATTCATTCACACCAAACCCTGAATAATTATACTAAAAGTGTCCTATCATCATCATAACGTGAATTCTCAATCTGTATTTCATGTGAAAAAGAAAATGTCTGGGTATAGGCCAAAAAATCATTAGCAGTATTGGGAGCAAGCAAGTCACAATACAATACAATAAAACCCGCTGAAATGCTATCATATAACTTCGCTGGTACTTGATCAGTTGGTGGTTGTGTAAAAATGTGGAGGAACAGAAAGGAGTTTCCTGAACTTTTGTGGTGATTTTTTATACTCTTTTATGATTCTTGATATCAATTTGTCTCTATTTGCTGTCATTCATAATAGCTAAAATGTCAGACCACTGTTGACACTGATAAGAACAGTTACTCAAAGATCTTTTAAGAACTTGAGTCCAACAAATTTACATACCTGTAAAATTAATAACATTACCACCCATGAAGAGTGAAAAAGAGAGTTCAAGCTAAAACCTTAAGGACCTAGAGATTTCCTATTATCAACAAATTGTATGGGTCAATATCTGAGTTGCCAGATACTGTACCTATATTCCCTTTGGTACTTACCTGCTGGGAGGCTGAGTTTTACTTTTCAGGTACCTGGGGCTCAAGGTATGTCAACATGAGGAAACAGAACAGCTTGGGACTCAATACCAGGCCATTTTGAGAAAAAAATTCAAAAACAAAAAAATACATGGAGGTTAAAGAACATCCTACTAGGGGCGCCTGGGTGGCACAGCGGTTAAGCGTCTGCCTTCAGCTCAGGGCGTGATCCCGGCGTTATGGGATCGAGCCCCACATCAGGCTCCTCCGCTATGAGCCTGCTTCTTCCTCTCCCACTCCCCCTGCTTGTGTTCCCTCTCTCGCTGGCTGTCTCTGTCTCTGTCAAATAAATAAATGAAATCTTTAAAAAAAAAAAATCCTACTAAAGAATGAATGGGTCAAACAGAAATTAAAGATGAATTAAAAACTATATCAAAGCAAACGATAATAAAAACACAACAGTCCAAAACCTCTGGGACGCAGCCAAGGCGATCTTAAGAGGAAAGGATATGGCAATACAGGCCTTCTTCAAAAAGCAAGAAAAGTTTTTTTTGTTGTTGTTTTGTTTTTTTAAAGATTTTATTTATTTGACAGAGAGAGACACAGCAAGAGAGGGAACACAAGCAGGGGGATCAGCAAAGGGAGAGGGAGAAGCAGGCTTCCCGCCAAGCAGGGAGCCCAACGTGGGGCTCAATCCCAGGACCCCGGGATCATGACCCAAGCCGAATGCAGATGCTTAACGACTCAGCCACCCAGGCACCCCGGAAGAAAAGTTTCAAATACACAACCTACTAAAGGAGCTGGATAAATAACAGCAAATAAAGCCTAAATCCGGCAGGAGAAGAGAAATAATAAAGATGAGAGCAGAAATCGATACAGAAATCAAAAAAGAAAAAAAAACGGAACAGAACAATGAAACTAGGAGCTGGTTCTTTGAAAGAATTAATAAGATTGATAAACCCCTAGCCAGACAGATGAACATAGGATAAGGGAAGGTAAAAGAAAAGAAAAACAGAGAGGGAGCCAAAGCATAAGAGACATGGAACTCTAGGAAACAAACTGAGGGTTGCTGGAGGGGAGGTGGGTGGGAGGATGGGGTAACTTGATGAGGGGAGCACTGGCTGTTATATGCAACTGATGAATCACTAAATTCTACCCCTGAAACTAATAATACGCTATATGCTAACTGAATTTAATTTAAATTTAAAAAGTTAAATTAAAAAAAAAAAAGCTTCTATACTCAAGGGGACATCATCATCTTTGATGTGCCTATATAAAACTATTAGAGATAGAGAAAATTAGATCATTACAAGGTTGAAAGAAATTTAAACTGGAATTAGCAACAGAAAATCATGTGTTTTTTGGGGTTTTTGCTTTTAAGTAGATTCCCGGCCCAGTATCTCAGAGCACAACACAGGGGTGAACTCATGACCCTGAGATGGAGACCTGAGCTGAGATCAAGAGTCAGACGCTTAACCGACTAATCCATGCAGGCACCTGGAAACTCATGACTTCTTGAAAAGGGGTAATTCTTCTGTGGACTCAAGTAGCTTCTTATCTGGTATCATTCTATCTGTAGTCATTGTGTGGAACAATCTCACATGCACCCCTGTGTCCAGATTTTTATCTCTGATACTGGTCTTCTCTAAAAGGAGCCAATGCTCCTTGAAAATGAGCTGGTTACAATTTAGGACAGGAAACCACATGTGCCTACTATCAAAAAGCAAAGATGCTTACAGGAACGCCTTTAGAAAAGATAAAGAAGCCAGCCAGCTGAAGGAAGGGCATCTGAAAATGGCCAAACTGAAAACAATAATTATATTTCATTAGAACAACCAAGAATGAAAGCCATCCCAAGTATAAAATGATGAGTAAAACCAAATACACTATGGAATGCGTTAAGAGAAAATACACAATTTCCAATGGGAGTTCGGATTTCACACAACTGGAGGTGGAGGTAGGGGGGGTTTCAAAAAATGTTGAAATACTTTGATTTGTATACCTTCGCCTCACTAGATAATTCAAATGGTTATTATGGTAATAGTAAGAGATATTTGTTGTGTTTAGTAAGATGCTACAATTTCTTTTATAACAAAAAGTCTGGACTTCTGAGTTAAGGACTCAAGTGTACAAAACTTATGAAGTAAAGAAGACTAGAGGAATAGGCTTTGAACCAGCCTAAAACTTAGGCGGCTGGGGAGAAGGATGTTCAGGAAACGAACCTTGGATTCACACCCTCAGGAATACACTGAGTTTGGTTACTTGCACTTGTTGGGCAGGCACTTACAAGTCACCCTCCAGAAAAGTCAAAAGAAACCAAAAAAAGATTAAAGCCCCATGATAATAAAAGCCTCCTGAAGCCCCTTGTGAGATCTTCACTCTAACTGGGCCATAGCATCCACCACAGCACTTCTTTTTGGGGGACTGAGGCCAGGGCATTTTGCCATCTAGCAGAAACTGCAAGGTGGGCACTCATCTGAATGCAGGAAAACAAGTTCTCTTCTTTTTTTTTTTTTTTTAAGATTTTATTTATTTATTTATTTGACAGAGAGAGAGAGAGAGACAGCCAGCGAGAAAGGGAACACAAGCAGGGGGAGTGGGAGAGGGAGAAGCAGGCTTCCAGCAGACGCGCCTGCGCAGGGCTCGATCCCAGAACGCCGGGATCACGCCCTGAGCCGAAGGCAGACGCTTAACGACTGAGCCACCCAGGCGCCCCAAACAAGTTCTTTATCTCCACTAAAGAGACGTGTGTTCTTTGTGCCTACTAGCCTCTTCCGTCAGGCATCACTCTGGTATCATGACCACCACACGAAGCATACTGCCTCATCAGCCTTAGTCTCAGCCTCCAAAGCAAGAGAACCCTTGCCTCTGGCTCCCAACCCATAAGCAACATGTAACACAATACAGACCCCCCACATTGGGCCCTATAAATAATACACCAAGGGCAACAAGTCCTAAATAAGCAGCTGCCATCAACTGCTCCTTAAATGACCCACCTCACCAAGCTGGACTGCAGATACATCTTTCTATTTAGAGTCTGTACCCTCCCAGGCTCTTGAATCCTAACCACAAAACAAAAGAGGAAGGGACATTATCTGTATCACTCAGCCTACTTGCCCTCTGCCTTACAGAGCACTCACATGCCACTGCCTAAAAGTGGCACCCTGCTCATCAGCCTAGCCCAATTCCTGATCCCTGATCCTGCTAGCCTGTCCTGCCTTGAGATTACCTGGAAACAGTGCTCAGAAGGGAAAAACAAAAAAAAGCAGACTTTAAACATCCTTCTTTTCATTTTTCCCTCTGTGTTCAACAGAAATATTACATAAATATGTAAAATCCATATTTCTTGTCACTAAACACTGGAATTCACAGGAGAGTTATTTCTAAGAGAGAAGACACAACAGTAATATTAAAATGAGGATCCAAGACAAAAGATATACTGATAATGTCCAGATCACCCGTGCTGGTGACTGCTTCGCTTTTTTCAACATTACTGATGGGTTATAAGGAGCACGAACAACTAACTCTGCTCCCTCTTGAAATGCAACTAAAATGAGTTAAGAGGAAAACAAGGCATAATCCACAAAGACAAAGACACCAACAGCAGAGACAAAAGCAGATGACCCATGTTCAAATCCTGCCTCACATAAATAAACAGGCAAGAGGGGCATGGGTTGGGAAATAAATAAGTAAGTAAATAACCCTGGTCAAGTTACATAACTTTTCCAAGCCTTAGTTTCTTGATCTAGACAATGAGAATACCAACACCTACCTGATAGATATTTGCAAAACTGGGTGAAATAACATGTGTTTGGCATAGTGCCTGACATTTACTAAAACTCAAGAAATGGGACCTGCTCACACAGCAATTATTACCAGTATTACTTCGTCACTAGCTACCTGACTAAAATTTGCCCAAAACATTCCAGAAGACAGAAGCACATTAGGCAGCTACTCAAATGGCTTAGGATATCTAACAAATTAAGATGCCCTTGAAGGTCAAATCTGAACACATATACACTAGAAGTAAAAGCAAACAATAAACAAAAAATCTCCCAGAATACATAACCAAATCCATCTCTTAAGGAACAGGAATATTTCTTTGCCTTACCTTGCTGAATTCCACATCACTTCATAACTTATTTCAACATTTCACTATTTATATCCTGGAGCAAGATCTATTGCATAAACTAAAACTCATCACATAGAAATCCTGCTGTCCATCTCTAGACAATAAAACACCAGCAAACTAGTTGCAAAATATGCACATTACTCACATGCCAGTAAACCTATAGGAAGTTTTTAAATATAAATCATATTCAACAATTCAAATTAGTTTAATGTGAGCTGAAATCATTTTAAAAACATTGAATCCAGGGGTGCCTGGGTGGCTCAGTCGGTTAAGCGTCCAACTCTTGGTTTCAACTCAAGTCCTGATCTCAGGGTCATGAGACTGAACCCCATGTGGGGCTCTGCACTCACAAGGAATCTGCTTTAGATTCTTTCTCCCTTCCCCTCTGGCCCTCCCCCGCTTCATGCGTGCCCGCACTCTCTAAAAAAAATAAATAAAGTATTTAAAAACAAAACATAACACTGAATCCAAAAGAGATCAATTTAACAGGTGGATAGAATATTGCCTTTGGAATCTGGCAGTTCTGAGCTCTACCTTTTACTAATTGATTTGACTTTGAGCACAATACCAAACCTCCCAAGTCTCATTTTTCTTACCTATATAACAAGACATTGCTAGTTATCTTGTGGGGTTGGTGTGAAAATTAACTGAGATAATATGCCCAAAGAACCCTGTGGGAGGCGCTCCAAAAGAGAGAACAGCTGTAATTACGATTTTTTCTAAGAACTGCAATTCAGGGCTGTCTACAACTGACTCACTCACAATACCCTTGTTTCTCTAGCTAGCTCTCTCTGTACTTTAAGTGTAAAAGTTACTACCTTATCAAAGGGGGGAAAACTTCTTCAAAAATAATGTAAGAGCACCTTGCTGGCTTCGTGAGTAGAGCTTGCCACTCTTGATTGTGAGTTTATGTCCCACACTGGGTGTAGAGATTACTTAATAATAAAGTCTTTAGGGGTGCCTGGATGGCTTAGTCAGTTAAGTGACCGACTCTTGGTTTCGGCTCAGGTCGTGATCTCATGGGGTGTGAGACTGAGCCCTGCATTAGGCTCTGCGTGCTTAGCGCAAAGTAGGCTTGAAGAATAAATAAATCTTTAAATAAAATCTAAAAAAAAAAAAAAAGAATGATACTGTAAAGGACTGTAAAGGCAACAAGAATTCCCAAGCATCTCTAAATACAGGGGACAAGAACTGGGTGACCCGTCATCATTTAGAAGTCAGTTCATATGTAGCACTGGCCACTGCCAGGTTAGCAACTAGTTCTCAATAACAAGCCTAATACAAGCACTCATCAAAGGGCAGACACACTGGACAGGCAAGAAAGTTCAACTTTCTGTCCCCATGATCAAATTCAGAAGCAAACATGCAACCAAGAAAACATGACTAGCCCACTTTTTGTAATATGTTTAATAGTTTTTACTCTCTGCAGCTTTTCATAGTTACAGACACTAATAAGTTTTAATTTCTTTAGACGTCTAGTAAGAAAGAAAAAAGGCAGAGCTAAGGAGAAAGAAATGAAATTATTAATGTAGGGTGGCAAGCTGGGAAGCACAGCTAAGTTTCTAGAGGGAATCAGAAAAATCCTCTATCTTCCAGAGGAATGACTATCAAACCAAGAGTGCTATCTGGTTATTCTACAGAATGATGTACATATTTCATAAATTGAGTCCTTGAGATTATTAGGAATTTTACCTACAGAATGTGCCAATGCAATTAAAAACATGCCAGTGAAGAATCTCTGTCAGGTTCTGAGTTCTTTTCTGCAGCCTCCTTTAGGAAGCGTTTATTGAACACTATGTTGTCTGCAAGGCCCATCCTGCAACATTTTGGACTCCTGCTCTCAGTGATCAGTATGCTGGGGAGGGGCAGAGGAAGCCAAGTATAGAAATCGCTAACAGGAAAAGTAAACTCCAGGCATTCTCTTCCCATGTATAGGTTGGCCCATAAGAGAGCCCGGCTGCACAATCACATATATTTTGGTCATTTGTTGGACAAATAATGACAGCCATAAGTAAACAGGCAGCTGACAGTCCCCGCTCGGCCCTAATTCCCCTAATCCCCCTTGTGACTTCAGGCAACTCACTTTCTGCACTGGCAATGGTTTCCTCAAAGACCACGAGACCCAGGAACTTTCCTCCCTTTCGAAATAAACGCTCCTGCCTCGGGCAGTGGCTCCGCCCTGTCCTAGTCAGAAGAGGAACTCAAAAACAAAAAACCCCTTAGGTTCCAGGAGACAATAGCGTTGGGAATTAACCACGTTCCTCTAAATTTCTTGACAGCACACACTTGACGTCACACCTCATTCCCTCCATCCACCCTGAAAAACAGGAACTTACTATTCCTTCATTTTTATGAAACCTCTTCTATGTAAATTACTCTACATTTGAGATAAAAACAAAAAACTCTACGCCGACAAAAAATAAAAACCCTGGGCTCCGGGGTTCCCGATGCGGCTGAGTGAAAGGCTGAAACGTGAAAAAGATAATGAATGTACAACCAAAAGTCCTAAGACTAGCCACTGCAAAGCCAGGGTAAGTGAAACGAAGCGAGGGCCAGTCGCACCCGCGAGTCCACAGCTTCAACGCCGCTCGGAATTCCTAAGGGGAGTGCGATCTCGGTGCCGGCAAGGGCAGAGACCAGGCACTGGGAGACCCGTGCCGACGGTAAGGTGGCGGGCCGGCGGGGAGCACCTGCGGGAACGGGGGCAGCAGCAGAAGAACTGGGGGGGGGGGGGCTGGGGGGCTCTAGGGGAGGTTCTGGATGGGCGGGCACCAGAGAGGGGAGAAGGGGTGTGGGCCGGAGATCGCCTTAGAGGGGCGCAGAGAGGGTGGCGCTAGAGGAGGCTCCACAGGGGCCTGGGAGGGAAGGGACGCTGACCCGCAGGAGGGTCCTCTCGGAGGAGTGCAGGGCTGGGAGGCTCTGGAGGGGCCAGTACCAGGGAGGGGAGGCGGCGCGGGCAGAGGACAGTCCTCCCAGAGTGACTTGGGGCTGGGCCGCTCCAATCTGGCCGAAGCCGGGAGGGTCCGCTCTGAGTGGCGCGGGTGGGAGGCTCTAGGGAAGGCTGTGGAGGGGCCGACACCGGGGAAGAGAAGAAGGTGGCCCGGGGAGGGGGGGTGGCGAGTGGACGGCGTTGGAGATGGCTGGAATCTACGCCGGGGAGGGGCGGGCCGCGGGCTGGAAGCGGGGGGGGGGGGGTCCTCTTGGAGGGGTGCGGGGCTGGGCGGCTGTACGGGAAGTTCTGCAGGGACCTACACCCGGAAAGGGGAGGGCGCACGGAGCGGGGAGACTCGAGCCGAGGCTCTCCAAGGACCGACGCCGGAGAGGGGCGGGACGCGGGTCGAGAGGGGATCTTCTCGGAGGGGTGCGGGGCTGGGCGGCTCTAGGAGAGGCTCCAGAGGAACCAACTCTGGGGGCTGGGGAGCAGAAGGGGGCCTGGGGCAGCGCGGACGGAACGGACACATTTACCTACAAACTCTCGGGCCGCCGCCGCGGAGCACCGAAGCCGGGCGCGGGAGCACAAGGACGCAGCTGGGGTTCCTCGACTCCGACTGCCTCACGTTTACGTCCGGGCCGCTGTCCAACGCCACACCGCCCCGACGCGCATGCGCCCGGCCGCGCGGGGCATGCTTGGAATAGTCGCGGGAGCCATCGCGGAACCTGGGTAGTCGCAGGAGGAAGAGGAGGGTCTTGAGGCGTCCTCAACTCTGCTTACGTGGAGGTTTAATTTTCAACTGAAAAGGAATTGTTTGCATCTTGGTCTTCGTCCAAATGCCATCCTCCAATAAAAGGAGCCAGGGCTCTTTAGAAAAATGAATGGGTCTAGAGCTGTGGCAGGGAAAGTACAACCTCAGTCTGGAGCCTGGTGTAGCGCCAGAAGAAAGGAATGCTCAAAAAGTAAAATCATGGAGGCATGTCAAAGGACAAAGGAATCAACCTGAAAGAGCTCCCCATGGCCAAATCTGGAACAATTTGAGTACCAAAATAAATTATGTAGTATTAGATTATAATTTAGAGTATAAAACTAATAGAGTCCATTCTTTTGTGAGTAAATGGTTAATTAATAGGGAGAAGAGAGAAGTCTTTTTTATAGAGGCATTCTAATAAATCATACCCAATCCAGAGTAGGTATTAATCTCCACCCACACACCCCGAATTTGCATAATTACTTCCTCCCAAAGAGTGTGAGAAGGGGGGAAAATAACTTTACAGTGGAGAAATCTGACAAACACTACTCAACTATGTCATCAAGGTTGGCATCAGCCATGGTAAGCCATGTTGATAATATTTACCCTTGACATGATGTAATGAAAAGGTCACTTTTCCTGTGGTCTTCCTTCCAAAAAATTTATAGTCCCAATCTAACCATGAGAAAAACATCAGACAAATCCTAACTGATGGATATTCCGAAAACCACTGCACCAGAACTCCTCAAAACTGTAAAGGTCATGAAAAACAAGGGAAGACTGAGAAACTGTCAGATGCAATGGGGGATCCAGGGTGGAATCCTGGAATAGAAAAAAAGGATGTTAGCGAAAAAATTGGTAAATTCCAAATCAACTCTTGATTTTAATTAATAATAATTGCTTGTGATTTTTAGTTTTGATAATCTCACCATGATTATGTAAGACATAAACATTACAGGAAACTGAGTGAAGAGTATACTAACTTTTCTGCAAATTTAAAATTATTCCAGGGGCACCTGAGTGGCTCAGTCAGTTAAGAATCTGCCTTCCACTCAGGTCCTGATCCCAGGGTCCTGGGTGGAGCTCTGCATTGCAGGGAGCCTGCTTATCCCTCTCCTACTCCCCTTGTTTGTGCTCTCCCTCTCAAATAAATAAATAAATCTTAAAAAAATAAAATTATTCCAAAATAAAAAATTTGTTTAAAAAAAAAGACAATGGAGGAGAAAAGGGAAATGTTAGTAATCTTTACTGCTAAACTTTTAAGATGCTCTTAAGCCCCTGTGGAGCCTCTGGGCTCAGGGTAGGGACCCTTCTTGGGAAGTGGCCTGAGGGAGCCTCCCACAACCCTACTCCTGAAGGGTGAATTTTGTAAACATTTACTGAGCTGTACACTTAAGATTTGTTTTCTTTTCTGTGATAGTGAACATTTAATTGAGTAAGTTTAAAGATCAAATTGATTTTATTCAATGATTCCATGAATTGGGCAGCATCACATCTAGCAAATAGAAAGGAGCTCCAATGAGCTGTAGGAAAGGAAAGTTAAAGGTGGAAAGAGGATAGGAAAAGAAAGTTATTAGCAAAGAATGCATTGTTTCAGGAAAGTTTGCCTTCCTAAAGAGATCAAAAGGGGTCTGTCAAGAGGATTATCTCATTTTGCTTACCAGGCAATTCCCTGTTGTCTGGCTAAAGGTTATTCCTGGGAGGTTGAAACTACAATTAGATTAGGTATTAAACCTTTTTTTGGTAGTGTGGAATTTTGCACAAATGACTCCATTTTGGGACCACTTTCTCATTTTTAACATTTGCATGTGAACTTTCACTCTCTTTCTCTCTCTCTTTCTCTACACACACATACAAACACACATTTAAATACAACAACAACAATAACAACTTTGGGAAGGCCTGTAGTTAATGGTCTTCAAAACTCCAAACCGTGATGGCAAGAGCTCCTGTCTTAACCCAGCTCCTCTCTGAAAAGAAATTCAGGGTGGGAAATATTGTGATGCCTTCCAATCTAATCTTTTGCAAAATTGCATGACTTAGTCAATTGAGAGTTCAGAGATTGGAGTCGTCTAGAATTCTTCCTGGTCCCAGTATCCAAGGATGAGCTTGAGCAAATTGCCTGACATCATTGAAGTTCCTGACCCTCTCTTAGTAAAGCAATAAGACTAGCCCTATCTTCTGTGTTAGTTTTAGGTATCTTTCAAGGCTTGGATTTGGAGTGTTCAAAAATACACAAACATTGCCTTCAAGTGATGGGTCTATGGATGACTTATTTCTTCTTCATACTTCTGTATTTTCCAAATTTTCTTCAATTAATCACTTAACACTTAATTAGATAGATAGATAGATAGATTTTTTTTTTAAAGTAGGTCCACGCCCAGCATGGAGCCCAACACAGGGCTTAAACTCACAACCCTGAGATCAAGACCTAAGCTGAAATAAGAGTTGGCCGCTTAACCAATTGAGCCACCCAGGTGCCCCAGAAAAAAGTAATATTTGAATCCAGTTTGGTTTATGTAGATGTTCCAGGAGCTGAAGCAGGAAATATCTTCTAGTAAGTTTTCTGGTTTAGTAAAATTGGCTTGCTTTTCTTTCTTTCTTTCTATCTTTCTTTCTTTCTTTCTTTCTTTCTTTCTTTCTTTCTTTCTTTCTTTCAATTCTCCAATCTCTTTAACACGAATTCAGGTCAAAATAGTTCTCTTAGGCTATTAATACACAATTTTACCATAGGTAGAAAAGCTCATAAGCACTCACCAGCACCATACCTTGTGCATAGTTACAAACACAATTCAATAAATATGAATTGAAAAATCATAGTGTACCAGTCACTGGTGATATGACAAACAGCAATGTTCAGATCCTAATCATCCTGGACTCCTGGGATTTCATAAATGGAGGTAAATGAAAGTCTTCTCTGGAGTGTTCTGACATGCTCGCAAATCACCTAAGTCATTTTGACCCCAGCACACCCAACTTTCTGCCACCGGACCCAGTGATGCATTTGGATTGGAGGATGGTTGCAGGGCACTCTCACAAGGAGCAGTGCCCAGTAAAATGGGCTTTCTGTCCAAGTTTGCTGACAAGAAAAATATAGGAGGAAGAAGGCCAACTGTGGGTAAGAACACCTAATGTCCAGCCGCACATCTGCCAATACTGAGTATGTGGCCTGTGATCTAGAATTGAAATGGGGTTTCAAGGAGATACACTGGGACTCTGCATTCATCAGTCCCCTGGCTCCATGGCACTATAGAATTTGTGGTCCTCAGCTCAATCAAACCAAATTATGTGCTGATTAGCCCCGCTCCCTTTTTTGCCCTAATTACTAGTACTGAAATTGAAAGAAAGTGTAAGTTTTTTTTGTTGTTAAAAAAGAAAATCTAAATAAGACATAGGGCCCCTGGCTGGCTCAGTCAGTAGAGCATGTGACTTGTGCTCTCGTGGTTATGAGTTCAAGCCCCATGCTGGGTGTAGAGATTACTAAAATAAATAAAAAGGGGCGCCTGGGTGGCTCAGTCCCTTAAGCTTCTGCCTTCAGCTCAGG
Organism: Ursus americanus; assembly: GCF_024610735.1. Classification (NCBI taxonomy): domain Eukaryota; kingdom Metazoa; phylum Chordata; class Mammalia; order Carnivora; family Ursidae; genus Ursus; species Ursus americanus. Next base: position 79,049,233 of record NC_142136.1, on the reverse strand, counting down.
TTGTGATCCCAGGGTCAGGGGGGAGTCCGCTTCTCCCTCTCACACTGCCCCTCCCCCCTGCTCATGCTCTCACTCTCTCAAAGAAATACATAAATCTTTTAAAAATCGTTTAAAATAAATAAATAAACTTTATAAAAATTAATAGGACATGAAATAATATGTCATGCCCTTCCATGCCGCACCCCACATCATTTAGAATGAGAATCCTAGTGAGAAACAGACTTGGCTCTTCGGTCAAGGCAAAGCCGAGCCTAGTCCAGGACTAGGAAGCTCTTCCACTCTGCTCACTGCACCTTTGCTGTTCTTAAAAGGAAATTCTGAAACTTTCTTTATTGGGTAGGAAATAATGAGTTTTTGCATGTTTAAATTTGATTTTATTTTGCCCTCAACATCTGCTGAAAAGTGTTATCTTTCTTCAGATAGTTGAGCCCATTTCTTTTGAGGAGAGCGGTTGTGTTTTTGCCCACTATAAACATGAAACTGTCCATGCACACAAGAATGGGGAAGAGAGATGGGGCACAGCTGTGGCACGGGCAGCCTGCTGTCACTGTCCCTGTTTACAGGCCTATTTCTCACCACCCTTCCCCCTCCTGACCTCACACCTGCTCTGACTCTTTAAACCATCCACATGAAAGTGAGTCCCTCTCCTCCCCCAAGCCTCTACTACTGCTTCAGCCAGCTGTGTTGCTTATTATTTTTAAACACCTAGTATCTATTTCATAGAACTCTAAGGAGAGAATAGAAGACCAAAGTGTGCCAAACCCAATTGCTTTCTATCATGCTCAACTGTCTCTAAATGTCTAGTTAACTGATCATACCCTTAGCTTATTTTCCAGGACTATTCAGGACTCATTCTTTTAAAAATACTTTTGTTTTTGCGGGATGCCTGAGTGGCTCAGTCGGTTGAGCATCTGACTCTTGATCTCAGCTCAGGTCTTGATCTTGGGGTCTTGAGTTAGAGCCCCACATTGGGCTGGGCATGGAGCCTACTTAATAATAATAATAATAATAATAATAATAATAATAATAATAATAATAAATAAAAATACTTTTTCTTTTGCCTAAATAGGGTTTGGAAGGGAAGGGAAGTAGATTCCTATGTTCAATCCTATGTGCTGAACCAAAACCAAACCAAAAATTGTTTACTCTTAAAAACTTTGCCTCCAGCTAGATAGTGAACAGAAAACAGTGCTATTTTCCTATTAACCCCTCAATTTTTATGTAGAAGGAGTTCAAATAGATTGGCAAGAAAAACAGTCAGACTCCAGTACAAAAACAGGCAAAAAAATGTATGAGTAAATCATTCACATAAGAGAAAAAGCAAATGCAACGAACATTTTTTTTCTTTTTTTTTTATAGAGAGAGAGAAAATGAGAACGCAGTGGGGAGGGAGTGGTAGGCAAAGCAGGCTGCATGTCCATCCAGGGGCAGAACCTGACACAGATGCAGACACAGAGCTCGATCTCTTGACCCTGAGATCATGACCTGAGCAGAAATCAAGAGTTAGATGTAAACTACTGAGCCCCCCAGGCGCCCCGCAACAAACATTTTTAAATGAATCTTGCCTGTAATCTAATAAATGCAAATTAAAACAAATGAAATAGATTTTTAGTGATCAAATTTTAAAAGATTTTTAATGAAATGCTCAATATAAGGAGTTGATGAGACAGTCAGTGGTACAGTGTTTGTGCAACGGTAGATTGGTGTAACCCTTCTGGAGTGAAATGTGATACTATAAAGAAGTTCAAGTTCATACTCTTTATTTTTTTTAAAAGATTTTATTTATTTATTCAACAGAGATAGAGACAGCCAGCGAGAGAGGGAACACAAGCAGGGGGAGTGGGAGAGGAAGAAGCAGGCTCATAGCGGAGGAGCCTGATGTGGGGCTCGATCCCATGACGCCGGGATCACACCCTGAGCCGAAGGCAGATGCTTAACCGCTGTGCCACCCAGGCGCCCCTCTCTATCATATTCTTAAGCCTATAAAATTAGCAAACAATAAATCAAGCCCTGATTAGTATTACTGGACAAGTTGCATGGTGTAGATAATCTGACCATGGTTGATTTCAGGCTACAACGTGACCTCATGGAGGAGAGGCGGGAAAGGAAGCCCCGTAGCCTAGTGTTACAGAACATTTCCACCAGGCAGTTCCAACAGCAGCAAAGAGCCTCAGGGCACAGGCAACAACAAAACACAAAAATTAGGAAAGGATAAGTTTTTGAATTTTTTTTTTTTTTAATATCAAATGTCTACAACTGTTAATAATGTCCGTCTTGCCAAATGTCTTGCCAAATTCCTGAAAATGTATCCTTAGGCTTTCAGGAGCCAGTACAGGTCATTGTAAGCAGACCCCAGGCACCCTACCAAGTTTGTTCAGCTATTCTCCTGATGATATTTGTGTGTACTTTTTTCAATTTTTAGCTATTATGAATAAAACTGTTATAAACATTTTTGTAAAATTCCTTTGCCTGGATGTATGTTTTCTTTTCTTTTTTTTTTTTTTAAAGATTTTATTTATTTATTTGACAGAGAGAGAGACAGCCAGCGAGAGAGGGAACACAAGCAGGAGAAGTGGGAGAGGAAGAAGCAGGCTCATAGCAGAGGAGCCTGATGTGGGACTCGATCCCGGAACGCCGGGATCACGCCCTGAGCCGAAGGCAGGCGCTTAACCGCTGTGCCACCCAGGCGCCCCTGGATGTATGTTTTCAACTCTCTTTGGCAGATACCTACAATTTATTAGGTGATAGGACATGCGTGTGTTTAGTTTTTTAAGAAACAACCAGATCTTTTTCCAAAATGATTATATCATTTTACAGTCCAGGAAGTATATTAGATTTTTATTTATTTATAATTTAATTTTAGCCTATGTGATACATTCATATATTTCAAAAGAAAAACAAACCTTGAAAATTATTCTTCTCATCCCTGTCCCCCATTTGCTCAGGGCCCACTCTGTCCCTGGCCTAAAGGTAATCACAACTGCTAGTTTCTCGGATTTTAGAAATTAATTCTGTATTTGTTTTTTTTTTTAAAGATTTTATTTACTTATTTTTAGAGAGAGAGAGAGCGCAAGTGGCAGAGGAGTGCTTGGAGCCTGATGGGGGGCTTGATCCCAGGACCCTGAGATCATGACCTGAACCAAAACCAAGAGCCAGACACTTAACCAACTGTGCCACCCAGGCGCCCCAGAAGTTATTTCTGTATTTGTACACAAGTAAATACTAATATGTATTTTCATCTCCCCTTTTTACACAATGTTCTTTAACCCAGTTGTATTAGTTGACTAGGGCTGCCATAACAAATACCTCAGACAAAACAGCTTAGACAACAACAATTTATGTTCTCCCAGTTCTGGAGGCTAGACGTCCAAGATCATGGTGCCAGCAGGGTTAGATTCTCCGGATGTCTTTCTCTGTGGCTTGTAGATGATCACCTTCTCACTGTGTCCTCACACGGCTGTCCAGTCATCTGTGTTGTCTGTGTCCTAATCTCCTCTTCTTATAAAGACATCAATCAGATTGGATTAGGGCCTATCCCACTGACCTTATTTTAACCTAAATATTTCCTTAAAGGCCCTATCTGCGAATACAGATTCTGAAGTACTGGGGGTTAGGGCTTCCACATATGAGTTAAAAGTGGGAGAACACAATTCAGCCTATAAGAACAGTTCTATCCTTTGCTTTGTTCATTTGACAGTCTACCCTAATGATATTCCCATTTCAACATATAGAAAGGTTGCTTATTTGTTTCTTGAGTTAGAGGGTAATTTATTGTATGGAGACCAGTCAGTAAATCAGTCCCCTATTGATGGACACTAGGGTTGTTTCCAATATTTTGCTACTCACAACAATGCTGCAATGAATAAGCTTGCACCTATTTCATTTTATACCCCAGAGAGCATCTCTATAGACAAATTCCCAGGAGTGGAATTGTTGGGTCAAATGTTTCGTGTATACTTCTCACAATACATCACCAAACAGTCCTTTCTCCAGTCCAGCAGTGTGCCTGCTTCCCCACAGCCACATCAATATAGTGTACCATCAATTTTTTTGGATATGTGCCAATCAAATAGGGGGAAAATGCTATATCAAAGGTTTTAACTTGCATTTTTCTCTTAATGAGTAAGATTGAATTTTTTTATAGGATTAAGAGCTATTTACTTTCTTTTCTGTGAACTTTCATCATTGTTTTTTACTGGCTTGTAGGACTTCTTACTAACTTTTGAAATTCCTTTATGCTAGGGAGATTATCCCTTTGTCTATCACATGTGTTGGAACTATTTATTTCTTGTTAATCATCTGTCTTTTGACTATGTTCATGGTGCTTTTTGCCAAACCAATATTTTTCATAGTCATGGCTTCTGGATTTTGAGCAGGAGTTAGAAAGGCCTTCTTTAGGGCACCTGGGTGCTCAGTCGGTTAAGTGTCTGCTTTCCCCTCAGGTCATGATCCTGGCGTCCTGGAATCGAGTCCAGCATCGGGCTCCCCGTTTCTTCCTCTCCCTCTGCCCCTCCCCCCTGCTTGTGCTCCTTTGCTCTTGCTCTCTCTCAAATAAATAAATCTTAAAAAAAAAAAGGCCTTCTTTACTCCGAGATTAAAAAGGATTTTCCCCATGTTTTCTTCTTGTCCTTTTATGATTCCACTGTTACACATTTGTACCTTTTTTGATTTGGATTTCACTCTGGTATGGTGTAAGGTATGGACCCAATTTTATGTTTTTTCAGGTGGCTATATTTTCGTCCCAATAGCATTTATTGAATGATCCATCTTTATCCTTGGTGATTTCCAAAATCATTGGGGTGTATTTCTGGGTTTTCTGTTATATATCACTGGTCTGTCTATTCATGCATCAATGACACACTGCTTTATTTACTGAGGCTTTATTATTATTTTTTAAAGATTTTATTTATTTATTTGAGAGAGGAAGAGAATATGAGCAGGGCAGATGGAGAGCAAGAGGAAGAAGCCAACTCCTCGCTGAATGGGGAGCTGGTCATGGGGCTTGATCCCAGGACCGTGGGATCACAACCTGAGCTGAAGGCAGACCCTTTACCCACTGAGCCACCCAGGTGTTCCTTATTGAGGCTTTTTTTTTTTTTAAGATTTTATTTATTTGAGAGAGAGAGCAAGAGCAGGGGTTGAGGGCTAGAGGGAGAGGGAGAAGCAGACTCCCCACTGAGTGAGGAGGATTCAGGGGTCTATCCCAGAACCCTGGGATCAGGACCTGAGCTGAAGGCAGATGCTTAACCAACTGAGCCATCCAGGTGCCTCGTTAAGGCTTTTAAATATGTTTTCTTATCTAGTAACCAGCCACCACCCTATTACTCTTTATTTTCAAAGTTTTCCTGGAAGATTATTTCTTTTGATTCTTTTTGATTTTTTCCCATATGTAAATTAGAATCACTTCCTCTAGTTAAAAGTAATTATTGGTGTTTCATAGGAATTGTATTTAAATTTATAAATTAATTTAGGGAGCATTGACATCTTTTTGATGTTAAATGTACTCATCCAAGGATATGATGTTTTTCTCCATGTGTTTAAGTGTTCTTTTGTGCCATTCAGGAATTATTTAAAGTTTTATTCACATAGATCTTGTGCAATTCTTATATAAGTTTATTGCTGGCATTATATCATTATATTTATATATTCCTTGTATAATATTGATATTTTGTATAATTTAATTGTATTGTAATTTAATTTAACTGGTTAACTAGATGCATGATAGCTATATATATTTTTTTCATTTTGATTATTGCTTGTCACTGAATTCTCTTATTGTTTGTGTAGTTTTTCAGGTGATCCGACCTGTTTTTGACCTGATGCGTATGTTGGAAATAAAATTCTGTTGTGTGAAGATACTGAAATTTTGGGTTTGTTGTACTGGAGCATTTCCTAGCTATCCTGAACAGATACAAGTGATCAAAAAAAAAACAATAACAAACCAAGTATATTAGGGCAAAATTCTGTGGGGGCAGTGAAATTGAAGCAGTCAAGAGAAAAGGGAAAAATTTTTTTTGTTATAGAACTTACTCATGTATTTTAAAGTGGAAAAAGGTGGGAATTGAATCGCCATAGCGTTTATATGCTAATGGATTTTTAAAGAGTAACATAATCTTACTTAAAACTGTCAACATTTAGGGCTTCTAACTGGTTCAGTTAGTGGAGCATGCTACTCTTGATCTTGGGGTTGTAAGTTCAGCCTCACTTTGGGTGTAGATATTACTAAAAAATAAAATCTTCAGAAGCGCCTGGATGGCTTAGTGCCTTAAGCAGGCAACTCTTGATTTCTGCTCAAGTCTGGGGTTTCTGGGATCCAGCCCAGTTCAGCAGGGAGCCTACTTGAAGATGTCTCTTCCTCTCCCTCAGCCCACCCCCCCAATAAATCTTAGGAAAAAAAAAAAGTCAACATTTACAGCTTACCAGAAACCATGTCCCTTGCCACTACTTTAACCTACTCTGAGTTCTTACAGATATGCCCGGCAGTGTCTTTAGGAACTGTATGTACGGAGTGTCCCTCCATATCAGGTTATTCCTCTGCTTGGTCGTCAAGGTAAACTCCCCGGGCTTTCTGCTGAGTACAGGCCCACAGGGTTGTCCTGCTTTCTCCAGGCCCTTCCAAAGGACCCATCCCAGCCTGCATCACAGGTTCCTCCACCACTCTTCAAGGCAGACTCACTGACTCTCAGCTCAGGCAAGGAACTCGTGGGTCCTATCAATGTCACACAAGCAGCTATAGCTGTTCTGGGAAAACTAAATCCGAGAATTGCATGCACTCCGACGCCGGATGTTGGGGTTTGAATCCTGAGTGGGTTTCCTAGTAGCGTGATCTTGAAGGCTTATCAACTTCTTTGTGTTTTAATTCCCTCGTTTGCAAAATGCTTTATTACGACCTAATGAATGCAGAGCTTTGGAAACAGTGATCAGCAGAGCGAGCGCAGTGTCCTCGTTGGCGACCTGTACTTGGTGCTCTGGCTGGCGGGGCTGGGACGTGCTGTGCTGCGACCGTCCCTGGGATGTTCCAGGCCGGGCTCCCTCGCCATTCGGTCGGATAGCACTTCGACTGCGGCCACCACACCAGCCCTGGCTACGGTGCTGAGCCTTGCCCTCAGTAGTCACCATCGAGCATCACAGCCAGGACCGAGTCACAAACCACCAGCACACCCTCGTGTCTTCGTTTACACACAGATTCCTGTAGTACGGTGGCTGTTTTAAAAATACGAAATCGAAGACATATTTCTCATAAGAAATTAGTAAAACTATAATTATGTTCCAATATGTTCCTTCCATATTTCATTAGTATAAGGGCAAAAATAGCGTAAGCAGGAACAGTCCAGAGGAGTGCTTATTCCGAAAGGCGGACACAGATGTCCGGCGTTGGCCGCTCGGGTTTCTCGCCCTCACCCACCGCACGCGCCGCCCTAGGGTAGACAGATCCACCCTGGGTCGCTCGCCGCGCAGCTACCGGCAGAATCTCCATCCGGGCGCCTCTCAGTCGCCAGCGGGAGCGCGCACGCCACCACCCGAGTCTGGACGCAGCCCTCCAGTCACGTGCCCAGCGCGCCCTCGCTGCGGCGCGCGCCAGGCGGAAGTGAGGTCGGAGACTCGGTGGCCGCGCAGCGTCGGTGGGTAGCGCGGGCTGCGGAGAGGCGGGTCGGGCGGAGCGGAGCGACTGGAAGCGCGGGCCGGGGAGGCGGCGGCGGCAACGGGGGACTTTGAGGCTCAGCTCCCGCATCGGAGCAGCCCTCCGCGGCGCTCGTCCCTCGCCGAGCACCACCGCCGAGCCCACCCCGGGCCGGCGTGCGCTGGTCACCGAGGCCCAGGCCGCCGCCGCCGCGGCGCGGTGAGTGCGGGCGGGCGCCCCCGGGCGGGGGCGGGGCGGAGGGGCCGCGGCGCCCTCTCGGGCCCGGGGCTGCGCGTGGGCCGGGGTGGCGGGGTGGCGGGCTGGGGCGGAGGCGCTGCCCGGCCGGAAGTGCGGCGCTTTGTGCGGCCGGCCTGGGGCGGCGCCAAGGTCGGGCTCGCGGCTCGGGGTCGCTTGGCGGCGCGGCGGGGGGGACGGCCTATCGGTCCCCGCGGGACGAAGCCCGGCTGTGCTTTTTCCCGTGGGGCAGACCGGGCATCTGGGGGCCCGAGGGAGGCGGAGCTGGGCGCGGACCCGCGCTCGGGCAGGTGCGGTGTGGGCGGCCAGGAGCGGGAGGGGGGGGCTGCTGCCCAGGTGGCCGGGGAGAGGTGGCGTCTGCACAAGAATGTTCTCTGGAGTCTGCACAAGAATGTTCTCTGGGCCTAATTGCGGTTGGTCTTAGATCGGGTCAGGAAAACGTACGAAAAAATGGGGAAGAGGCAGGGTGTTGTTTTCTGTAACTTAGATTTAGGATTCTTGTGGTTGTAATCATTTCGAATGTGTAAACTATTCAGTTTGTCTACTCACAAAGTGAAAAATTTTCCATTTGCCTGGCAGAAGCTTAGTGTTCACCCTCCAGCTTGAAAGGCTTTTAATTTCTTCAGAAAGGACGTTTCGTGGCCCAGTCTGGGTTAACTTTGAAAAAGAGGTGTACCTTTGCAATCTGTCCACAAACGGGGTATTTTTCTTTCATAATATATGTATGTGTGCGTGTAATGGATTGTATGAGTTAATGTTTCATTCAGGTCATGCATAAAAATATTTTGGAGTGTTTTTGGCATGGAGGAAAAATTTTTAAATGAAAAATTTTGTCTTGTTCCCAAACCTTAAATTCTCATGTCATCCTTGTGTAATTTGAGATTTTCTCAACTATTACATGGAAAAGTTTAGATGAGAAGTTTTTGCTGTGGACAGTAATAAGGACACATTTTGCAACTTTGGTAAGTAAAGTAGTGGACTACTTTTGCTTTGACAGCCAGTTGGACAACTTAAGGCTTTTTTTTTTTTTAATTTGACAGAGAGAGAGACAGCCAGCGAGAGAGGGAACACAAGCAGGGGGAGTGGAAGAGGAATAAGCAGGCTCCCAGCGGAGCAGGGAGCGTGATGCGGGGCTCCATCCTAGGAGCCTGGGATCACGCCCTGAGCCAAAGGCAAACGCTTAACGACTGAGCCACCCAGGCGCCCCATAAGGCTCTTTTTCCTAATGCCGAAGCTAGTGTGTGCACATTGTGAAGATTTTTTCCCCCAGCTTTATAAATCTGGCTTGCTTTCGTCGGGGTGTTTGCATGTTACTTATATTTAGTTGTGTTTGTGAGTGAATGGAAGCTGAGGGTTGGTAGAAGTCTCCGAAGGCCTTCTGAGTTGGAGACAGCTGGCTGCCTGTGCGTTCTGCCGGGTGTTCTTGTGCAGCAGTCTAGAAATGCTGAGCAGGTAGCAGCATCCCCTCTTTGTATGTGTGAGGCAAGTGCCTGCATCTCAGGAGGAAGCACCATCTGCTGCTGTTGCTGTTACTGCCCTCTGCCCTTTTATCAGGCCCTGATATATTTGTTAGGATATTTAGTTATTATTCTGCTCTACACGTGCCTTTCAACTCATTTTCATTTTAAGGTTAGAATTATAATGCCAAAATCATTTGAATTTTTGAACATCAGGAAAATTAGTATAATGTCACAGAGGTAGAGGATTAGAATTGAAAAAAAAAAAAGAAACTTAAGTGCACTTGAAAATATTTGAAGTTTTTGTAGACTATGTAGTTAAAAAAAAATTTTTTTTTTGAGGTGGCTCCATGGCCAGGGTGGAGCCCAGCATGGGTCTTGAACCCATGATCCTGAGATCAGGACCTGAGCTGAAGTCAAGATTTGGAGGCTTAACAGACTGAGCCACCCCGGCACCCCTATAAATTACGTAGTTTAAAGGGAAATTTTTGTCTGCCAGATTTGTCTCACTTAAACACCTTCTTTTCCAAGATCAGTTGAAACACTTAAAATAGTAGTACACCAGTGTAATAGAGTAATAGTTACTTTTCTCATGTCTGTGTTCCACTTTACATCTATGTCTTTGAAGTCTCTTCAGTCCTGTGAGAAATACATGAATTTCTCCCAATAGATTGCAACCTCAGTAGTGAAGGTAGAGTTTGAGGGAGTTGAGAAGAACTTTCTCCTCTTACATGCTTTTCTTGATAATATCAGACGTTGCTGAGAATTACCAGTGTTGGTTGTACTAAAGGGTATTTTATCTTGTATATTGATGTCTTTGAGAGAAGTAAAATTTAAGCTTCTTGAAATTAGTTTTGTTGATATGAAATACTAATATAAAAGGCCTTCAAAGTTTTATATTTACGTGTGGGAACTTTCTTTAGATCATGGTATCTTTTGAAACTGGAGAAAATAATACAGTGATGGGTCTTAAATGTATTTTATTTCTGATTATTACTGGATTTTCAAATTCAGAAATTTTTGTTGTCATCTTTTTTAGAGGTAATTCTGAGATTTGTCTTTCCTGGTGCAGGTGTCAAACCATCCATAGGTATTCTGACAGTTGAGTCATTCCAGATGGGGGAAGAAAAAAAGTGGTACTCTCTGGATCTAGTATTGGAATTGGGATCCTTGGCCCACAGTAAATCAGACTGGGAAATTGGTGGTTTCTGGGTGGTCAGTGGCACTAGGATCCCAGGCAGAATGATGATGATGTGTTTTTTCCTTATATTTTGTTATGCAAACTTAAAAAGTATAATAATAGAATATATAGCCATAACCCAGTATCTCAGCATATCAGTTATTGGCCTTACACTGTAATTTCCCTTTTTTGTAAGAATACTTAAAGTTAGAGACATCATGTCATTTTTTAGCTTAGCATGTACTTCTGAAAAATGGTGTCTTTACATAACCAAAATGCTATAACCACACCTAGCAAAATTAACAGTTGTTTAATGCCATTTGATACTTAGCCCATATTCAGTTGTGTCCCTAAATCCTTAAAATATCTTTTTACAGTTTTTTTTCAATCTAAACCAAAATCCAAACAAAACTACCTAATGGTTTTTATGTCTAAATCTATTTTAATCTAGAACTGCCCTCCCTGCTCCCCACCCCCCTAATCCCCACCAGTTTTCAGACCATTGACTAACTGAAGAAACTGGGTTATTTGTCCTCTAAGATGCCCCATCTTTTGGGTTTGTCTGTTTGCTTCATGGTGTGTATTCTATTCCTCCAACTTCTTTTTCTGCAAACTAGAAGTTGGATGTATAAGATTCATTAGATTCAGGTTGTAATGTTCTTGTAGTAGTACATGTTAGGTCATGCAGAGTAATTCTGTTATATGAGCATGCACATAATGTTAAATAGTTTGCTTTCTAATGTTAAGATTGGCTGGTGGGTTCAGCTTTCATAGTCACTAATCAATAAACAGATACGTTTCAACTGTTCTGAGTTACAGTTTAAATAAATATCTCAACTTCATATATATATGCATATATATACATATATACATATATATACACATATATACACATATATACACATATACACATATATACACATATATATACATATATATACATATATATACATATATATACATATATATATTTTTAGTAAGCTCTACACCCAGTATGGGGCTTGAACTAAACTACCCTGATATAAAGAGTCACATGCTCTGACTGAGCCAATTAGGCTCCCCTCAACTTCATATTTATTGCTGTGAAAAGTTGTATTTCCTATCATAACAAAAACATTCAGAAGTTCTTCAAAAACATTCAAAAGATACATGTAAGCTACCTGTGTGCCAAGCACTGGTGAGATGCAGGAAGACAAAGCTGAACAAAGTATTTTCCCTATCCTCAAGGCTCAGAATCTTGGGGGAATCTCATTATTTGAACAAGTAACCTGAGAAGTTGGTTTTTTGTTTTGGTTTGTTTTGTTTTTTTTTTGACGTTAGTTCACCGACTTTGTCTTTGTATTACTCAGGCAAGCCCTTTTATTGGATAGGAGAGGAAACTGCAACATTTTCTTTCATCAATCTTGTTATATTTTCTCGCCTAATATTTTTAATGCATTAAGATTTTTCAGTCTCTTTAGAAATGTTATCCTCTGGGGAGGTAAAAATGCTTTTAGGAGATACAACTTCTGGGTAGTTTGGAACTTACGGTATTGAGAATTCTAATGCAATTCGTTTTTTTTTTTTTTTTTTAAGATTTTATTTATTTATTTGACAGAGAGCCAGACAGCAAGAGAGGGAACACAGGCGGGGGGAGTGGGAGAGGAAGAAGCAGGCTCCCAATGGAGGAGCCTGATGTGGGGCCCCATCCCAGGACTCTGGGATCACGCCCTGAGCCAAAGGCAGGCGCTTAACGACTGAGCCACCCAGGTGCCCCGCTAATGGAATTCTATACGCTTTTTAGTGGCAAGCGTATAGTAGAATCGTGTTATTGGTTTATACTGAGATCCTTATGGCAGGAGAGCCTTGTGGTGTTCAGTGCTTCATTTGAGTTGTTTATGGTTTTTGGCTGTTACAAATAATAAACATTTGTGTACAGATTTTTGTGTAGATGTATGTTTTCATTTCTCTTAGGTATTTACCAAGGAGTGGAATTACCAGGTCATATGGTAACTCTTGTGTTAATTTGCTGTGCTATTCATGAGTTTCATTGCCTATCAGATGACATATACTCAGCCCCACATTTAAGGGTCTCCACATGATGGTTCTGTGAAACTAAACTGTGTTTCCATGATCATCTTTGTTGATTCCCTACAAGCCCAATTGCCCAATATTCCTAAAGTACATCTTGCATTTTCTCACTTCTATGGCTTTTTGGGATTGTACTTGTTCAGAGCTTATTGGAAATACTACCTCTGTAATCACGTTTGTCCTGACTCTTCCTCGCCTCACCTGTTGAATTATTGCTCTCTCCACTCAACCCTCAGAACACTTCATTCCTTTATGGTATTTAATGTGTCTATTAATACTCTTTGCCCTGTATCACCATTATTCATGTCTTTTACCTTATAGGCCTGAGTTCTCCAATACAATAGCCATCACCTACACGATACATGTGACTGTTTAAGTTAAAGTAAAATGCAGTTCCTTGGGGCATCTGGGTGGCTCAGTCGTTAAGCGTCTGCCTTCAGCTCAGGGCGTGATCACGGCGTTCTGGGATCGAGCCCCGCATCAGGCTCCTCCGCTGGGAGCCTGCTTCTTCCTCTCCCACTCCCCCTGCTTGTGTTCCTCTCTCGCTGGCTGTCTCTCTCTCTCTGTCAAATAAATAAATAAATAAAATCTTAAAAAAAATAAAATGCAGTTCCTTCATTGTGCTGGCCACACTTCAGGTGTTCACTAGCCAGCCATTAGTGGCTACTTTACATGGATAGTTGCCATACATTTGCATCTTCACAGAAGGTTCTATTGGACAGAACTTTTCTAGATTGTAAACTTAGAAGCTTGTGACTTGCTCTTTTTGTTTTCTCTGTGGCCTTTGCATGGTGCTTTGCTTATCTTGGATTTAATTGAGAAAACTACGTTCTGGCACAGAATGGAGAAACAGAATTTTGGAAATTATATACTTTCTCAACAGATCATAGTTGAAGCTCAGAGATAGATGGATTTATGAGGGCTTCCACAATTCTTCTGTTGGAGAGCCACCAAAAATGGGTTAAAAGTACAGGATAATAGGGATTGGCAATGCCAGATGGTTGTTCTTCCTTTTTTTTTTTTTTTTTAAGTAGGCTCCATGCTGGGCGTGGAGCCCAGTGCAGGGCTTGAACTCAAGACCCTGAGATCAAGAGTCAGATGCTTAACCAACTGAGCCACCCAGGTACCCCCAGTTTGTTTATTCTTAAACTGTGTGGTAGGATATGTAATCGATTCTCCTGCTTACTTTCTGTGCCTTCCTATCCTTGTTCTCTCTCATCTCTATTGTAGACATGTGTTGTCCATGTGGTAGTCCCTGGGCACATATGACTATTTAAATTTAAGTTGAGGCTCAGTTGGAGGAGCGTGCGACTCTTGATATAGAGGTCATGAGTTCAAGCTCCACGTTGGATGTAGAGATTACTTAAATAAATAGATTTTAAAAAATAAATTTAAGTTGAGATCAGATAAAATTTAAAAACCAGATCCTGCACTAGTCACATTTTTGGGTGCTCAGTAGTTGCTTTTAGCTAATGGCTGCCATATTGGAAGGCACAGATAGCATCTTCATTGTCACAGAGAGTACTGTTGGTCAGCACTGATCTAGACTAATCTCTTAGCTGTAATTGTGGATGCCATAGTAAGTTTGGCTTAGAAGTTTTTAAAATAAAGTTAATTATATAAGTAAGAATGTCCCAATCACTGATGTTCCCGATTTATTCCTAATTTAGACTGGAACTTGTTATTAAAGGCTAGGGATGTGACTGGGTATAGGGTATTTTTTTTTATGTGTACTCAGCTGCTTGATTGTGAATATTTTAAATGAGTCAGGGAAGCTGAGACTTTGAAGTGGTTAATTTTTGCAATATGTTTTTGTAATGGAATTTGATACCTACAGTGTTCGAAGGTGCGTGTGTTTTTACAAAGTCAGCCCGTACACGCACCTGTTTTGTGCCAGATACTGTTGTTGGTGCTGCTATTTACTGCAGTAAATAGGACCAAGTCCCTGTTCCCTGTCTGCCCCAGGCTACTTTCTAGTTTGGGGTGTGGTAGGGGAGGCAGACACTAAATGAGTATATATATATGTACATTTTATTTAATTTTAATTTATTTTTAAAGTAGGTTCCAAGCTGTGCCTGGAGCCCAACATGGAGCTCAAACTCACGACTGTGAGATCAAGACATGAGCCACCCAGGTGCCCCTTTTTATTTTTAAGTAGACTTTTTTAGAGCAGTTTTAGGTTCACAGCAAAATCGAGCAGAAGGTACAGAGTTCCCAAATTACCTGTTGCCTGCTATCCCACTACCCTGTACTGTTTTTGTTTTTAAATTTAACATCCCCTTAATCCTTACTACCCCATAAATCAATGAGTGACTTACTAGGTGAGGAATAACAGAGTAGTCTTTTTTTTTTTTTAAAGATTTTATTTATTTATTTATTTGACAGAGAGAGAGAGAGAGAGACAGCCAGCGAGAGAGGAACACAAGCAGGGGGAGTGGGAGAGGAAGAAGCAGGCTCCCAGCGGAGGAGCCTGATGCGGGGCTCGATCCCAGAACGCCGTGATCACGCCCTGAGCTGAAGGCAGACGCTTAACGACTGAGCCACCCAGGCGCCCCAGGAAGACAGAGTGGTCTTAATTAAACTCACACTTTCAGAATACATTGGGTGATAGAATTCAGAGGAGCTTGCTGGAGATACTGATGGGAATCATGTATTTCTGTTGGGTAAGGGGTAAAATCATGGTTGTGGCTGTGCAAGCTCTTGAACTTTTTAGGGAGAAAAAGATGGAAGAACATTGGATGGGTTAATAGAGTTGCTGGGCTATAGCTGCTTTGTCTCTTAAAGAAAATATATACATATTTAACAAAAATTATTTAAAAAATAGAGAAAAGTGGAAAAAAACCACTAAACCTACCCCATCTAGAGATATCTCTGTTCATATTTTTATATTCTCCCAGACCTTTTCTGTTTGTGCTGGAAGTGCACATGCCTGTTCTATATGTAGGTACAGATTTGAGATCATACTGCATAATGCAGCATTGTTCTTTTCCTTTTGTTACATAACATATCAGTTGTGTTTTCAAACAGTTTAAAAAGTAGCTGTATAATATTTCATATTCTGGATCTGGTTTCCTTAACTATTCTTTGTTATAAGGACATTTAGATTGTAAGAACTGTTTTAAACAGGGACATAGAGAACACTTTTTCCCTTAGTTTCTGATGGACAAAAGACGTAAAGGGAAGCGTACAGTGTTTAGGTGGGCTTTCAGCAGGCCTTGTGGCCTTCCTTTTCTCTCCTGTGTTGGTTGGCAGCTGCACGAAATGCCTTGTTTTTAATCAACTAGAGAAGGGACTCTTGCTGCCTTCTCTTTTACGAGTGACATTAGAGAAAAACCGGAGAATAAAAGTGCTTGGCTAAATCACTTATTTTTCCTTTTTTAGTTCTTGAAATCATGAATCCTGTTTATAGCCCTGGTTCTTCTGGGGTTCCCTATGCAAATGCCAAAGGAATTGGTTATCCAGGTAAGCAACTAAATTTCTGTTTCATTATTGAACTTTAAACACTTGGTAAATTCCCATGTATCTTCAGATTGCTTTCAGTTGACAGACCTAGCTCAAAGTGATTTATACAAGGAAGAAAATGTTTTGGGTCATGGAACTGAAAAATCAAGAGCTAGGACTGGCTTTGGCCAAAGCTTGATCTGGTGGCTTTAACAGTTGGACTAGATTCTAGTTTCTACCTCCTGGGCTCAGCTTCACTTCCTCAGGATTGCCTCAGTATTGGTCACAGGTTACACTTCTCCCCATTGTGGTCTGTCTGTGGTGTTCAGGCGCCCCCCCCCCCCCCGCCCCGCCCAGCAGTACCCTGACTATGAGCCTCTTTATCTCTGCTCTACAGGAAACCCCCCAAGGGCTTCTTGTTCTCTAATCAGACCAGTCCTGGGGTGTGTTCTGATTTCACTCAGCTTCCATCCCAGGGCCAGGAAGGGGATTCTACTAATTAATTTAGACCCGAGCCACATTTCCTCCTTATTGGAATCAGCTAGTCGAACATGGGCTGTGTGGGAGGCGATAAAGCAGAATTTGGGGGAATCGGAAGGAGCTGGTTGTTTGAAAATAGCAAATGGTCATCCTAATTGGTGACATCCAACAAGGAGTAATTATTTGTAATGTTACAGTTTTATTGTGGGTTTGGATAATGTGGTGGAACAGATCATCTTAAAATCCTGTTGCTAAAGAAAGTCTCAAAAATGGAACAAAACATTTGAAAAATGTATAATTGAATTTGCGGTGGTAGTAAGCAAAGTATCTGCTGAATATGAAAGTGATTTAAAAACCAGTGCATTTGGCCATTGAGATGATGATGATGTGCCTGTTCTAGGGACATTTGCTTTTTGTGGGTTTTAATAACCCACATGGGGAGAGAAAGTGAAGCCTTAGGGCCTTATGGGTCTGGGGCTTGGAGGTGGGACCTGTCATCAATCTGGTTCCTCCAGAGTGTGATACTCCCAGGGAAGAGGTAGACTAAAAAAATCCATTTACTGGTTCCACAAGGGAATTTTGTCTCTGCTTGGGCTCTAGGAAGGGGAACTCTTTCCTAAGACTTTGTAACCAGTCAGGGATGTTGGAGGCTCTACTTTGTATTACTTGTGCTGGGGGGGTGGGGAGCAGGGGGGTCCATAATTGAGAAACTAACATAAAAAGTAGTCTGCAGCTTGCATTACCCCCAGCAGAAGACAGCAGCAAAAACAGAACTGCTGTGGAGGCACATGTTCTCATTTCAGGTTGTGTGGGTTTCCCACAAAATTCTGCCTGTTAACAATGCAAAATTATTATAAAACATGTGACTTCTTCATCAAGTAAGCATTACCAGTCAGGAAAGATTGCAGGAATAGATATTGCATCACACAAGTTTAGAATAATTGAAGATCTAAAAGAAAGAGTCAGAATATAAGAGGGGACAAGACACGGGGGAAATAAAGAACCAACTGAAACTTAAATGAAAAAGCAATGGCATTTGAACAAAATTCAGGTTAAATCAGGTAAAACACTGCTAAATGGGATGCAAAATAAGGAAAGGGGGCAATAGGAGACCAGTTAAGAAACGGAGATGTCAGAATGAGATTTGGGGAGAATTAAGAGCTCCAGCAGGACTGAATAGACAAGAAGAGGAGTGACAGAATTTAGTAATAAGACCTATTGTCTCTAAATTATCAAACACTAGTTTAAACAGAATGCCAAGTAGCTTCCTGAGACTCCTGAGTGGATCTAGAGCAAGGGAAATAGGCAAAACCCGATGGCATTAGTTTTACCTGATAGTCTTTTTAATAAAGCAACGCCTGTCATACTCCTGTTCTATGCAGGGTGTCTAATTTTATTCCAGTTGTTTGGTTGGTCAAAAGCAGGGTTCAACCTTATATGAAGGTCCAGGTGTAGTACATATTTCAGGCTTTGTGGGCCACAGTGTCTCTTTTGTAACTCCTCAGCTCTGCCTTTCCAGAACTAAAGCAGCTTAGACAATACTGAGTGTGTCTGTTTCAGTAACGCTGAAAACAGCCTCAGTAGGTTGATTCCCCGCCCCCCCCAGGCAATAACAGTGACTTTTCAAATACTTTTTTTCTGCTCCTTTCTCCTCTCCTGGGACTCCATTTATAAATAGTATTAGATCATTTTACTCTGTCTCACATCTCCTGAATCCTTTTTTGTATTCTACATTTTCTTCTGTGAGTTTTAATGTGGATATTTTATACTGATCTGCTTCCATTTCTCTAACCCTGCTAATTCTTCTGTAATTTGCTATAAAACCCATTTATTGAATCTTTTCATGTACTCCCATTTTCTTTTTTCTCCAGCATGCTTGGTTGACTGCTATCTGTGAATCACCTGTGGGTTTGTTTCTATTGTCAGTTTGTCTTTTTCTTTTGTTTTTCAACTGTGCAGTTCTGTCTCTTGGCATGCCTAATGTTTTTTCATTGAATGTAATACACAGTGTATTAAAAATTGTAGGTGGCCCAGTTGATGTCTTCCCTGTGAGGCAGATAGCATGCTGATTAGCTTTTTTTTTTTTTTAAACTGAGCTTTATTGAGATATGATTGACAAGTAAAAATTATATATATTTAGGTTGTACAATGTGGTTTTTTTGAAAGGTATATGCAATGATTTAATGTATGTATACACTGTGAAATGATTACCACAGTTGAGTATCTTCAAATACTGTCACATTTGTGGATTAGAATTTCAACACATAAATTTTGGAGGGGACACAAATATTCAGTTCATATCATGCCCCCACTCCAGTTTGTCCGTATGTTTTAATTTCTCTTTTGTTATGTAAAAGGTAATGGACACTGAGATGAAATTAGGGAAGTTGGCATTTTTGGGGAACATTTGTGAAAGGCCTAATAAAGAGGATGTAGAATCAGGTAGGGGGAGCCTCAGGACTGTGCTACACGTTGCTTAATTCTTCATGGGGGAGCTGTGAGGGAAGAATTGGAGGTTAGAGGAGGCCCTCATTAGGCAGAAGTGGCCTTTGGAGGTGCTGCTGCCAGAGGTTGTCAGCGCACATATTGCTGCTCATGGCTGAACAGGGGCGGCTTTTCTGGAATAGAAGTTCAGGTGGTGCTTTGCTTTGTCAACTCTGTATATTCTAGAAATCATTCCATGTCAGCTTACAAGGGTTTGCCTTGTTCTTTTTTATATTTGCAGAGTACTGTTGTGTAGCCCTGCGTCATAATTATGGGGTTTCCATAGTTTATTCAATTCTTTGGATAGATGTGTTGTTTGAAGTATTTTGGTATTCCAGTAATATTGTAGCTTATGTTGATTGTGGAAATTATCTTCAGGGTGGGTTCCTTGAGATGGGATTGCTGGGTCAGAGTGTAAATACATATGTAATTTTAAGATGCTTCTGATTTCCCCTCCATAGGATTTGTACTGTTTTGTATTCCTCCCAGAAGTGTGTAAGGCAATGGTTTCCCCACAGTCTTGCCAACAAAGTATGTTTTCAGCTTTTGGAGTTTTGCCAGTCTGATGTTAGAAATGAGATCAGTTTAGTGGTAGTTGGCAGTTATGTCCATGTCTTCTATTGATTGTTTTTTTTTCTATTGGGTTTTTGTTTTTGTGTGTTTTTTTAGTTTTAAGAATTATTTATATATTAAGAGTATTAAGTTTTTGTCTATATAATTTGCAAGTATTTTTTCTTAGTTTGAATTTTTTTTTTACTTAGCTTATGGTATCTTCTGTTTTGAAGTTTTTTTTTTTTTTTTAAAGATTTTATTTATTTATGTGACAGAGAGGCAGCCAGCGAGAGAGGGAACACAGCAGGCGAGTGAGAGAGGAAGAAGCAGGCTCCCAGCAGAGGAGCCCGATGTGGGACTCGATCCCGGAAAGCCGGGATCACGCCCTGAGCCGAAGGCAGACGCTTTAATGACTGCGCTACCCAGGCGCCCTGTTTTGAAGTTTTTATTTTCATGAAGTGATTAATCTCATAAAGTGGTTAGGATTTGGGATCACTTACAGTCTCTTACAAGAGAGGAGTCTGGGCAGAGTAGTTTCTAGTTTTCCATGTTTCTGTCCCAGAACGGAGCTAGACCAGATGTTGAAGGACCATAGTACTTGCTGTGAGTGGCATTTTTAGGAAGACAGTGCTGTGGCCAGAATGATTGATAGGGATAGGAAGGAACAGTGCTTCTCAGCCTTGTAGTTTGGAGCCCTGCAGGTTAGAATTTTCTAGAAAAATGAAGAAACAGAAGATGCTATAATCAGGACCAGTTAAAACAGTGTTTGTGGGGGTCCAGGGAGGTAGTTTTTTCAAGGGTTTCCATGTGGGGGTTTTGTATGGCCAAGGTGGAAGGTCAGCTATGCTGGGGCTCTGGGTCAGGGTGGTGGTGTATGTGTGGGATTTGATGGTGTGTGAGGGTGGTGTACTTCTGTGCACAGGCATAGAAGTAGCAGAGGATGTCCTGTTGCTGGTGGTTAATTATGCTGTTTTAAATACTTGTTATTTGGCTTTTCTCTCATTTTAGAGCATGTTAACTCATTGTTAGAAGGTTAGGATAGGAAGGGCCAAGCAGACATAACAGTAGTGTTCTAGGAACTCTTAGACGCAAGGTAAGTACAGAAGCAGACAATGCCCCTGGAGGATTTATTGGTAGAATTTATGGAGAGATGAGGATCTCTGAGATCCAAAATCTTTGGATTTTGAGGAAATTGTTGCAGAAGCCTACAGGATATGATCTAGGTCAATAGTATTTTAAACTTTTTTTTTTTTTTAAAGATTTTATTTATTTGACAGAGAGACAGCCAGCAAGAGAGGGAACACAAGCAGGGGGAGTGGGAGAGGAAGAAGCAGGCTCCCAGCAGAGGATCCTGATGTGGAGCTTGATCCCGTAACGCCGGGATCACGCCCTGAGCCAAAGGCAGACGCTTAACCGCTGTGCCACCCAGGTGCCCCTAAACTTCGTTTTTAACAGTGAAACCTTAGAAAAGATTTGTAAGTGATTCTTTAGTACTAAGATGAGTTAGAGCATCTCCCAGGGTGAATTTCGGGCAGGCTCCAGAGCCTGCCTTGGCCTTCTGCTGCTCATAGTTGAGGTCTCTTAAGGAAATGCTCAGGGTTCATAGAACACAGGTTGAAAATCACCTTCCTGGTCTTTTAAAAATAGCCATTTTAGGACTGTTTCAAGTGGAATCTGTCCTTGATGTCCAAAATGAAGGTATCTGGTAACTATTTGATGCCCTCACACTTTTCTAAGTAATTGGACAAGCAGGAAAATGATAACCTAGGAAGGAAACTGAAAATAGCTTCTTCTGAGGTAGGGGAGGATCAGTTTTGAGAAAGAAAAAAGCTAATTTGAAGCAGAGGATTTGTATATGAGGTGAGAACTGGGCACTTGCAAGTAGGGATTCCTTGGGAGCAGTGGGACTGAACACTTCTGTCCCTGCCCTCGAAGGAGACCCATGGAACCTATAGGACAGCTGGATCAGGAGGTGCAGCAGAGCAAGGGCATCCAAGCTGTGCTGGAGACTGCAGGGATTCTTCTAAGGCAGTTTATCCAAAATCTTCACAAATGACATCCAGACCCACAAAGATTACCTTTGGAATTCTACTCTAAACTCTATTTTGTTTTCTTATGTTATCCTACTACCCTTACGTTTTTTTTCACTTTGGTTACTCTCAATGACCACAGTACCTTAAATATCCGTAGGAGACACTTTCTCTAGGAGTCTCCCCAGCATGTCTTTTGAAGTCTCCTGTCCCATTTCAACTTTATTTACAGGTGAGGGGAAACAGGATAGAGAAGTTAACATTTTTTTCACAACTTGCTTGTGACAGTAGTAAAGACTAGGGAATGTGGGTCATTTTTATCTGAATATAAGGAAGTAGATTCTAATGCTGCAACTGTCACATGAATGGAGCATCTTAAACTGTGAACCAGACAGGTCGGGGGAAGGCCTAGGCTTGGGCCTTACAGGGATCCCTAGGCTCTGAGGAGGCCAGGAGCAGGTAACAGAGGCCCCTTTGCTGGTGGATGCCTGGTAGCCAGGATTTTGACTGTAACAGTGTCTTATTTGAGGTTTTTGTTGTATTCACGTTGAATTAGTTGTGGTTATGGTTTAGTGTTATTAAAGATTCCTCATTTATATTAATAAAAATCAGGCTGCTTGCAAGTGGGTTGTGAGATTGAATTTTTCCCATTTCCGTGTGTCGGTGCCAGTTAACAGCCCCTTCGCCACACGATTTCTTAGCATTCTTATAACCATTGCTAAGTAATAAATTATGTGATGAAAATCTACAATAAAACTGCTAGAAGTATTAGAAGTTTCCTGACTTTAGCTTAGATTTGATTTTTTTGTTCTATTTTTTGGCATTCTAACTCAGTTTTCTGCCAAATTTTTTCAATTGTAGGAAGTTCTGAGCATCTACTTAACAGGTTTAAAAGACTGATTATGTTTGTGACCCATTCCAGTTTTTTTAAATTAAAATTCAAGTTAGTTATCATATAGTATATTGTTAGTTTCAAGTTAGAGTTTAGTGATTTATTGATTGCATATAACACCCAGTGCTCATTACATCAAGTGCCCTTCTTAGTGCCCATCACCCAGTTGTCTCCCCCCCCGACTCTGTTTGTTCCCTGTAGTTAAGAGTCTCTTACAGTTTGCCTCTCTCTCTGTTTTTATCTTATTTTTGCTTTCTGTTCATTTGTTTTGTTTCTTATATTCCACATGTGAATGAAATCATTGTATTTGTCTTTCTCTGGCTGATTTATTTTGCTTAACGTAATACCCAGTGATGTTCCATGCATGTTGTTGAGAATGGCAAGATTTTATTCTTTTTCATGGCTCAGTAATAATTGTGTGTGTGTGTGTGTGCGCGCGCGCACCACATCCTCTTTATCCATTCATCTGTAAATGGACATCTGTGACCCGTCCCAATTCTGAGGAAAGGAGACAACTAGTGACAAACTGCTTAGCATGTGTAATACTGTTGGGCTCCTTAAGTCAGTCTGTGGAGTTTGATGAAGAAGTTAAGAACAGCTGGGTCTGTGGGAGCCATGGTTGTAAAATTATGTTACTCCTTCAGGTGGTAATATCCCATTGTTGTGTTTTTCTCCAGCTGGTTTCCCCATGGGCTATGCAGCCGCAGCTCCTGCCTACTCCCCCAACATGTACCCTGGAGCGAATCCTACTTTCCAGACAGGTATGCAGCCTATATGTGCAGGCTGGCAGAAGTGCTTTGTCTGCGTGGCTGGGGGAGAATGTAAAGTGGGTGGGTTTTGAGAAGTGTGGTTATAGAATTAGGATTTGGGGTTGAATTGATTACTTGGTTCATAAGTTTAGCCTTGTTGAGGAGTGTGATAAAAACTTTATTCTTGCTGCACGTAAAACTTTAGAGATTGCATTTCTGATGTTCTTCCACAACATAGATCTTTATCCTAATAATATGTTGTTACAGTTAACTAGTGCCAAGACACATGTTTATGAAATAGTGTTGATTACTAGAAACTAAAGATCATTTTGGCTAGTTAATAGGTGAAATTTCCATGTTGCTCACATTTTTAGGGATGACTGATTTCTCTCCAGTGTTATAGCACTGTGGTTATAGTTTTATTATTTTTTCTTTCAAGTGTTACATTGGTTTCAGGTGTACAACATCGTGATCCTACAAATACACTTTATGCTGTTCTTAACACAGGTGTAGCTAGGTGTCTCACCAGACAACCCTGTTACAATACCATTGACTATATTCCCTATGCTGTCCCTTTTATAGTTTTAAAACAAAGTCTTATTTCATATGCATGAGAATATTTTTAGATTTTAGATTTATAGACCATCGAAAGTTAACTTGGTTTGGGTGTGAACTTTGTAAAGAGAGTGGGACTTCCCTCTGTGAGCTTGTACTCTGGTGTGGGCTCGTTCCAGGCTTTACTCACCGACACTGGACTTTGTGATTCTCCTATAGCAGTGGTGGACCACACTGACCTGAAGTCTTGGCCTCATGGATCTGCAGGGGTGCTTCACTTTTTTCACCTTGGAACCCCTGGCCTCACCCAGTTAACTTTGACAGAAAAGGAGATAGGAATAGTGTCCTTTCCCGGAATTCTCCCTATTTTGCTAATCATAAAATTCTTCCTTCTGTGACCCTTCTGTCCCTTTTCTCCTTTTCTATTCCTACTCTGACTGCATTTGTTCAGCCTGGAGCTCACACCCAGACAAAGACCTTGGCTTGCTCCCAAGCTTTTTCTCCTGTAGTTCATGTTCCCTGCTTGCTTACACCAGAGTAATGTTCTCAGAAGAAGGTTTCCTGTGATTGTAAAGGCGAGACTCTCAACTTTAAATCTCTGGTTCTTTGCCACATTGGCCTGTTCTTTCCAGAATAGTTTTTGTTTTGTGTTTTTGCTAGCTTTTACTTACGCTCTTTCTCTCTCACCTGTCCTAGAGTACCTGCTACTTTGTTGCCTATCTTTTGGGATCAGTTATGGAAATCCCTTCCCTGGGATCAGCAATATTATGTTACTACTCACTGGATTCTTTAACAGCTAAATGGCACCGCCCATCTCCTTTTATAAAACTTCTCGGGATGTAACTTTTTAAAAGTAGTTCTCTTGAGATGTAGACGACATACAGTAAATTGTACATATTTAAAGTGTGTAGTTTGATAATTTTTGATGTAATGTGTATCACCCTCACAGTTGGGAGTGAACATAGCTCTCATCACTAAAAGTTTTCTCTTGTCCTTTTGTAATCTCCACCAGGATATGGGAAATCACTGATCTGTTTTCTGTCACTATAGATTGCCTTATTTTCTAAAATTTTGTATTAATGAATCTCATGGAATGTACTTTTTTCTTCTTTTTCTTTTTGGAGTGACTGCTTTCATTCACCGTAACTAACATCCGTGTCATAGTGTTTATCAGTAATTGGTTCCTTTTTATTGTGGGGTTCCGTTGTTTGGGAATACCACAATTTGCTTATCCATTTGCCAGTTGATGAACATATGGATTATTTGCATTTTGGAGGTGTTAAAGATGAAACTGCTGAGAATATCTCTGTACAAGTCTGAGTGGATATATGCTTCATTTCTCTTGAGTAAATACAGAGGAGGGGAGTGGCTGGGTCTCAAGGCAAGTGTATATTTAACTTTGTAAAAAATTGCCAAACTGTCTTCCAAAATGATTGTACCATTTTATGTTTCCATCCACAGTATATGAGAGTTCTAGCTCCTTTACCTCCTTGTCAATACTTGGTATAGTCGTTCTGTTTAATTTTAGCCATTCTAGGGGGGTGTGTAGTAATGTCTCATCCCAGTTTTAATTTGAACTTACCTAATGACTAATAATGCTGAGCATCTTTTCATGTGCATATTTGCCATTTGTAATGTTTTTGGTTAAGTGTGTACATCTTTACTGTATGTCAGTTTTTGAGTTTTTCTTATTCTTCAGTTTGAGACTTGTTTTACAGATACATGGTTTGCAGCTATTTTCTCCCAGTCTGTGGCTTTTTTCATTCTCTTAACAGTGTCTTTAAAAGAGCAAGATTTTTTATTTTGTAATTTATTCTATTGTTTTAAAGATTATTTGTAAGTAATCTCTACACCCAGTGTAGGGCTTGAACTTACAGCTCCAAGATCAAGAGTCGTTTGCTCTACCGACTGAGCCAGCCAGGTGCCCCAAGAGCAAGAGTTTTTAAATTTAATGATTTTCAGATCATCGTTTTGTTCATTTATGGGTCATGTGTTTGGTGTCATTTCTAAGAAATGTTTGTCTAACCCAAATCACAAAGATATTCTCCTGTTTTCTTCTAGAAGTTTTATAGTTTTAGGTTTTAGATTTGAGTCTGTTGCCCATTTTGGTTTAGTTTTTGTATATGATGGGAGGAATAGATTGAAGTTCATTTTTTTGCTTAAGAATTGTTTGTTACTCATGTTGCAGGCCACCATAAAATGGCACATTCTAGAATTTTCCGTGGTAGCTCACTTGTATTCATTTTCTTCTTGGAGTACAAGTTAACATAAAATTGTACTAAAAGCAGGGTTGCCTTGGTGGTGCAGTCAGTTAAGCGTCTGACCCTTGGTTTTGACTCAGATTGTGATCTCAGGGTTGTGGGATCAAGCCCTGCATCAAGCTCTATGCTCAACACAGGGTCTGCTTGGGATTCTCTCCTCTCCTGCTGCCTGTGTGCCCCCCCCCTCCCGTGCATGGTGCATGCTCACGTGTTCTCTCTCTCTCAAATAAATCTTTAAAGAAAAAATGTACTAAAAGATTCCAACTCTTTTTTTTTCTTTTACAAAAAGAGCCTCAGGCTTGTTTGAGTCTGGCAAAGCTGTTCTCCTTGCCCATAGTGTACAGTGCTCCCCCAAGAGGAAGTTTGGTGTTTTTAGGCCTGGTTAGCTTCCTTCTTTGGGGTGCCTTAGGCCAACCTGTAGAACCAGTGTCTTCCATCTTCTCTTGGGAGATGGGTCCTTTCTTGCTACTTTTCCAAGACTGCTCTCAAGTTGGTTTTGTAACCAAGAAGGTGGGGCAGGCAGGTGGGAGTAATGGGATTGTTGGGATTGGTGGCTGCCAAGAGGGCCTGCCTTGTTCAAAGGGGCATCTGCTGATAGATGGCAGAGAGTTGTCAACCTCCAGACTGCCCAGTATTGTCAGACCCTCTGATTTTTAGGGAAAACTGGTAATAAGGATGTATGTGAAATTTGTAAACAACAAAATAAGCTGAGAATAAAAAATGAGCTGGGAAGAGGCTGGGGATAAAGATGTGTATGAAATTTGCAAATGAGAAAATAAAAGCACTTTGAAGTTTCCATCAACGTCCGGCAGTGCTACTAGCTACCTGATTTGAGTCTGGGCTATAGGTGTGCTCCCATCTTTTTCTGGGATCTGCCCAATGTTTGATATTGTGAATTTTAAAGTTTTCCATTTCAGTGGGCCTTTCATCTTACCTGATGAGCAAGCCAGAGTTGTCAATATAAAAAAGTTAAGCAAAAAAAAGTTTGTCTCCATTTCTGCTTCTTTCTCAATCTGCCTTCTGGTTCTTTTAGCACCAGATTTGTGGACAAAGCTGATGTGTAGTACAGGTGATGTGTATTGGCTCTTTAAAGCACTTTGCCATTCCTTGTACTGCTTATTTCTTAGCTCTTCTAAGCGTGACACAGCAAGGGTTTAGAGAACCTTGTGATGAGATGTCATGGCTTTCGCTGAAAGATTCCATTACTCTGATGGAGATGTCATTCATTTCATCCTCATGAACAAGCGAAGTAGGCTGAGTACCCATGCAGCCAGAGTGGACTGTCTGTTTTTGGAATCAAAGCAATATATTGGAAAGAATTTGGGGTGTGGAGTTTGCTAGATGTGGCTCAAATCGTGACTGTCACTCCTGGGAAAGTTATCTTATTTCATTTTTGACATTTGTATAATGAATTAAGATATGCTGCCAGCTGTGTTATTTGAGGATTCTGGCAGGCAGCATGCACACAATCAGGCTCCCATGGTCCTGAGGCTGCACATTTAGGCTTCTCTTCTCCCATTTACGGTCCTCAGTATCTACAATATTTTCAATGATCACCTGAAGTCCTCAAGAAAACATTCAGTTCTTTATAATAAACTCTATTTAAGAAGTGGTTTGAACACTACATTAACATACATTTGGGGGGTATTCATCTTTGTTTCTTTTCAAATTTTAAAATTCCAGTTAACATAACAGTGTAATACTGGTTTCAGGTGTAGAATTTAGTGATTCATCACCTACTTAAAACACCTGCTGCTTCAACACAAGTGCCCTCCTTAATACCCATGAACTATTTAACCTATCCCCCCACCCCAGCACACATTTTAAAGGGAGAAAAATGTTGCTAAGAGTGGTGAAGTAGCTTCCTTGGTTGTTGCCATGCATGTCTGGGTGGAGAATAAATTGGGGAAGATTTGAATTATGTCCATGAAGTAAGACCCCAGGTTTGTTTAAAAAAAAAAAAACTTCACTTACAGCAGCCACATAGGAGAGAAAAGCCTTAAAATGTTACCAGGTTGTGGGGTCATGGGATCTGTTTCTTTTATTTAAATTAAAGGTTTACATGCACACAGTTTAAAGGTAACCTCACTCCTTCCTATCCCTGTTATTGGACCCTGTGAGCATCCTTCGGTGAATATGTGGCTATTTTCTTCTGCAACTGCCTTGTCTTCCCTGGACCTGATATCCTAGATTAAGCCTTACCCTGGGGTTGTTCTTCTCCAACATCTCAGGGATTTCTTACGTCTTTTCCTTCCATTCAAGTCCTTGTCTTTTTCTTAGTTTACCTTTTGGTTTTAGTGGAGAAACTCCTTCAGTCGTCTCCCAATAGTATGGGAGGGTCACAATTTCGAGATTTTTTCATGTCTGAAAACATTTTGTTCTGCACTCATACTTTAATAGTTTGGTTATAGAAGTCTAGGATAGCAGTTATTTCCACCCAGAATTTTGAGGACATTGCTTAATTGTTTTCCAGCTTCCATTGTTGCTGCTGAGAATTGTGATACCTTGCTGATGCTTGACTGACTGTAACCTGGGTTTCTTTTTGGTAATCTGTAGTATTTTTGTCTACAATGTTTTGAAATTTCTTGATGCTGTGTCTTGGTGCAGGTCTTTCCTTCTCGCCTACATTTTATGTTCTGAATTTTCTTTTTTCTTTTTAAATATTTTTAAAATGTATTTTTTCTAAGTTTTTATTTATTTAAGTAATCTCTATACCCAACACAGGGCTTGAACTCATGACCCCGAGATCAAGAGTTTCACACTCCTCGGACTGAGCGAGCCAGGTGCCCCTACTGTTCTGAATTTTCTAAATATCTTTTATGATGAGAAACTTACATTAAATCTTGTGTGGTATGCAGTACTTTTGGAAGAAATTATCTATTTGGATATAAAAAGCTTTTGGCACCTCACAGTTAGCAGTCTAAGAACAGTGGCCTTATGCATGAATTTTTCCCTGAGAAGTTAGCTAGTGGTGACTGACTTTTGGTAAGAGGGAAAGGAGAAAGGTTCTAATCATTTTGTTGTCTGGGTTGCATTGGTATGGATGGTCTTTAGGAAAGGATAGTCTGGAAAGCTGTTACTGTATTTAAAAGACTTTGCAGTGAATGTACTTTGTGTGTGTATGTGTGTTTTAATTTCATTTATTTATTTGAAAGAGAGTGTGTGAGAGAGCATGAGTGGGGGGAGGTGGACTCCGCACTGACCAGGGAGCCTAATGTGGGGCTCGATTTCACGACCTGAGATTAGGAGGATAACCTGAGCCGAAGGCTGACCCTTAACCACCTGAGCCACCCAGGCACCTCTGTATTTGGTTTTATATTGTGAGGGGTTGACAAGTCTAAAAAGTATTTTAGAGAGGCCATGTCAGTTTTGGATACTATGAAAGGTGTGTGTGTTTGTATTTTCGGTTTCCTGTTGAGGTTCTGTGTGATACGTTGAAGCTAATGCTATATAAAACAAAAGAAGGAAGATGCCTGGCACATACTCAGTTTTAACTGGGGGACATGTTTGTTGTCCTTGAAACTGATTTTGTCTTGAGTGTTGGTTAGAAAGTATCTGTACAAGAAAACAAAGTAAATTTTCTGGTTAGTATTAGGACATAACTCACAGTTACAAAAATATGCAGAATGATAGCATATTAGAAATCATTGCTGGGGCACCTGGGTGGCACAGTCCGTTGAGCGTCCAGCTCTTGGTTTCTGTGCACATCATCATCTCGGGATCATAAGGTGGAGGCCCGGGTTGGGCTCTGTACTCAGCACAGAGTCTGCTTAAGATTCTCGCTGCTTCTCCCTCTGTCCTTCCCCCTCATACTCCCTCTCTCTCTCTCTCTCTCAAATAAATAAATACATCTTATAAAAAAATCATTGCTGTCATTAGTAGAAATAGTAGGTGACCGTTTTTCCAACATTTTTATTGTGAAATTTTTCGGTATACAGAGAAACTGAAAAAAAAGTTCACAGTGCCAAGATTCCACAATTAAACTTTTTTTTTTTTTTTAAGAGTGTATGCGAGAGTGGGGTGGGGAGGGAGAGAGAGAATCTTAAGCAGGCTCCATGCCTAGTGCAGGGCCCCACACAGGGCTCAATGTCACGACCTTGAGCACATGACCTGAGCTGAAATCAAGAGTCAGATACTTAACCGACTGAGCAACCCCAGCACCCCACCATTAAACCTTTAAAAGTCTTTTATTTTTTTAGTTTTATTTAAGTAATTTTTACCCCCCATGTGGGGCTTGGACTCTTGATCCCAAGCTCAGGAGTCATATGGTACACCGACAGCCAGGCAGGCACTCCTAAAATCAACTTTGAAAATTAACATTTTACTTGTATCACATGTGTATCCCTCCCTCTACCTGCAGTGCATCTTGTTTTTTGATGTGTTTCAGAGTAAGTTGGGACATTAATACACTTCACCCCATGTAGTCCAGTGTACATATCATTAGTATTTGCAGTACTAATTTTGTTTTCTTTTAGGTGAAATTTCCATATAAGATGCATACATTTTAAGTGTACCATTCGGTTGCATTCTGACAGGTGCATATACATAGACGTGGAGTCATATCATCATCAGCAAAGCATACATATGAGGCAGGTGTTACAAGATACCTTTAGATGATTAAGAGACCTAGGGCCAACTGGAGGGATTTCTGCAGCAGTAGGCCTCGGGCCTCCATTAGAAATGAACGGCATTGTAGGTTGACTATTCATTGGTTGTGAGTGAAGGACTTCACCTTTTTTAGTGGGTGTGGTTGGTTAAAGCAGTGCTTCTGAATCAGAATCTCTCTGTGGAGGGCTGTATGCCTAGGTCTTCCTTGTTTTGGTTTTATACTGTATTTCCGGAAGCTTGTTCAGGTTGGCAGCTTCCATTTTGTATGCAGTCCAAGCTCCACGCTCTTTCTGCAGTTTGAATAGTGACAAAATGGTCTTGGACTTTCTTATTAAGAATAGTGATAGGCTTTTAAAGGCTTTGTTTTCTCCACTTTTTTCTCCAGGTCATGAATTAATTGCTTGTGTGTTTTCACTTCTTCAGGAAGCTGCTGCTTTTTCTAAATCAGTTTATCAGTTTGGGATCCGTGAGATGCTGGTGCATGATTGGCATACTTGTGACCAGTCATGGTGATGGAAGCACTGCAACTGAGCAGAGTGGCTATTTGTTGTTTTTACTTACAGTTAACATAACAGTTAAAATGAACTTCAGAATAATATAGTAAAACCTGGGAAGATCTTTTTACTCTTCAAACAGAAAGCAGCTGAGCCTGGGAGTTGCCTGGTTTGGGCAAAGGAGTCAGGACTCACAGCCAGATCTGGGGTTGTACCCGCGCTGCTACCTATGACTGTGTGACATTTTGGGCAATAGTATCTTTGCATCTTTGTAATGTATGCCATGCAGGGCATTTTGGGGAGTGAACCTACATAACAGTTGTAAGAAGGACCTCTAGGACTGACTTGATCCTTGTAGAAAAGGGGGATTTTTTCTTGTGGCTTAGAAAAAGCATCATTGAAAACGGGTGCAGAGAGGGAGGCAAGATGGTGGAAGAGTAGGGGACCTCGTTTCCTCTGGTCCTTTGAATTTAGCTAGATAACTATCAAATCATTCTGAACACCTGTGAATTCAGCCTGACATGTAAAAAGAATTGGTGGAATTCTACAAAGAGAAAAATGACCACTTTTTGCAAGGTGTAGAAGTTGTGGAGAAGTGAATCTGAGGGGATATAGTGGAAGATGATAAATGGTGGGGGGAGGGAGCCTCCATAAGCTGTCTACCGGAAAGTTATATAGCAGCAGAGTGCAGAATCGGAATTTGTAGAAGTTTGCTTCTGTGAGGGACGTCCCTTCCTGAAAGGTGCTCAGGTTGGCAAAGTGGGGCAGAATCCTAGGTGGGACAGTGTGGTCTCAGGATCCATGGGGTCAGAAGGAATGGAGATGCTTGAGCCGGCAGAATTCCCAAGCACTGGAGGGGGGAGACCTGCTACGGTCAGCGAGCCCGGGAGTGGGCTCTCAGCTTGGTTTATCATTAACTGCGAACCGGGACTGGATCGGGCGACTGCTCTCCATGTGGGTGCCCTGCAAGTGGCAAGGAACCCTCCTTCCACCTCCTGTGAGGATCTGCACAGGTGTGTACCACAGGAGTCTGTAGAGTTTGGGGCACACAGAATTGAACACTGCTTTTCCCTGAGGGTTTACTGAAGAGAGAGGACAGTGATCTTTCAGCTCTGGGGCTGGAGATGGGGTGTGGCCATTTTTATTTTCATCCTTTAAAGCAGCAGGGAAAACCTTCAGGGAACAAAAGCCACTTAGAACAATCTGAAGCAGCTTACCTGACTGAGCCCATCCACCTTGTAAGGGGCGGTACAACTCCACCCAGGCAAAGACACCTGAGAATCAGCTCAGCAGGCCCCTCCCCCAGGAGGCCAGCTGGGACTTAAGGGGGAATACCAAGTTTACCAAGCACACAAAACTGCAAAACTCCAGCACTAGGGGGAGATAGCATTATAAATAGAATTTGAGGTTTCTTTCTCATGATTCTTTTATCCTTCAGTTTAAAATTTTCTTTTTTTTTCTTTTCAGTTTCTTATTTTATCATCTCTTTTTAAGTTTTTTTTTTGAACTTTCTTTTTTACATTTACATTTTATATTCTTCATTTTTGGCTTCCTTTCACTGTATTCAATTTTATTTTTATATATACATATCTAAGTTTTGCTTTCTTTACAAATTTGGGCTTTAGTGTCCTCTAACAGACCAAAATACACCTAGGACCAAGTGGATCACCCTGTTTTGTCCATCTGGGAGATTATATTCTCTCTTTTTTTTCCTTTTTTTTTTCTTTCTTTTTTTTTTTGGTTTCTAACCTCTTTGGATTTGTCTGGTGTGTATCTTGCTTGGGTCATGGTTGATATTTTTGATCTTGTTCTCTTATTTATTCTTCTCTGAGCAAAATGTGTAGAAAGAGGAATTCAAAACAAAGGAAAGAACCAGAGGTAGTACTCTCAGCCACAGATGTAATTCGATATGGACATAAAATGTCAGAGCTGGAATTCAGGATAACTGTTATAAACTGGGGCATGAAAAAAAGCATAAAAGACTCTAGAAAATCTCTTAGAGCAGAAATAAAATCTAATCAGGCTGAATTTAAAAATAGTTTAACTGAGATGCAGTCTAAAATCGATGCTCTGACTGCTAGGGTAAATGAGGCAGAAGAGAGAGTTAGTGACTTAGAAGACAAGATGATGGAAAGGAGAGAAGATGAGGAAAAGAGAGAAAAACAACTAAATGGACCATGAGGGGAGACTTCAAGAAATCAGCGATACCATAAAGTGAAACAATATTAGAATCCCAGAAGAGGAGAGAGGGACAGAAGGTACGTTTGAGAAAATCATAGCTGACAACTTCCCCAATCTGGGGAAGGAAACAGGTATTCAAATCCAAGAGGTAGAGAGAACACCCCTCAAAATGAGTAAAAATAGGTCAACACCCCAACATATAATAGTGAAGCTTGCAAATTTCAGAGATAAAGAGAAAATCCTGAAAGCAGCTTGAGGCAAGAGCGCCTTAACTTACAATGGTAGAAACATTAGACTGGCAGCAGACCTATCCACAGAGGCATGGCATGAGAGAAACATGCAGCCAACAATACTTTTATCCAGCAAGGCTGCCATTCAGAATGGAAGGAGAGATAAAGAGCTTCCAGGACAAACAAACTAAAAGAATTTGTGATCACTCAACTAGCCCTGCAAGAAATACTAAAGGGTATCCTGTAAGCAATGAGGGAGCCCAAAAGTAAAAAAAAAGTAACCAGAAGGAAAACAGAGACAGTCTACAGAAACAGGGACTTTACAGGTAATATATTGGCACTAAATTCGTATCTTTCAGTAGTTACTCTGGATGTAAATGGGCTAAATGCTCCAATCAGAAGACACAGGGTATCAGATTGGATAAAAAAGCAAGACCCATCCATAAGCTGAGACTCATTTTAGACCTAAAGACACTTCCAGATTGAAAGTGAGGGGGTGGAGAACGATTTACCATGCTAATGGACCTCAAAAGAAAGCTGGGGTAACAATCCTAATATCAGACAAATTAGATTTTAAACCAAAGGCTGTAGTAGGGATGAAGAGGGACACCGTATCATACTTAAGGGGTCTATCCAACAAGAAGATCTAACAATTATAAATATTTATCCTCCTAACTTGGGAGCAGCCAGTTATATAAACCAATTAAAGAAACACATTGACAATAATACAGTAATACTAGGGGACTTCAACACCCCACTGACAGCAATGGACAGATCATCTAAGCAGAAGATCGATAAGGAAACAAGGGAAACATTATTATTTCAAATAATGAAATCAAAGAAATAGATCGACAATAATACAATAATAGTAGGGGACTTTAACACCCCTCTCATTGCAATGGACAGATCTTCTAAGCAGATGAATAAAGAAACAAGGGCTTTGAATGACACTGTGAAGGTCCACCAGATGGACCTCACAGATATATACAGAGCATTCTATCCTAAAGGAACAGAATAGACATTCTTCTCAAGTCCCCATGGAACATTCTCCAGAATAGATCACATACTGGGTCACAAATCAAGTTTCAGCTGGTACCAAAAGACGGGTTATTCCCTGCATATTTTCAGACCACAGTGCCATGAAACTTGAAGTCAACCACAAGAAGAAATGTGGATGGAGCATAAATACATGGAGGTTAAAGAACGTCCCACTAAAGAATGAATGGATCAACCAGAAAATTGAAGAATTAAAATATACATAGAAGCAAATGAAAATGAAAACACAACAGTCCAAAACCTTTGGGATGCAGCAAAGGTGGTCTTAAGTGGGAAGGCCTTCCTCAAGAAACAAGAAAAGTTTCCAATACACAACCTAACCTTACACCTAAAGGAGCTGGAAAAAGAACAGCAAATAAGGCCTAAATCCATCAGGAGAAGAGAAATAATAAAGAACAGAACAGAAATCAATGATACAGAAATGAAAAAAAAAAAAAAGCAAAAACAAAAAACAGAAGAGATCAGTGAAACTAGAGTCTGGTTCTTTGAAAGGATTAGTAAGATCGATAAATCCCTAGCCAGACTTATCAAAAAGAAAAGAGAAGGGACCCAGATTAATGAAATCATGAATGAAAGAGGGGAGATCACGACCAATGCCTTGGGTCACTAATCAGGTCTCAGGTGGTACCAAAAGATTGGGATTATTCCCTGCATATTTTCAGACCACAGTTCTTTGGAACTTGAACTCAGTCACAAAAGGAAATTTGGAAGGAACTCAGAACACTTCGAAGTTAAAGAGCATCCTACTAAAGAACGAATGGGTTGACCAGGAAATTAAGAATTTTAAAAATTCATGGAAACAAATGAAAATAACACAACTGTTCAAAACCTTTGGGATGCAGCAAAGGCAGTCAGTCCTAAGAGGGAATACAAGCTGTTCTCAAAAAATTAGAAAAGTCTCAAATACACATGCTGACCTTACACCTAAAGGAGCTGGATAAGTAACAGCAAATAATACCTAAACCAGGCACGAGAAGAGAAATAATAAAGATTAGAGCAGAAATCAATGAAATAGAAACCAAAGGAACAGTTAAACAGATCAATGAAACTAGAAGCTGGCTCTAGAATTACTAAGATCAGTAAACCCCTAGCCAAACTTATCAAAAAGAAAAGAGAAAGGATCCAAATTAATAAAATCATGAATAACAGAGGAGATATCATGACCAACACCGAGGAAATACAGTTTTAAGAACATATTATGAACAACTATATGCCAACACATTAGGCAATCGAAGAAATGGATTCATTCATAGAAACACAAATTACCAAAACTGAAGCACAAAGAGATAAGAAAACCTGAACAGACCCATAACCAGCAAAGGAATTGAATCAATAATTTCAAAAGTGTCCCAACAAACAAGAGTCCAGGGCTGGATGGCTCCCCAGGGGAATTCTACCAAACATTTTAAGAAAAATTGATACCTGTTTTTCTGAAACTTCCAAAAAATAGGGATGGAAGGAACTTCCATACCTGGCCTCTATGAGGCCAGAATTACCTTGATCCTAAAACCAAAGACCCCCACTAAAAAGGAGAATTACAGACCAATATCCCCAATGAACATGGATGCCACAGTTCTCACCAAGATACTAGCCAGTAGGATTCGGTATACATTAAAAGGTTTATTCACCACGACCAAGTAGGATTTATTCCTGGGATACAAGGGTGGTTCAACATTAGCAAATCTATCGATGTGATATACATCACATCAATAAAAGGAAGGACAAGAGCCATGTGATCCTCTCAATTGATGCAGAGAAAGCATTTGACAAAATACAGCATCCTTTCTTGATTAAAGCTCTCCACAATGTAGGGAAAGAGGGAACATACCTCAGTATCATAAAATCCTTCTGCGAAAAGCCCACTGGGAAATCCTTCTCGATGGGGAAAAATTCAGAGCTTTCCCCCTGAGGTCAGGAACACGACAGTGATGCCCACTCTCACCACTGTTGTAGTACTAGAATTCCTAGCCACAGCAATCAGACAACAAAAAGAAATAAAAAGCATTCAAATGGCAAAGAAGTCAAACACTCACTCTTCCAAGATGACATGACACTTGATGTGGGAAACCCAAAAGACTCCACCCCAAAATTGGTGGAACTCATGGAAATTCAGCAACGTGGCAGGATATAAAATCAATGCACAGAAATCAGTTGCATTTTTATACACTAACAATGAGGCAGAAGAAAGAAGTTAAAGAATCAGTCCCATTTACAATTGCACCAAAACCCTACGATATCTAGGAATAAACCTAACCAAAGAGGTAAACGATCTGTATTGAAAAATCTACGGAACACTTGTGAAAGAAATTGAGGAAGACACAAAGATATGGAAGAACATTCCATGCTCATGGATTGGAAGAAAAATATTGTTAAAATGTCTGTGCTACCCAGAGCAGTCTTCTCATTCAGTGCAATGCCTATCAAAATACCATCGACATTTTTCAGAGTTGGAACAAATAGCCGTAAAATTTGTATGGAACTAGAAAAGACCCTGAATAGCTGGAGGGATGTTGAAAAAGAAAACCAAAATTGGTGGCCTCACAATCCAGACTTCAGGCTATATTACAAACCTGTGATTATCAAGACAGTATGGTACTGTCAGAAAAACAGACACATAGGGGTGCCTGGGTAGCACAGTTGTTAAGTGTCTGCCTTTGGCTCAGGGCGTGATCCCGGCATTCCGGGATCGAGTCCCACATCAGGTTCCTCCGCTGGGAGCCTGCTTCTTCCTCTCCCACTCCCCTGCTGTGTTCCCTCTCTCGCTGGCTGTCTCTCTGTCACATAAATAAATAAAATCTTAAAAAAAAAAAAAAAAGAAAAACAGACACATAGATCAGTGGAATACAATAGAGAACCCAGAAATGGACCCTCAAAGCAATGGACAACTAATCTTTGATAAAGCAGAATAGAATAGCCAGTGGCAAAAGGACAGTCTCTTCAATAAATGGTGCTGGGAAAATTGGACAGTCACATGTAGAAGAATGAAACTGGACCATTTTCTTACACCATACACAGACATAAACTGAAAATGGATGAAGACCTAAATGGGAGATGGGAATTCCTCAAAATCGTAGAGGAGAGCACAGACAGCATCCTGTTCAACCTCGGCTGCAGCAACTTCTTGCTAGACACATCTCCTAAGGCAAGGGAAGCAGAAGCAAAAATAAACTATTTGATCAAGTGAAAAAGCTTGCACAGCAAAGGAAACTTGACAAAACTAAAAGGCAGCCTACGGAATGGGAGAAGGTATTTGCAAATTACATAATCAGATAATGGGCTAGTATCCAAGATCTATAAAGAACTTTTCAAACTTAGCACCCTAAAAACAAATAATCCAGTCAAGAAATGGGCAGAAGACATGAATAGACATTTTTCCAAAGAAGACATACACATGAAACAGACACATGAAAAAATGCTCAGCGTCACTCAGCATCAGGAAATACGAATCAAAACCACAATGATCACACCAGTCAGAATGGCCAAACTTAACAAGACAGGAAACAACAGATGGCAAGGTCATCCCTTTTATATTGTTGGTTCTTTTGCAAGCTGGTACAGTCACTCTGGAAAACAGTATGGAGATTCCTCAAGAAGTTAAAAATACAGTTATCCTACATCTCATCAATTGCACTACTAGGTATTTACCCCAAAGATACAAATGTAGTGATCTGAAGGGGCACCTGCACACCTCAGTGTTTATAATAGCAGCAGTGTCCAGAGTAGTGAATCTGTGGAAAGAGCTGAGATGTCCATTGACGGATGATGAATGGATAAAGATGTTACACACACACACACACACACGACTATTACTCAGCCATCAGAAAAGATGAATACTTATAATTTAATTACATGGATGTGCATGGAGCTGGAGGGTATTATGCTGAGCTAAATAAGTCAATTAGAGAAAGATGTTTATATGGTTTCACTCATGTGGAATATAAGAAACAGCACAGAGGATCATAGGGGAAAGGAGGGAAAAGTGAATGGGAAGTCTTCAGAGAGGGACAAAAAATGTGAGAGACTCTTAACTATAGGAACAAACTGAGGGTTGCTGGAGGGGAGGTGGACAGGGAGATGGATAATTGGGTGATGGGCATTAAGGGAGGGCACGTGATGTGATGAGCACTGGGTGTTATAATGTAACTGATGAATTATTGAACACTACATCTGAAACTAATGATGTACTATACTTTGGCTAATAGAATTACTTAAGTAAGTATATAAGTAAGAAAATATATAGGTAAGGAAATAAAATAAAACTGGTGTATTTCGGGGCACCTGGGTGGCTCAATCGGTTAAGCATCTAACTCTTGATTTTGGCTCAGGTCATGATCTCAGGGTCATGAGATCAAGCCCTTCATTGTTGGCCTCCACCCCTTAGCGGGAGTGTGCTTGAGATTCTCCCTCTGCCCCTCGTCCCCAATAAAGAAATAAATCTTAAATTCCTGGGAGTCATTCATTCTCTTTCTCTCCTTTAAATTAAAAACAAAATATATGTACACTTCTAACCACAGTCTGATAATGTAAATGTTTCTAATTTTAATTTTTTAATACTCAGCTTGTTTTTGTTTTTTAATTTGAGAGAGAGTGTGCATGTGTGAGCTGGGTCTGGGGGGCAGAGGGAGAATGACAGAATCTCAAACGTACTCCCCAGTGCGCGCAGAACCCAACATAGGGCTTGATCTCAGGACCCTGAGATCGTGACCTGAGCCGGAATCAACAATCAGACGCCCAAGTGAGTGACCCATGTGCACCACTCAGCTTATTTTTTAAACTTGAGGTATAATTTGTACACAAACACCCATGTATTAAGTGTTCAGTTAGATTTTGACAATTGTATGTACTCATGTAATCACACCTGAAAGAAAATACCAAGCACTTTGATCATCCCAGATGCTTTTGTTCTGCCTTCTCCAAACTACCCCTCCCATTTCTCCCTCCGTAGGTGTATTTATATGCTATGTACTGAAAATAAAATCATACAGTGTGTGCTCTCCTGTGTGTCTGTTGTCTTTTAATTGTTCAGCATGGTTTGAGATTTGTGTTTTTTCCTTTTGATACTTAGTTTTTTTTATTTGGATGTATCATAATTTATCCATTTTCCTTTTGATGAACATTTGAATTATTTCCCAATTTCTGACTATTATGAATAAATTTTGTGAACAGTTTTTATAAGTCCTGTTGTGGATGTGTGTTTTCATTCTTCTAGGGCAGATACCTGAACGTGAATTGCTGGGTCCTATGGGAAGTATTTCTCTAGCTTTATGAGAAGTTGTACTATTTGACACTTCCATGAACTAAGTGTGAGTGAGCCCTTGTCTTGTAAAGAATGAGAAATAGTTTCTCAGACACTTTTTTTAAAATTTTTTGACGATTTATTTTAGAGAGAGGTTGGGGGAGGGGCAGAAGGAGAGGTAGAGAATCTTCAAGCAGACTCTCCCCTGAGTGAGGATCCTGAAGCGGGGCTCAGTCTCATGACCCTGAGATCATGACCTGAGCCAAAACCAAGAGTTGGACGCTTAACTGATTGTGCCACCCAGGAGCCCCTCTCACTTTTAGAAAGCAGTTTTATTGAGGTCTTTTGTGGTTCCACATACAAGTTTTAGGATTGTTTGTTCTAATTCTGTGAAAAACACTACTGGTATTTTGATAGGAATTGCATTGAATCTGTGTATAGCTTTTGGTAGTGTGGACATTTTGATGATATTCTTCCAGTTCATGAGTGTGGTGTATCTTTCTGTTTGTGGTGTTTTCAGTTTTTTTCCATCGGTTCTCAGAGCACAGGTCTTCCACCTCCTTGGTTAAATTTATTCCTAGGTATCTTATTCTTTTTGGTACAGTTGTAAATGGGACTGTTTTCTTAATTTCTCTTCTGCTACTTTGTTATTAGTGTGTAGAAACGCAACAAGTTACTGTATATTCGTGTACTATAGTTTTATTAAATTTATTTAATAGTTTTTTTGATGGAGTCTTTAGAGTTTTCAGTGTGTAGTGTCGTGGCATCTGCAGATAGAGACAGTTTTACTTCCTCCTTACCATTTTGGATGCCTTTATTCTTGTCTGACTGCTGTGGCTAGAACTTCCAGTACCAAGTTGAATAACAGTGGTGAGAGTGGACATCCTTGTCTTGTTCCTGACCTTAGAGGAGAAGCTCTGGGTTTTTCACAGCCATTGGCTTCTTTGTTTCAGGTTACACTCCTGGCACACCTTACAAAGTGTCCTGTTCCCCCACCAGCGGGGCAGTGCCACCATACTCCTCCTCCCCCAACCCCTACCAGACCGCTGTGTACCCTGTGCGAAGTGCCTACCCCCAGCAGAGCCCCTATGCGCAGGTATGCCTGGGGTGTGCTGTGGGTCTTACAGCGGTGCTCATGGGCACTGTGCATATGGGAAGGGTTGGTTCTGTCTGGGCTCTGATCCATGGGGTGTGGAGCCCTGTGGCAGTTGTCTCTCCTCTTTTCCACAGCAAGGCACGTACTACACACAGCCCCTGTATGCAGCACCCCCTCACGTCATCCACCACACCACAGTGGTGCAGCCCAATGGCATGCCGGCGACGGTGTACCCTGCTCCCATCCCTCCACCTAGAGGCAACGGCGTCACCATGGGCATGGTGGCTGGGACCACTATGGCCATGTCAGCAGGTGAGTCCTTGACCCTGGGTTGCCTGTTTTACAGTGGCATGAGAGCCGGGGGAAGGGAGAGCTCACTAAGTCTTTGACCCTTGGTTTGATTTTTCATGGCTCAAGTTGTATGGAAGGACATACTCTTCAGGAAAGGAACAGCATATGATCTTTTTCTTTCCCTTCCCTTCATTTCCTCCTCTTCTCCTTTCAGTTGAGAGGAGTCTGGGTCTGGGGTTTAGAGTGACAAGCCAAGAACCAAGTACCATTCCAGTGGGCATGACTGGATAGTGATCTCTGTATTTGACGGGTGAGCTGAGCCCTTGGCAGTAGGGCCGAGGAGTGGCCAGTCCCCACCATGAGCATACCAAGCTTGAGCAGAAGGGGATTACTTTGTGTCTAGGTGAGCTTGCCCTCCCGGTACCTCCCTTTAGTGTGGGCTGCCTTTGTAGGGCAAGTTGTGTGAATGTTGGTGTTTGCATAAATCTAAGAAGACTGGCTTTGTGTTATTAGTCATAACAGCTACTTGTAGAAATCCTTGGCATTGATCGACTTTATTTCCCAAGGCTTCCCTTGGTCAGAAAAATAAATCTCAGAGACATGAGACTCCTGGGTAGGATGTGCACATCTTCTTGGAACTGTGGAGCCCCTGGGGACTTGATGTAACGTCTAGGGATTGGGTTACCTAAGGTGGGCATGAGTTGTCTGTGGCTGGGCGGCCAGGCACACAAGATACACTTGCTTGCCCTTGGTTATGGGTTTTTTTTTTTTTTTTTTAACTTCAACATAGGGAGATTGTGCCAGAGAGAAAGGTGTGTGTTTTCTGCCCAGAGTCTCCATTGTAATTGGGTTTGTCATACTTACCTGTGAAGGGACAGAAACTGCATGTTTGAGGCATGTGGAGGGAGGGATGGCAGGCTGTGGGCTGGTTGTGGGCAGGGAGATGGAAAGTGAAGA
Source organism: Ursus americanus (assembly GCF_024610735.1). Lineage (NCBI taxonomy): Eukaryota > Metazoa > Chordata > Mammalia > Carnivora > Ursidae > Ursus > Ursus americanus. Next base: position 79,007,057 of record NC_142136.1, on the reverse strand, counting down.
GAAGCAAGGTGAGGCAATTAGGTTTGAGATTCTGCTTATCTACAGATGGGCTCAGGGAGTTGCTGAGTTTTCTGTAGTTAAAAGGGAAATATATTTATCTTTGTGTACTCAGAAGCTCATGTAGTTTGAAATCTTCCCTTTCTTCAATTTATTACTATCTTAACCATTTTTAACTGTATATAGTTTAGTAGTGTTAAATAAGTATATTCACATTTTTGTAAAACAGATCTCCAGAACTTTTTCACCTTGCAAAACTGAAGGTCTGCTCATTAAATAACAACTCCCCTTATCCCCTGGGCCCCCCACCCCCAGCCTAGCCCCTGGCTACCACTATTTACTTTGTCAATTTGACTACTCAAGATACTTCATATAAGTGGAATCCTTTTGGAGGTATCTTTTTGTGACTGGCTTATTTTACCTAACATCCTCAAGGTTCATCCATGTTGTAGCATGTAACAAATTTCCTTCCTTTTTAAGGCTGAATAATAATTTTTTTATTTTGTCAATTATCATCTGATTTCCAAAAATCATTGAGTATGCTCTTGTGAAGGGAAGGCACGAAGTCTTTTACAGACATTATCATATGAGCTTGCTGTGATCATACGACTTTGAGTTGTGTATGATCAGAGTTCTCATGGCACTATAGGTCAAGGCTACCCCTCTTCCTGTGTACCTCCTTCCTTTCAATGCATGCCAGGTCAGAGCCCTCTCGTCAGGCAGCATGGAGCTGTGTGGTGACACAGGTTAGCCTTGTGTGTGGGTGGTGCTGCCTGCCACTAAGACAGCTGCTCTTTCTTCCAGGTACCCTGCTGACCGCCCACTCCCCAACTCCTGTTGCCCCCCACCCAGTCACTGTGCCCACGTATCGGGCCCCAGGAACACCCACCTACAGCTACGTGCCCCCTCAGTGGTGATCACCCTGCAAATGTAAGTGACCGGTGAAACCTGTGTCGGCTCTTGACTAAAGTGCATTTTTTTTCGGTACAGAATGACAGATCTAACATATTTTAAGCACTAAGGAGAAAAATGCTACCTGTTAATCCAAGAGCAGTGTGGTATTTAAATTTTTGTTCTTTATTGGGACCCTAGAAAGTAGAAGAAGGAAGGAAACCATTGAGTACTTGCTGTGTACACTATAGACTTTGTTCCTTTCCTGTTGCATGCTCTAATCTCCCACTGCCTTCTGCAGGAAATAGGATTCTAGTTGTAACTGGAAGTCACCCTGAGTACCAGGGGAACCAGGAGCAGTGGTCTTTCCTGCTGCTGCCCTTTCTGGTTGTAGTGGATTTTGTCCTCCTTAAGTTGAATGAAACACCTCTCTTTTGGAGCAGCGGTGCCAGAGGCACTCTTTGTTGACTGTGTGTCTTTCTCCCCCCTGCCAGGTTTGAGGATGGAGCTGTGCAGTCACATCATGGAGGTTCCACAGCTGGTGCTGCAGGCCTCGCGCCTCCAACCCGGACTTTCTTCTTAATGCTCTCTACACTTAGCTAAACACTACTATGGCCCGGCCCAGCAGGTCCCAGCGCCATTAGTCTCCAACTAACTCTGTGGGTTGGTCTTAAAGCAAATCCTGTTTTGTGGGCTGCCTGGCAATTTTTTAGCTAACTGTAATGATAAAAAGGGAGTATTAATCTATTCTGAATCATATCTAGTTGAATGCATGTTTAAAAAAAACAAACACAAAAACAAAGCTTGCTCAATCTACCTGCAGTGACTGATGCAAAACCATCATATGCAAAACCCAAAGGAATGGAAAAGCATTTTATAACTTGTATCACTAATGCACTGTTGTAATGTATGCAGAGTCTTAAAGTTATAAGTGTTAAAGTGAATTTCTTCATAGAGTATCTGAAATCCCTTAGATGATGATTCTTCAGCCTTTGGGGTTGAGGCGGGTTGCCGATTGGTAATGTGGACTTGGAGTTTTCAGCCAACTGTTTTTTTCACGCTGACTGCATGGCGCGGGGAGAGAGTTGCGGGGACAGGGAGAGTGCAGGGAGGGCCACCATTGCCTGGGACGCAGCCAGCTTACTGGGCATCCCTTTCTTGCTGTTTACTCTCACGGGGCATTGTAGTGTGGACGTTCTTAAAGATCATCATGAAAGTGTAGAGTTGTGTGGCCAGTATAGTTAGGGGCAAGAGGTGGTTTATGTATCAGCAAAGCAATTTCTCTGCCATCTAAGTTTTCATTACAAGCTTCTTACAGATAGAGATGAGGTTTTCTGTATCTTTACTGGAGAAGTCCTATGTAGAACTAAATTATTTTCCTGGGATGGAAGATATGTGAAGGAGAAACAGCCACACTAGGAGGTATTGGCTTCTTTATTTAGCTTAGAAAACCATTCCTTCCCCCCCGCCCAAGAAATGTTTCAGTCCACTGAAAACCTATGTAGGCATTGCTGTTCTCACCCCCCCCCCCAAGAGAAGGGCAAAGATTTCAGCTGTTATGAAGAAAGTTGTATATTTAAGAACTATTAAAAGGGAACAAAACTGTATTTGAAGTTGTTTCTTGTAGAGAGGCAGGTCTGTGGCTGTGTTTGGGCCCATCCACCTGATCGGGGCTTGTCATCTGAGACCATTTGGAGGCTGCTCTTGGAGATGGGTCTGTGGAGGTGTGAGGGAGGGGCTGGTGCCTCTTGTCTGTGAGTCTTGTCTGCCATGTCTTGTGCTGAGGGCTCTTAGCACAAAGCAGGTATGGACAGCAAAGGGCCAGGCAGCATCAGAATGCATTTGCCTGCCAGGACTTATTCAGAAAGGATTTTGTGTTTAAAGTCTGAATATTGTACATAAGAAATGAAGAGGAGTTTTTTGCCTAAATGTGCCCAACTTGTATCGATGTGAGTGTGTCTGTTCAGAGAGGGGGTGGGAGGGTGAGGGTTTTGTTCCCTTTCAGCAGTCTGTCAGGTGGGGGTGGGGTATGCTCCTGTTCACCCCATCACTGTTTCAAGTGTTGTGGGCTTTGGTTGGGGAGGGGACCCTTCCCCTACATCTCTGGCAGCTAGGTTAGGGCTCTGGCACTGGTTTGGCATTCGGCCCCATTTGGTGAGTGGAACACCTGACCCCTGAGCCTTTGGTAACCTTATTTTTTATAGTAAGTACCCCATAATTTTTCTCACATTTTATTTTATAAGAAGTTCAGGAATATTTTTGCATGGATCATTGTAAACAGAAGGTTCCTTATTCCTAATGTCTGTTAACATAGTGTGCTTACTGATAAGTACTTTAAATTGCTTCATTAGCACTTAACCCATGTGTGTGTTTGTCAGTGTGTGTGTGTGTGTGTGTGTGAGAGTGTGTGTGTGTGAGAGAGAGAGAGAGAGCGCGCCATTTACTCGAGGCACATGGTTTGTGTCCACTTCTTCAACTCTTTGTTGGTAATTCCATCTGTGTAGTAGATGGTTTGTAATAAATATCTGACAGGTTCTGAGGGTTCCAGGGCTGAACTGACCAAGTAAAAGAAAGTCAGTTTCCCCAGTTTAGTGTTATAGATTAGGAGAAAATACGATTTTAATGTATGCTTTAGAAAAGCCCTAAACATCAAAATGGGCATGCGCACATGTGCGCGCACACACACACACACACACACACACACACACACACACACAAACTACGTGTGAGGGGTGGAGTCATTTGAATTGAGCAGAAAGATAGTTATATAGGATGCTTCACTGGGCTTGCTTGAGACATGGCACACACAGGGTGAGCGTTTTCACAAGCGCTGAATTAAATGAGGTTTTTGAGAACAAGAAGGGCAGGTTGCATTTTGCCCCCATTTATATCAGCTTCATGAACACTTTCCCCCTTATAATTTTTTAAATCTTTTTTCCCTTTTGTGAAGGTGAGTTGGGAGACTTTATCAGATACTTTAGCATAATGGAATACATCTCTGGAAATCTTTTCAGTTTTGAACCTGTCGGCATCAGCGGTCAAACATGGTAATGAAAAGTAGATCTTGTCTAGCAGGTAAGAATCTGGACACACGAATAGTAGCAAAACTATCATAGGTTGTAATTTTAACAGCATTTAATTCCAGTAAAATTAATTAAGGAATAGACTTCTGTTTCATAATTTGATATCCCAGGCATAATAGTGGAACATTCAGAGAAACTTTCCTTTTCTTTTTGTATGTGACATTCCTGAGAGTCTTTCAGCTGAATTATGGTTCTTTTAGAAGTGGAGATAGGCAAACGAAGGACCTAATTCCTCTAAACATGAACGTCATCATGGGTATTAAAAAAAAATTGTTCTACAGTAGGCCTCCCTGCTGAGATTTAGGAGTCTATTTTTCTGCTTATGGAAATTTGTTTGGATCTGGGCCAGGTGACTTGAGTGTTTAGTGATGAGTGTTGGTCTCATCAGCTTGCTGACTCTGTGAAGTAAGGCCAGCATCAGGGCCAGGGCCATTCATGGTGATAGACACGGAGGCAAGGCGCTTCCAGAATCTTATGTCTCATGTTAAATCTTTTTGGAACATTCTTGTTGGTATGGTTATTAGCCCTACCAGTGGCTATACTGTGACTCTGTTTCTTGAGTGCTATGCAAATGTAGTATTTACAGGAGATGAGGGAGGCTTTGAGCCTTGGGCTGGGCACCTGGTTGGTGAGCATCTTGCCCTTTCCACGCTGTGCATACAGTGCCTTCCTCCATCTAGTGGCACCATCACTTCTATAATGAGAGGAAATACATTCTTAAGGCACTTTGGATATGCTGATATCTGGCCATGGGTTTCTGTGAGTGTGTCTGCCATTTGGTGGTGAAAAGGTGGCACACACCAACCACATCAATATTGGGGCCTACTTCAAAAAGGAAATCCAGACTTCTTCACCAGTTCTTGTAAACTGTTGGAAACAGTATTTCTCTGACTGGTTGGGCCACCTTCTCCCTGTCTGGCAGCTAATGGCTGGATGCCCCAGTCATTGCCAACCTGAGTATTTCCCAGACAGGACAGGATGCCTGTCTGACCCCTCAGCAGGCTCACGGGCAGTTTTAAGGATGAGTGGCTTGAGGGTGTGGGGCAGCTTCTGGTTCTTCTCTCTGGTGCTTTTTAAGGGTGAGTGGGGGTCTATACAGAGGAGTGTGGTTAGCCTGGGGGAAGGGCATACTGCTTAGCTCTTCTCTTTAGCACATCTCAGATGTTTGTGTGTGTTTTTCCCTGAGCTGTTTATTACTCAGCCTGAGCTTTCTGAAGGTACATCAGACTTTTTTGAATAGACTCGCAGATGACCTGCAGAGGAGGGCCTGATCTTTTTGGGTAGAAAGTCACGAAGTTGATATTACGTGTTTCAGATGATTTGTCATCCTTCCTCCCCTCTCCCCCCACCACCTTGCAGCCCCCCATTCATTTGAAGAACAGAAAACCATAGGGGTAACCTTATTTGGATCCCCAGGACTAAAGTTTACTTACTTGGGACAGGGAGACCGAGGAGAGGCAGTTGTCTGTTCAGGAAGCCCGCAGAGGGCTTCAGGAGACCTGCGCTCCCAGGGCTGGTGTGTTGGAGATGACAGGTGTCTCGTTTAGCCTCCTGAGCCTTGTCAGTCTCCCATGGGTCCTCGTTCACACTAGTGGTCAGTAAAATAGTTGGGCTCTGCTGCACTCCTGTCAGGGTTGCTGTGATGGAGGAGAGGCCCCAAGGAGCCACATGGGTTGTGACTGACTAAGAAATGGTTCCTTTTTTTTTTTTTTTTGTAATGATTTTTTAAAATACTGTTTTTTTTTTTTGTTTTTTGTTTTTTTTTTTTTTTTAGACTGTTCTCTTGGTACTTTTTTAAAGCTTAAGTCAGCATTGTCTTCCAGTGTTAAAGGCATCCCTCACCTCTGCATTGAACTTACGGTGTCAATCAATACAAAGGAATGGAACATCCATCCTGAGCCAGTTCCATTATGTGGAAATTCATACTATTTTAATTTTTTATGCAATCTGATGAGTAGATGGAGCTCAGATTTAAAATTCTTAAAAGCACGTTTATTGTAACAAGAATTGTTATGTATTAATACTGCAGTTTTCAATAAAGATTGACTTGTGTTGCATATTGTGATTTTTATTTTTTTCCCTGTGGGTTTTATCTCGAGGTGGCGTGGCATGGCCTGCCTGGGAGGTGATGTAGCTTCTTTCAAGTTAGGAAATCCAGGGTTTGGGGGCAGAGGGCCTTGTGGTGCTTAGCCCCAGTGACCTTGTGTGGCACTGACATCACAGTGTGTAAGGGTGTGTGGAGGCAGCAGGTTGTGGGGACTATTTCCCCTGGGGGAAGGGGAGGACAGCTGGCCCTGTTCCTCTTCTCCTGGTCCTTTGGCCTGGGTCCTCATGGGAGGACTCATTCTCCATTTCACCGAAGAGGATGCTAAGACCCAGAAAGATTGCAGACTTTATGTCCCCCAAATTCACATTTGCCAACTTCAGCTAAACATCAACTCTGGGAGCTGGCAGCCAGGGAGGCTTCCAGGCCTGAATGGGTTGGAGGAGCTGAACCAGCTGTATCCCACACCAGGACAGTTCCCAGGCCATACACTGTCCTCCCAGCTCCTTCTGAGCCTCTGAAGTACTTCCCCTGTCATCTTTGCTTCTGTCCACCAAAGCTCTGAGGGCATGGTCTGCAAATAAGTGAACTCCCACTGCACTGGGTGATGCTGGGCTCATCCTTCCTGTTGAAGGAAAGGCCCAGGGCAGAGCCAGGTGTAAGAGTACAGGAAGGATGGTGTATGCAAAGAAAATACACAGACACAAATGGAAAAACAAGGGCTGGCAGCCAGGTTACTTTTCTTAAGTTTCTTTATGAAATTAAATGTGGTTTCTGGCTTGGAGAAGGTATAGTGCAAGAGTGACTGACTGTACATGCTGCTGAATGCTCGTGGGCCAGAGGGGCAGCTCAGTGTTCCACACCAAGTCAGGTCCTGGGTGTGCTCATGGGGGACCCTTCTCAGCAGGACGTGGGCTTCCCTCTAACTCACATGCCCACCGGCCTCTGGGTTGGTGGGTCAGTCCTGGATGCTGGGCCACAGAATTTAGTCCTTATGGCTTCTCACACTCACTTAGGGTAAGGCAGTCTTTCTGTGTCACTAATAATTCTTTTTCCCCACTGTTAGAAAAGCAGCACAATCCAAACAAAAAAATGGACCAGGTTCTGGAGTCAACCCACAGCTACACGTGGACTGGTCACAAACCCTGACAGAAGTATACAGTGACTATGGTTTTGTTTTCTTTCCACTATAAACAAACACATCACAAGTGAGGAAGGGTGTCCAGCAGCCAGGAGTGTCTAGAGGGGCTGGGAGGCAAAAATGAGTGGGGCTCTGGGCCATTTTTGTGCACAGAATTCTGGTTCCCACCTTTCAGGGATGCAAGCTGCCTGGCATCTCCAGCTGGGGACTGGGGGCCTGAGGGACAATTGGGGGGCAGAGGGCCACAGAGCCCAACTTTGCAGGAGCTAAAGGCAGATGGTCTCCTGCCCAGAGGAAACAGGAGGAGGGATGATCAGATGTCCAGAGAAGAGGGTTCAGAGCGGCCAGTCTTCTCATACATATTGGCCTGGCCGGTGGCTCTGAGCTGTGGCTCCCAGGAGGCCCCATAGAGGTCCAGAGGGTGGCGGGAGCTCACCGCTGTGGGACCCTGCCCCTCCGGTTGGTGTCTTCAGTGCACCAGTTGGGAAGAATCCATGAATGGCGTGCCAAGCAGCTCCCTCACTCAGCCCATAACTTCAGTGTGCGTGACAGGCAGAGGAGGCCACATGCGGTGGGCCTCGGGGAGAAAAAGCTGGAGGCCCATTGGTGGGGCAGGTCCAGACAGTACTGTTGGATGGGGAGCTGGCTCATTTGCGGAAGGGCGCCAGCCGGCTAATGCTGTGCCAGAAGGTGGACGGCTTCCGCTTGGGCTCTGCCAGTACCAAGACCTGTTGCTGGGGCAGGCTGGCGGGCAGTGCCGGGTGCTTCTGGCGTGCCAGGTAGTAGGGCCGGCTGAGGGCTGGGCAGAAGAAAGCAGGGTTCATAGGTGCCTAGGGAGCCAGGTGGCACAGGGCAGAGTGGCAGCCTTTGCTCAGTAGAGGGGTGGAATGGGGCCTGTCCCGTGGGAGGGAACTTCCTTCCTATGGGGCCCACCACACCCAGTGGCCTGGGCCACCCTCTAGCCTGCAGAGATCGTGTGGGGCCCTGGAGCTCCTCCATGGAACAGGCTCCATGTCAGGAGCCTAACATCTCTGTAGGAATGGGGATATGAGCTCCTTGCCAGGTGATCGTACACGGCCTGCCAGAAGTCCTGCCTGGGGAGGTGCACTGCCATTAATGCTACTGCTCTGGGGTACGCAAGGGAATTGAGAGCAAAATCCACACACCCACTAAAGCTTTGTTACCAGTGGCTTCTTAACACCAGTCTTTGGGAACAAACACCTGCAAAGGGCAGTGGGCAGCAGACGGCCCCAGGTGCTAGCTGGCTTTGCTTTGGGGGGGGGGGGGTCAGAGAAGATTTTGATCATGCCTAGGGCCAGGCTGCTATGGGAGGAAGTAGGGTACCATCTGCTTACCTTTGGGCTTCCCAGTGGCCTGCTGCTTGCTGGCGTTCAGCATGGCCTGCTTCCTCTGCAGCTCAGTGATAGAGAAGCCTGGTAGGGAGGGCCACAAATGAGACCTCTGCTTTGAGGACTTGGCTGCCTTTCCACCTCCCCTTGCTCCCCAGCCAATGTTCCTCTTGTCCTGTGCCTCCTGGCACCTGTGTGGTCCTCTGTGTACCCTGCACCTCCCCCAGGGCCTAGGGTCCCATCATGCTGCAGATGCTCAGCATCCTGCCCAGCCAGCCTGCCTTGGGAGCCAGGCAGAGGAGATGCGCAAGGGCCCTCCCCACAGCCTTGCCCTATCCCATCTCTCACCCTGACCCAGTGTCCTTTCTCTCCACTACGGCTTTCCCAGACCAAGAGCCAATCTGATCACGCTCAGCGTGATGCCCAGAGGCTCATGGAGAGGAGAGGAATGCAGTGGGGAGGTGCCTTTCTTATGTTAGGGTGGGGGAGGCTTCTCAAAGCCAGTGCCCAAATCCTGCTTGAGTGTTTTGTGCTGGAAAGGGGCCTCATCAGGTCTGCAACTGAGCAGAGGGCCCCCACCTTATGAAGTGTGCATGCATATGTGTTTTAAAAGCAAACCCCCAATAGGCCAGGAGACCCATGCCCTGGGGCCTTGCCAAAAGCTGAGGCCCTTGGGCTGTGGGACATGTTGTCCCACAGTCTCAAGGTTCTCCTGACCCTGCGTTCAGGGGTTAGGAGGGCTGAGAGGCCCCCACAGTGGAGCAAGGCTGATGGGGTCTCGCACCTGTCTCCTGGTCCAGCCGCACCTGCTCCCTCTCCCTGGTGAAGGCCTTGAGCCAGCGCTGTTTCTGCTCAGGCTTCCTGGCACAAAGCAGGTGACTCTCTCCCGTGGTGCCGCAGAGCAGCCGGAAAGCATTCTTGACGCTCACGTGGAGGTCTCTGTCTTTTCCATCCTCAAGATCCACCACCTCCAGTCCATCCATATCCACTCGGCCCTTATAGTACAGCACATCCCGGCGGAGAAGGTCCTGCCAGAGACTCTCTGAGCTCCTGGCCTGTCCTGCTTGTGGGGTCCCTCCCAGGTCTCTGAACCACTCTCCTGACCATGTTTATGCCTCACCCTGCGCTCTGCGAGTGGCTCCTCACCCCTTTCCCAGCACATGGTGAGCTCATGAGGGCAGAGTGAGTGTGGTGTGGCCCACAGCTGTGTGCAGAACCCATGACAGAGGAGCCTTGCTCCTTCAGTGAACAGTTACTGATTTGCCTGGACAGTCTTTAGGGTACCCACAGTCTCATGGGGAGGCAGCCATGGAAACTGGCCCAGGACCCATCCTGCATGACAGAGAAGAGTACCAGGGCCAGTGGCCAGGCATACTTCCTGGACGGGGTCACTTGGGCATGTGTTGAGAGGAGTAGAAGCTAACAGCAAAGAAGAGGCCGTAGGAGCAAGGACCCCAGGGCTCAGGGGGAGCTGAGGTTTGCAGGAACACAGGGGTGGCTTTGGAAGCAAGCAGGGGCTAGGTCAGGGGGCTCTGGTCAGACTGTGAGGGCCACCCCGATGGTCCTTGGGCTATTGGACTCCCTCTGCCGAGAATCACCCTCATCCCGGCCCTAGAGGCCTGCCCAGGAAAGGGGCCTGCGCCACTTAAGTTCCCCAGGAAAAGGAGCCGCCTGTGTGTGGTTCCTTTTCTTTGGCAGCTGCTCCCAGCCCTCAGCTTCACCCCCTCCGCTCCTGCTCTAAATGGCTCATCCAGCAGTGCACAGCAACTCTGTTACCTTCTTGCAGTAGATGAGCTGGTGGTCAAAGAGAAAAAACATCCTCTGCTGGCTCTTGGCTTGTGGCTGTGTAACACGAGTCAGCTCCCCCGAGTAGATGAGTTCTGAGCTCCTGACCAGGAGATCTTCCCCCTGGGGAGCCCCAAGGAGACCTGTGAGCTGAGTGCACCCAACGTTGGAAGCCCTTTCCACTGCACTGCTCCTGCTTCCATCATGGGTTGGGTGCGCTCCCCACTGGCCTGGCCTGCCTGTGGCCCCCACTGGCAAGTAGCAAGTAGCAGGCCACTGAGGGAGGGGTTGCTCTTGAAGCTCAAGGAAGCGGTGGGGGCTGCTGGGGTTGGGGTTGAAAAAGTCGTCTGACCTACAAGTTGGTTGTCTCTGCAAAATGGGGTCCCGTGGCAGACAGTGGTATGTGCACTTGAAATGTGGTAGTCCCTGCTGAGATGTCATGTAAGTAAAATAACACCAATTTTGAAGTATAAATAAAATAAAGAATGTGAAATATTTCACTAATGATTTTATGTTGAGTACACACTGAAATGATACTTTGGATATACTGAGTTAAATAAGACATTATTAAAATTAATTTCACTTGCTTTTTTTTCTGTTTTCAGATGGCTACTAGAACACATACAATTACTTACGTGGCTCCCATGATATTTCGATCAGTGCTGCACTCGAGAGTAATTACACCTGGCTAGAAGTCACCTGTGAACCTTGTCTTCTAGGGGCTAAGGAAGTTTTCCCAGCTAAATGTACTTAGTACCTGAAGCCCCATCATCAGACTTCAAACTTTCAGGCTAAGCCCTGCCCCCTTCCGGTTCCTCCTGGGAACTGCAAACCACAGCCAGGAGCTGTTCCGTTTGGGGTAAGTGAGTTTGTAGGGGTCCTTAGCCAGGGCGGTGCCTCAGAACCAGCCACCAGGAAAATAAAAAACCCCGAACAAAACAAACTACATTGCTCAGCCCCACCACCAGAGATTCTTAATTCCCTATTTCTAGGGTGGGGCCCAAGAATCTGTATTTTCATAACATTTTATGGCTAGTGGGTGGAGGTGAGAGAACACCCCATTTGTTCAGGCCTCCGGTTGCTTTAGAAGGCAAGAGGTATATGCTTCTGCATGGAACCTGGGGCTCTGACCCATGGCAATCAGTTTTTGGCCGTGCTGTGGCAGGCCTGAACCTTTCTGTTGGGAGGAGTCCCAATAGTTACTAAAACTTGGGGCTGGCCTGTCCTCCTGCTGGGCTGGCCGGCTGCCCTAGGAGCGACATCCTATCTCACACATGCCCTATACTCTTGACCAGGAAAGGGGCCACCAGGCCTGCAGCTCAGTGCTCGGGTGGGTGGGCCTGGGCAGAGGACCAGCTTTCTTACCACTAGTTCCTGTTCACCAGCTCCCAAGAGCATGGCTACCTGCTTTAGCTCCTTCCTAGATTTTCCAGGGGCAGAGCCCCATGGTATTTTCTGGGGTGCGGGACTCTCACCTCCCAGTCCTCTATGGAGCTCTGCCAGTGAGCAATCTTGTCGATGTTTTCAAGCCTCCGTTTCCGTTCATTGATAAGCCGGGCCACATTCTTCATGGCATGTAAGGCTGCTTCCACATCCTTGAAATCCCTGGGGCAGAAGAGAGACCGAAGAAGGCTGCACTACAGACAGCAGAGTGGGCCCCCTGTGGAGCTGCTTCCCTCTGGGGCTCTGCCCTTGGCCAGTTGTTCACTTGTCAACGCACACCTGGCTGGGCGCAGCAGAACTAAATATCCCATTTTTGTCCTCTTCCCTCATGACAACAACAGCATGTGACAGCGGGGACTGTCAGCCAGTGCCTATAGCAGTTCCCACACACTACCAGGACTCAACAAACCGGCCAAACCGGGCAGGAAGAGCCTCGAGCGGCCGGCCCTCCCTCCCCAGCGGCCTCCTACCTGTGCTGGGGGTGTGTGTACTTGAGCAGCTCGGCCAGCTGCAGAGGGTACTTGCAGATCTTCTGCACCGGCGTCAGCAGGAACCCATCCAGCGAGATGTCTATCATCTTCTGCAGCAGCCGGCAGGCCTCAAAGAAGTACACGTACTTGCTGAGCTTGGTGAGCCGGGACAGCTCCACACAGGCATTGGGGTGGTTGTTGCAGTACTCTGAGTAGATCTGGAAGTCCGCTTGCTGGGGGCACAGCTGGAGGTGAGGATGGTGACCCCTGTCCCTCAGGCCACCCAGGCAACTCAGGCACAGCATCAGGAGGGAGCGGGGGCCTCTGCACTTCCTTCAGAGCTGGGCTCAGAGGGCCCAAGTTCTCTCTACCTACTTCACCGGGCACACACTGTGTAGAACTAGGCACAGGGATGTGAGGGATCTGAAAACGCAGGCAGGTGTGGGCCCTGTCACCACCCAGCTTTCGCAGCAGGGCCCTCAGCAGATATTCTGACTGTGTGTCTGGTGTTTTGGATGAAATCAATGATGCTAATAAGGAAGTGTTATCAAGGCCAAAAATCAGAGGGAGAAGGAGAGAGAGAGAGGAGAGGAGAGAGGGGGAGGGACAGGGAGAAAGAGAGGGAGAAAAGGAGTGAAGAAGAAGGAGGGAAAGAGGGAGAGGAGAAAGATTAAGAGAGATTAAATGGATGCCGGGGTCTATGACTATGTCCCCCGATTGTTTTCATCCTCAGCCCAGTGTCTTGCTTCTCCTTCACAAAGCTCTGGCTTCGTATCTGAAACATAGCCACGGCCACTTTGTTCAACACAATGTGACAGATATAACCACGTTGTGTGTGTATTGTACAGGGCACTCATGATGCCTTTTATTTTATTTTTTTTAAGTTTCAACTACCTAGAGCTAGAGAAAGCCTGGGTATGCTCTATACTGACTAGGACTTCATGGACTTAGGTGGGAAAGGAGGGTAATGGCAGTTGGCTGCCTGGTGGGTTGCTGGGGTGGTTACACTGGGTAATACCGATAAAGTGCCCCCCCCCCCCCCATCACAACTTTGCCTCCTGCAAATCACATACTCACTCAGGTGCTCTGACCACCAGTTCCTGCTCAGGGAGTCTAAGGTCTCCCTTTCCAGTTCTCCTCCTGCCACTGGAGTGGGAGGTTCCAGGGCCCTTCCAACACTGGGAAGGAACCCACATTGTCCTTCATGGGCTGGCCTTGGCATCTTCTGCTCAACCCCACATGATTGCCACAGGAGAGGGATAGTAACAAGTGCCTTTCCTACCAGGCAAGGCGAGAAGGAGTCCACCTAGCCCAGGGCAATCCCATGAACCTTGGCTAAATGCCAGCTGGCATTTAGAGTGGAAGCCAGCACTGTATAGTCCACAAATTCCACAAATTTTCTCACTGTGTGAGGAAGCCCAGAATCTGTTATGATCAGCTCAGAGGATGCTCAACAGGTATCCAGCCCAGCCCTGTCTTCTGTTTACTCTAGCCCAAGCAAATCTTTTCAGGCAGATGCCCAGGCACCCCTGCTCCAAGGAGCTTTCTCTGACTCGATCTGCCTCCCAGACACGGAGAGACACTGCCGAAACAGTGTGGGAGCGTGAGGGCAGTTGGATAGTAGGGGTGTGGTGCCTGGAAGCTTCTGGGAAAAGAGCAGCAGGCTGCCTGGGCCGTAACCTGCAGGGTCGACTTCTGAGAGGAGGCAGGCATGGGAGACAAGGTCAAAGGGAGGCTAATGCGCTGCGGCCAGGGTGTGTGTGTGCAGCGGGGTGCGGACTCCCAGCAGACCTGGGCAGGGCAGGGGGCCTGCCTGGTGGGGAGACAATATGAGTGGTCCCGGGAGCCGTCCCGGGCGCGGGGTGTGCTCACGTGCTCCAGGAAGCAGGCGCCCAGCTCGCTCAGGTGGGGGCGCTCCCTGTTGAACCTCTGCTCCAGCGCCTTCACAAACGCCTTCTGGCACCGGTAGATGTCCTCGATGTTCCCGAAGATGGTGCGCAGCTGCTCTTCGCTGAACATGTCGGCGCGCTTGCGACACTGCCTGATGTAGCCCTGCGGCCCTCGGCCCGTCAGGTCTCTCTCCGGACCCCGCCGCCCCACCCTCCGCACCCTCGCCAGGCTCACCTCGCAGATGTCGCGCAGGTGCTTGATGTAGTCCCGCTCGGTGCTGAGGATCTCGTTGATGACGTTGGTCCGCATCTGGTCTTTGCTGCTCTGCGCCTCGGCCCTTCCATCCTGGGCCCCGCCGTCCCCCGCCCGCAAAGCCTCCTCGTCGGCGGGCTCGTCCTGGTTCACCCGCAGCTGCAGGCAGCGCGCGGCTGGTCAGCGCCCCTCAGGTCAGCCCCCGCCGAGGGTCAGCGCCCCGCGACCGGCACGCGGCGGCACCGGGGAACTGAGGCTCGGAGGACGTGTAGACACGGCAGCCCCTTTCCCCCAACACGCGAGACAACGCCTGCCCCCTCTGAAGGTGCCCACTCCCCCTTCTCTCCCTTCTCCTCTGCTGGTTCTGGACTCAGTGCTGGGAGCGGAGCAGACGCTTCTTCTCTTAGGGTTCAGAACCAGCGCCTGCTTACGCCGGGCCTGCCCTCTAGGGGCTGTGACGGGAGTGCATGGCTGACGGGGCCTTTCTGGCTCTGACTTGTGAGTAGGACAGGCTGGAGGTGGAGGGTGGGCAGTTTGTCCACGGGGTTTGGGGCAGGAGAAGCAATGAACCCCACCATCGGGGATACTCCTCCCCACTGCCCTCTGCCTGGCCTCTGCGAGGGTATCATGATTCCTTCCTTGGAGACCAAAGGCTGCCACAGATAGGCTCTGGGTCCCCCTCCTGTGATCTCTTGTGCTAACGACTTGGTTCGTCCATGCCTCAGTTTTCTCAGGTGTAAGTGGCTGTTCCCTGCTCCCAGGGCATTGTGAAAGTTATAATTGAGATGCCCCTCCAAATTTTCCGCAAGGGGTTTAGTAAATGCCTGGTGCTGAGTTGATTGTGGTGATGGAATTCTAACATGCAGATTCCCCCTGGAGGAATCCGGACACCATCATTTCTGACCCGCTCCTTTCTGGACACTGAGGGTACCCTGAAGGAAGGGATGGGAGCAGGCAGGAGTTGGTGATGGCTCTGCAGGAGGAGGAA
Organism: Ursus americanus; assembly: GCF_024610735.1. Lineage (NCBI taxonomy): Eukaryota > Metazoa > Chordata > Mammalia > Carnivora > Ursidae > Ursus > Ursus americanus. The sequence continues at coordinate 78,991,724 of NC_142136.1, read as the reverse complement.
GGCTATGTCACAACTCTGTGGCTGGCCTTCTTGACACCTTGCTCCCCATGCCCAACCCGCAGCCTTGCTGTCCCAGCACAGCCCTGAGGGTGGGGGAAGGTGGGGGGCTGGGTGAGTCCATACCCAGCACCTCAGACCCCAGAGCAGTTTCAGGTCTGCACTTCAGAGCAGAGCCAGTTGGCTCCTTATGGGCATAGGAGAAGCACAGGCTGGTGCCATACCCGCACAAAGCTGGCTGGAAACCAGCCCTCGCCATCGGCAACACGACCCCACCACCACTCTCTGTTGGTGGCATCCATTACTTCGATGACATCCCCAGCTTTGAAGCCCAGTTCCTGGTCATCCATGGTGACATGGTCCCAGAGTGCTTCTGCACAGACCACACTGCCATCACTGATGAGCTGTGGAGAGAGCCACAGATAGCAGGTCAGTGGGGAAGGCTATTGTGGACCTCCCCACGGGGTAGGGTGCTCCTGCCCTCTGCCCTTCATCCTTCAGCAGCCCTGTAAAGAGGGGGTCCTAACTCATGTTACCGAGGAGTGAACTGAGGCTCCATCTGAGCCAGTCATTCTTCAGGGGACAGGACTCTGCCTGGGGCATGTCTAGACTGGAAGGGCTCATGATGACACCTGCAGTGAACTTGACCGCTAGAATCCTGGTGAGCCACAGAATCTGAGAGGCAAGTGTGTTGCTCACTCCCCTGCACAGGGCACACCTTCCTCTCACCCCACTGGACCAGTGATTCAATTATTAGTATCCGCTTTATTTACCGTCTCTGCTCTGCTCTGTGATGCTGGGGGTGAGTACAGCAAGCGGCATTTCTTCTGTGCCAGCTGCCCCATTAGGTTCTCCTAATGTGGCATTGGAGGGGACCACAGTCTGGAGGGAGAAGGGGCTTACTCCCTCCTACTGGCTTCTTGTGGACTTGCATTACCTGTGACGTCACCTGGCAAGCAACAGTGCCACTCCTCCCAGGTACGAGGGGCAGGGCCACCCAGCCATCACAGTAGCTGGATCTGGTTTGCAGTGTTTTTTGACCACTTGCAGAAGCAGTCTCATGCCCCCCCCCCTCCCCACCAGCACTAGCTGAGCAGTACCTAGCCTCAGACTTCTAGGTCCCAAGGCCCGCAGGATCCTCAGCTTTAATTATTTCAACCTCTCTCCTTTATTCCCTAGCTCTAGGAGAGGTAGGTACATCTTGCAGCTGCCATCTCTGTAATAGATACCTCAGGATTGTTCTTGTGCACTTGGTTATGGAGTCAAGCACTTTATACCTGGCTCACAATGCCTTATAGTAATTTCTCTCTGCTGAAATAATTTGGTGTGTTTCCTTCCTCCCACATGGTCATGGACCTCACACCAGGAGGGATGCTCCCCTGCCGTTAGAGGCAGGGGGATGGGACTCCCTCCCTCCCTCCATGCCCCAGGCAGTCCTTGTGCTTAGAGCTCCATTTCTGGTTGGGCTGAAGCCTGCTTTCCTGTAATGTAGGCTCAGTTTCTGCTGCATGAATAATGAATGGCTCTGGGGCTCAGGACAAGAGGAGGGGTAGGTTGGGGGCTACACAAGAGGTGAGATTCATGCCTCTCTCTGCTGGGACCAAGTGTTAGCTCTGCAGGGTGGCTCTATGGCAGTCAAGGCCTCAGAGCATCACCAGTCAGGCCTTCTGCACCAGCTATTTCCTCTTCTGAGCTGCTTGGCTCTGTCCCCACACGTGAGAATGAATCCTTCCTTGGCTTCAGGTCCAGTGGGGCCTTCTCTGGGTGCTCCCAGCGCAGTATGTATGCTGTTCCTCGGACTGAAATGGGAACCAGAGCGGGGCTGCAGCAGGATGGTCTGGATCTCCCCCTGAGAGTTCCAGTAGCTAGGAGGTCTCCCCTGGGCCCTGAATGGGCAGGGTGAAGGGTGGTGTAGGCCACCTGGGTACCAGAGCCCACTCAGGCTGGAACCTTCCTCCAGGGTAGGGCCTGAGCAAGCACATTCAGAAACCTCCAGTTCATATTTTCCGGGGATGAAACCTGCTCTACACCCTGATGAAACTACTCCTCCGAATGATCCACAGCTGACGTGTAAGCCTACTCTCACATGCAACAGCCATTCCGGGCCTGCAGATTCCTGACGCCTACCCAGGGTTCCTGGGCACCAAGCACTGGGTTATTCCTGGGGGGCTGATGCCTCCTCGAGGGGCCATTGAACTCACCCCAGCTAAAAAGACCTACTACGGCATGTCCTCTTCTGCAGGAGGGCCTGGCCCCCAGGATCAAGACCTCCTGGCTGCAATATGAACAAGATGAGACAAGAGGACTCAGTGAGGCCACATGAAAGTGCCTGCGGTACCTAGGGAACAGTACTAGACTAGGCAGCCCAGAGCTGGCCCACTCCGCACGAGCAGGCTACATCCCCTAGCCTTGGAGGATCTTGCCTGAGACAAGGAGGAAGCAGAGTGCTCAAGGGTGGTGTGGGTGAGCCAGTGAGAATGTGGGCTGCAGGTAATTGTCCTCTTTCAGGGACAGTAATCACAGCTGAGCAGATGCATCAGGACAGAAGATGGGTGTGAATAAGGGTGAGTGTGAGCATAAGGACAGAAGGTGTGTATGACCTCAGGCAAGTGTGTGCATCACAATGGAGGGAATGTATGACTACAGGCTATTTGGGTAGTTTTGATCCTTGAGAGGTGGGTGTCCTGAGACTCCCCCTTCCTGCACACACCCCGACATGCTCCTGCCAACACACTTTTATACACTCGCTAAGGGGATGCTACGCTTTGATCTCCTGCGAACAGTATGCCGCACTGCAGGTGAATACTGTCCACCCTCAGTTCACATGGGTTGCACATGCAGGTCTCCAGGACAGCGTGGAAGCTGCCTTTCGCTGATGGAGCCCAGGCAGGCAAGACGTAATGCAGACATACTTCATACAGCCCAGCTTCCCACCATTTCCCTGCCCAGGTTGTTCCGTACTAATATTAACCAGGTCAGGTGTCTCCTCCTAACCCCGGGTTCTCTCAAATGAGCCCTGAGCAAAAGCCCCTCTTGTATGGGCCAGTGCCTCTTCCTGCGGCTTTCCTCCGGCAGCCCTTGCAGAGAGGTACGGCTCCACACAGGTGGTTTCCTATATAGCCGCAGGGGAAGGGCTCTAGATATGGGACAAAGAGGTAGGGCTTCCCAGAGAGACCATGGTTCCTGACACCTTTATGGACAAGCCCCCACACCTGCCTTGTCCAGTCATCCAGAAGCCCTTGTTGGTAGTGGGCGTGGTCATCTTTGCCACCTAGTACTTGTCCTAGTACCTTGCTGTGCACAGGAGGTACTGGACAGACACACAACCATGAGCAATTCCCCCGATCTCCCTGTGCTTTGGTCCCAACCGATGCCCACAGTAACAACGTGCTCTCCCTGGGCCACAGCAGCTCCTCTATAGATTTACAAATGTGAGGCACTCTGCCAGCTTATAGCAATGACATTATTTATGTGATGTCACCGAGACAAAATGTAGCTCCAAGAGGTCAGAGATGAATTCTACCTCCAGGACAGCCCAGAGACCACCAGGGCTCACACTGGGTGGGTTTCTGGGCAGAGGCCCTTCCTGATGCTTGCTGTCAGCGACACAGCTGCACCAGATTCAAGTCCAGCAGACTGAGGGGCAAGGGTTACAGGCTCTTTCTTGGCCTAGCAGTGGGGAGCAGAAGCTGGCTCTGAGACATGGACTATTTACGTGGAGGCAGTTGGGAGAACTGTCCCCGTGGAGGGACAGGGGGCAGGATCCACTCTTGTACCTTAGAGATTTCGATGGGCTTCAGGAAGCCAGGCTTTGCCTCAAAGTTCCCCCTGATGACCACCCACCACCTTTTCCATCCTGCCCCATCTCCTCCTCTCTCTCACATATGCAGGCTGGTGGAGGATTCCAATCAGTCTGGGAAGAAACATGGCTCAGCTTCTTTGGGCTCCTGCACAGCAGGGGATGGGGGGGAACAATGCCCACCTATGAGGGGGTGCAGGAGGGGCTCTGCCTGTAGTGGGGGCACGTTGACTGAGAGGACTAAGACCTAAAATGGGAAAAGCAACTGCGGATGACATGTGAAGAGGAGCCCACTCATCTTCCCAGACATTTTTCAACCCACACAGAAACGCATGTCCAGTTCCGCTCACACGGCAGTCACATGTACAGTTTTCAGACAGCCAGAGAGCCGTGGCCACAGCTGCATCCGCATCCTCAGTTATACATACAGACGCGCCATTTTAGAGAAACACACGCACGCACACACACACACACACACACACACACACACACACCACGGCACAAAGGACACATGGAAAGACCCTGTGGCACAAGTGTCATTACGCTCCTGAGGCACCTGCAGGGCCGCATCCCCAGGGGGGCGCACACATAGACCGGGCCTTGGCACATGGGGCTGTTAGAGGAGGCCTGCCCTGGTGGCGCGCGGTGCGGGACTCATGGGGGCCAGACGGGGCCAGCCGCACCTCGGGCCACTGCGGGCTGGGAGCCGCAGCAGGCAACGAGGAGGACAGGGCTGAAAGGGAAGACGCGCGGCGGCCGACGGAGCCCAACGCGGGCGCCACTCACCCCTGCGCGGTTCCCCGCGGCGCCCTGCCCGGGCGGTCAGCGGAAGGCCAGCAGGAATATCAGCACGACGTTGATGAGGACCAGAAACGCCAGCACGGCAAAGACCACCACGCGCTGGGCGCCGGGGGGCAGGTTGCAGCGTAGCAAGGCGCGCAGGGCGCTCCCGGGCGCCGCGGGGCGTCGCCGGGACTGCGGGGCCCTGGCCATGGCGCCCGGCCTCCCGGCTCCGTGCGGCCCGGAGATCCCGCCGCGATAGGGCGGGAGCGGGGCGGCCGGGAGCGCCCGGAGGGGGGCGGAGCCGCCTGCTCTCGCCAGGCCCGGGGCTTCTCCGGCTCAGCCCGCGACGTGCGCGCGGCGTCTCTCAGGCTCCGCAGCCCTAGCAACCGGGCGGCCGCAGGGGCGGGGGAGCCAGGGCGGGAGGGGTGAGGAGGCTTGGGCTTGCGCGGCGCTCTGCCCTTGGCGCTTCCCAGGGTGTGTGTCCGGGGAACCTCAACGCCCAGTCGGCGGTTCGGGCACACGCCGGCCAGGCCCAGAGGACCGCGGTGGCGCTCCGGGCGGGGTGCGCGGGTGGGAGGGGGCGCGCCGGGGTGCCGGGGGTCTTCGCAGGTACCGGCGCAGCGCGGCCCTGAAGATGGGCCGGGTGTCTGATTCCTAACAGCAAGAGCTGTCTTGGCCTCCACTTGAGAGGAGTAAATGCAGCTCTGAAAGGTCAGGTGATTTGCTCACTCATAAAATCTCATGGGTATACAGGGATGGTGGAATCGGAATTTGAACTCAGGACAGACTGAGGTCATCCTCACTGAGGTGCTCGCTCCGTTCAGGTCCTGCCTCAGGAGCTTTCCTTACTGACCCATCAGAGCAGCATTTTGTTCCTGTGGGAAAGCAGCCGGCTTATTCATCTGCTATTCCCAGCTCCTCCCATATTTATTGAGGTATAAGTGACAAACAAAAATCGTATGTATTTAAGGTGTACAACTTGGTATTTTGAACATTGTGAAATAATCACCACAGTCAGGCTAATTACCGTATCTATCACCTCACACAGTTACCATTTGTGTGTGTGTGGTGACAACACTTAAGATCTATCCTCTTAGCACATTTCAAGTGCACGACACAGTATTAACTATGGTCACCATGCTGCACATTAGATCTCCAGAACTTACTCATCTTGCAAGACAGACACTTCGTATCCTTTTGTCTGATATTTCCCCATTTCTCCCTCCCCCAGCTCCATACAATCATCCTTCTTTTCTCTGCTTCTAGGAGTTTGACTTTTAGACTATACATATAAGTAAGATCATGCATTTTTCATCTTTCTCTGTCTGGCTTATTTCACTTAGCATAATATCCTCCAGGTTCATGGCAGACTTTCCTTTTTTAAGGTTGAGTAATATTCCATGGTATATACACCACATTTTCCTTGTTCATTCATCCATCAACAGGCACTTACGTTGCTTTCATGTCTTTCCTACTGTGAATAGTGCCGCAATGAAGATGGTAATGCAGATATCTCTTTGAGATCCTGATCTCATTTCTTTTGGAACACCCGGAAATAGGATTGCTGGATCAAATAATAATTCTATTTTAAATTTTTTGAGGAACTTCCATACTGTTTTCCATACTGGCTGTACCAATCTGTATTCCTACCAACAGTTTATAAGGGTTTCCTTTTCTCCACATTGTCACCAACACTTATCTTTTGTCTTTTTAATAATAGGCATTCTAAGAGATGTGAAGTGATACCTTATTGTGGTTTTGATTTGCATTTCCGTGATGATTAAAGATGTTGAACCATATATCTGTCCATATATATATATATCTGTTGGCCATTTGTGTATCTTCTTTTGATAAATGTCTATTCAGGTCCTTTGTCCATTTTTAAAATGAGTTATTTGGTTTTTTTGCTATTGAGTTGTATGAGTTACTTATATATTTTGAATATTAATCCTTTATCAGATATATGGTTTGCAAATATATTCTCCCATTCCACAGGTTGCCTTTTCACTCTGTTGACAGTTTCCTTCAGTGTATAGGAGCTTATAGTTTGCTGTAGTCCCACTTACCTATTTTTGCTTTTGTTACCTGTGCTTTTGGTATCATATCAAAACAAAACAAAACAAAACAAAACAAAACAAACAAACAAAAAAAAAAACCATTGCCCGGACCAGTGTCAAGAAACTTTTCCTTGTGTTCTTCTAGTAGTTTTATGGTTTCAGGTTTTTGGTTTAAGTCTTTAATCCATTTTGAGTTGATTTTTGTGTATGTTGTGAGGTAAGGGCTCAGTTTCATTCTTCTGCATGTGGTTCAGCAGCTTTTAAAAAAACCCTATGTCAGGGCTACCTCGGTGGCTCAGTTGGTTGGGCATCTGCCTTCGGCTCGGTTCATGATCCCAGGGTCCTGGGATCGAGCCCCATGTCAGGCTCCCTGCTCAGCAGGGAGTCTGCTTCTCCCTCTCCCTCTGCCCCTCCCTTTGCTTGTGTGCCCTCTCTCTCTCAAATAAATAAAATCTTAAAAAACAAACAAACAAACAAACCCTATGTCAGCTATGCAGGAGTTCCCACTGTCTTCCTGACAGAGGCTGCAAACTTAACACTGTAGGGTTTGAAGCTCATGTGCAGGTGTCTGTCAGTCCATCCAAAACAGTGAGCTCTGTCACAGTCACCATGCCATCAGATGGCAGCTGAGGGGGCCGAGGAGACTTAAAAGCAGGTTGGAAGTGAGTAGAGATTTCCAGGCTCCATGTTCCACACTGTGCCTCCTGGGGCAGGAGTCATGGAATATGTGCACAGGTGGGTGTTCACATGTGGGTGAACATGTGTGGGTCAGTAGCACATGCATGTGAGTGAGTACAAATGAGTGCACTGAGGACATCCTGCTGAACACCCTAAGCAGAGGCTGGGATGTGTGTGCCAGGGGAGGGTCAGGATTATGTCCAGAGAGGCCGGCTGCCTTCCTCAGATCAGAAAGTTCAGCCTGGTCCCATCTGTGTGGTTGTGGGGAAAAGTCTTCTTTCTCTATGTCTTCAGTTCTTCAGGAAACTAGGCTCAAGATTTCCTCCCTCAAGCTCTCAGGAGGATGGTGGGGGAACAGAAGGCATCATAGGCTCCCTGCCGCCCGAAATCCCAGGGCTTCTCTGGTAAGACTATGACTTGCCCTCATAGGGCGTGGCTCGGAAGCCCTGACTTTGGGCCGATGCTTTATTGTGTCCCTGTGGTTCCAGAGCCATTGGACACCATAGAAGAAGGGGCAGAAAGAAGTTCTGGGAACCCACTGGTCGGTGCAGGGCTGAGTGCTGCGGGTCTATGGCACTCCACCTGCTGCGGTGCTGGCCCTGGGGGCATGTTTTAAGGCTTCATCCAAGGCCCAGTTCTGGTGTAAGACCTCCCCTGTAGCTGACCAGCCTGGGGCAGGAGAACCTCTGAACCTCTGAACGTGGGCTGGTACCAAGACCTAAAAGATGCCCTCTGCCCTGCCCAGGGACACCCAGACTTTAACTCCTGGTGAAATGGGTGTGCAGCAGTGAACACAGTGGTGACGTCCTTTCTGTATATGTTTTATGACCAAAAAGCAAACCCAGTAAAGCGACAGCAAAGGCCTTGGCCCTTGAGGGGTTCAAGCCAGGGAGGGGAGGGTAAGTGCAGGTGGCAGCAGGGAGTGGCCCATCCAGGCTGCCAAGGTGGCAGGATTGGCAGGGAGCTGAAGGAGGAGCACAGGTGTCTGGGCAGACGGGGGCTAAGCCCCCAGTCCCGTGTCTTGGGGAGGGAAGAGGAAAGCTGCTCTGGGTATGCTGGCCACTGGAGAACTTGCGGTTCTGGCCCTGGGGTCCGCAAGCTGTTGCCGCTCCTCCTCATGGGAGTTAAATGCAGTCGTTGTCCAACAACAGGGCTTGCAAGAGGTAGCTGGGACACTGGCCAGTATCAGGCTCTTCCCTTGGGCTGGTGCAAGAAGGGGCGCAAGAGCCAGGTCAGGCCTTGGGATGGACACCCAGGGTCACAGGTACTGGGGAAGACAGAAACACCTGGAGAGAAGGTCAGACTAGCTCCATGGATGGGGTGGTCACAGGCTGGCCTGGCGTCCTGCAGTGTCCTCTTAGGGTTCCACACAGAATTTCTGGGTGCTTAAGGATGGCAAGACTGTTTTCTATCCTCGGGTGACCCTATGGTCTGGTGGGCCAGGACAGTCCCACTTCCCACCTGGCCTGCTGGCTCCTTTTCTTAAGACCCAGGGTAGAGGATGAGATTTATGCCTGTCTTTCCTCTAGTTCAAACTTCATCTCTTCTCAGCAGGAGGATCCAGGACTGTCCCCGGGCCAGCCCTTGCCCTCCTGGAGCAGGGACACCAGAACACTTGAATGCACAGGTGCTTGGAGTAGACCTGGACACAACAAGGTGCTCAGGGCCATGCAGGTAGTGGGCAGAACTGGGAGGAAGACCAGCTCCACACATGTGCCCTCCTTTAGTGCAGCTGGGACCTGGCCCATAGGGGAGACACTGCCATCCACAGCGTAGTGGGGTGGGTGTCAGAAGACCCCAGGCCTCTGAGTCAGGAGCCATGCCCTCCCCTCCTCTGGTCCCATCTCACAATTTGGCGGGGAGGGGGGTGGGTAGCTGGGTAGAAATGAAAAGAGAACATCTTCCAAAGACACCTCCTCCTTTTAGCCCTCAACTCCAGAAAATATGCTTGGGCTAAGGATACCCTCAGTCTTGACTGCAGGGATAACTGCCCAGCCCAGCAAGGCATGCTCAGAACCTTGTGAGGCAGGGAGAGGCCGGGAAGAGGGTGAGGAATCGGGCAGATAGGCCCAGGCCTGGGTCATGGGCATCTGGACAAGGCACTAGAAGGGACAATGCTGAAGAAAGAAAGGGACACTTCTAGGCACTGAAGCGAACTCCTGTAGCAGGGTCTGGACAATCATGAGGTGCCAGGCATGTGTGAGATGCAGGGAATACAGAAAGAACATGATACTGTGTCCTTTCTCTGTTTGGCAGGACACACACATGCCCTGCCGGCCCCCTGCCCCCGACAGTCCTGTATCCCAGGGCCTGGGACATCACCTGACACCAATTAAATACTCATTAGATATGTGACATACATGCAACATACACATCCACACATCACACTCAGAACCTTCTTGCGCATGCAGATGTGGGGACATGCACTCACTTCTGTACCCAGAATTACAAAAGTGCTTCGCTGTTCTCCCCTGCATCTACTGCTCTGTGGACCAGATGGTTTGAGCTCCCTTCTGCTTGGAAATTGAGATGTGGTCTCTCCTTCTGAAGTCAATACAAACAAGAAAGTGTCACAATTTAGAACATGATACTCACATGTGTCTAAAAAATACAAGTGAATGTGTGATTTTAGAGCAAGATAAATATTCTTTAGTGTGGACTTTTCTTTGACATCCGTTGCTTCTATAATCTCTAAGTGTGAGACTCACGTTGACCCTAGCCAATCTTGCCATACATGTGAGCCGGCAGTGAGTGTTAGAGGGTTCAGGGAATGCACAGTGGGACTTTGCTGCTCTTGGAAGGCCAAGTGAACTAGCCTGTTATTGGAGAATCATCTTTTATAGCTCTTCAGTTTCTGATAAAGGGGGTCTATATAATGCTACCAAAAAATCATAATGGGTGCCTGCCTTTCCTGAGTCCCCTGTACACCTGTACATGTGACCCTCCTATAGCTGGCCGTGGGACTCAGATGCCACATCCACTCCACAAGAGGAAACTGAGGCCCTGAGAAGGGAATGACTTGCCACATGTCCCCCACTAGCCAGTGGCAGGATGGGGGGAAGATGCAGGGCTGTCAGCCTCTAAACCTCATAAAGAAGAGCAGCCTGATGGACACTGACCAAGTCAGGAGCCCAGCCTCCAACTGGCATTAGCTCGCTGCATCCCTAGAGAGGGGCTCCTTGGTCTGGCTGCCCTCCTCCAGGATGTGACACACGTCCTTCCCCACAGAAGTATGTCCAGGAAAGACAAGTACCCTAGAAAGCACTGAGTGCTCTAAACGTAAGAAACAACATTACCACCCTGTCCATCAGGAGCCCCCAAATACCAAGAAAGACCTTCAAACCAAATAGGAAACAAATTCTCTAAGCGTCCAAAATAGGTGCTATCCAATTCATAATCCAAATTACCTTCATTTCCCTCATAAAGGTGCCTTCTGTCAGAGCCTATTTGTTCTTTTAGAGTAGTCCTGGCTCTTGGTTTCCCTCATCCAAAGCATCTTAGAATGAAAAATTTGTCAAGGGCCTCAGAAGGCACCACCTCACCAGGTCAGCAAGATGTGACAGACCAGAATTTCACTGTCAGGTAGGACACATGCAGCTATGAAAAACAGACACAAGAACTCTAACAACGCAGCACCAATGGCCACATACCTTTTCAGAGTCCCCAAAAACTGTATGTGAGTATTCCCTGTTTGTTATCATCCTCATTGCTGGAAATTTACTGAGAACCCACCACATGCCAGGTAACCTCATGGCCATCCTATTTTACAGTTAAGTAAACTAGCGTTCAGAGGGTTTACCTGCTTGGAGCTCCATGCCTGGCCCCAGGCAGGGAGGAAATCCCATGCAGGTCTGGGAGGCCCCAGTGCTGGGATTCTACCCCCTGCACCATGCTGCTCCCCACCAGGGCTGGGGCCCAACACAGAGGAGGGAAGCCCGAGACATCGAGGAAAAGCAAAACCATTATCTGTGAATTCTGCTTAAAATGACATAATTTTAGAACATCTTCCATTCAAAACAGCTGATGAGAAGTACTTAAAGAAGGGCTTTATGTATTGGAAAAGTCAACTTACTTGGATATGTGTTATTTAACACACCATAGATTTTTAATAAAGCATTATTTAATGACTGTTTTAAATCATTATTCAGATCTGGGCCTGAGAGAAGAGTTCGTCCACCATCTATAGTTTGTACCGCTCTGTTGAGTAGGTGATGAGGACAGCATACTCCTTGAGGGTTTCTGAGAAGCCCACCAGCCCATTCATTCACTCATACTGTTCGTAAATTGATCCCCTTCTGGGGTGCTGCAAGATCCTGGGTGGTGAGATTCTGGTTTTGATGAGGCAGAAATACACAGTAGCTTATGACCAGGAAGAGAATGCAGTGTTATGGATGTGGGTTATAGACCACATTATGTCTAGGGCCCCCCTACTTGCTGAATTAAGTAAAGAAGAGGGGGAGAAAATAAATAGGAGTACAAGTCAGAAAAAGAGAGGAGTCAAGGTCTCAGAATGTCTCTGTACTTGGAGAGTGCAAAAGGAGTCCTTGGTATGGGAACCAGTTTTGCCTACAGGAAGTACCTCACTAATTTCTTCTGTTCTGGTAGGAACAGCACACAAACAAACAAGCAAACAAACAAACTTGCACATGGTTGTGATAGCAATCACAGCGCTTTTTGAGCTCTTGGAGTCAATAGGAGAGAAATCAGTTTTCACCTGCCTTGCTTCTCACCCTGCCCAGACAACTTCTTGGAGGGATGGGGGGCTAAGCTCTGGCCTCCATTCTACCAAGCAGAGCATGTTCCATCCAGGATGGCTTACAGGGGCTATTATAGGGAAGGACAAACCAGCACTCTTTCATCATAGGTCCTGGGTCATGCCTGCCATTCTGGGTTCCTGTAGGCCACGAGGGCAGAGGGGCAGATCCTCTAATTGGGTAAGCTCTGCTGGTGGACATCACATCCTAAATTGAGAGCCACAGGCTGAAACTGTGCTGCGTACACGTGGGGGCCACTGCCATCTGCTTACAACACAGAGACTGTGGACATCTAGGCCTGTGCAAACATGCTGGACTCACCCTGACATCCAGGCCATCTGTTCCAGCCCCGTCCCTTCATCCATGCAGCCTTTACCCTACCTCATTGATGGCCAGCTGCTCACCACCCCCTCCAGGGTGGCTGTAGTGGTGGCTGGAGCTGTGCATGTCCTCGTACAGGTCCTCCTCACTCCCCGCCTCATCAGCACGGATGGCTGTGTCCAGAACTCCATCAGGGATAGCTGGAAGGAGAGACACCAGCTGGCAAAGAGGAGCTGAGGAAGGGGGACAGGCAGAGAAGGAGATGAACATTTTCAGGATAAGTGCTCCGTCTTTGAGAAGAGGGAGAAGAACTGGGAACTAGTTTCTCAAACTATTTTTGCTGCAAAAACACGGTCTGGTTGAAAGAGTGCGCAGGTTAACTTTCGCCCCATCGCTGTTAGTCACCCACCTTTCAATCCCCACCATCTCCTTAAGTAAGGAAACAGAAATATCTGCCAGAGCATGATGCTTGAGTCCCCTCCAGCTGAATTCAATTCAAAGCCATCTACCAACGGGCCAGGTATGGTAGAAGGCCCTTAAGAATGCTGCACGGTGCACTGGGTGTTATACGCAAATAATGAATCATGGAACTTTACATCAAAAACTAGGGATGTACTGTATGGTGACTAACATAACATAATAAAAATATTAAAAAAAGAATACTGCTAACAATTTATTATGAAATATATATGTGTCTAAAGAAATACACAGTATATACATTTAAGTATATATACACTTAAGTATAGTTTGGAAATTAATAAAATGAACTTAAGAAAAATACAAGAACCTTAGAATTCAACCACCTGCATGCCATACTCCAACTGTATTCCCCTCTCTTTCCTTTAGAGCTATCCATTATTTCTATAAATCACACCCATGCTGTGTTTTAGCATTTATTTCTGTTGAGTCTTGCATTGTTTGACCTTATATAAATGGGACCATCCAGTAGCATTTCTGCTTTGGCTGGCTTTTTATTTACTTATTATTTTTTTACACTCAACTGCTTGTGTAGCTGTGATTGATTCATTCTCACTGTTGCACAGTCTTGCATTTTATGAACATGTCAAATTTTACATATCCATTGCACTGCTGGAGAGCAGTGGGTGCTTTTCTGTGTTGCTGCTGGTATGAATGATGGTACTGCAAACATACCTACATGCCTCCCGGGCACATGTTCCAGAGTTTCCCCTTGGACAGTGGTTCTTAGCCTCTTTTTCATTTCTACCCCCGAAAGAGCCTTTTCTACATTGTTTTCCTAATCGTCCCAATGAAACTTAAGTACCACAAATATACCGTATATTTGTTATGTTCCATGGCTCTTTAGAAGGCCACAAACCATTGTCATGCCTAAGATTTTTGCCCCCTTGGCAAAATCATTACCCCTGGTGTGAATTGACGCTCTAGGGGCGTAGGACCCAGGTGTGGCATCCCTGGGTCCTAGGTATGCCAAAGCTACTCTATTACTTAAGATTTCTGACAGTGGGGTGCTGGAGTGGCTCGTGGGTTAAGCGACCGACTCTTGGATTCAGCTTAGGTTGTGATCTTAGGGTTATGAGACCAAGCCCCACCTCAGGCTCTGTACTCTGTATGGAGTCTGCTTAAGACTCTCTTTCCCTCTCCCCTGCCCTAGTCCCCCATGTGCACGAGCACAAGCTCTCTCTTAAAAAAAAAAAAAGATTTCCAACAGTATGTATAAATTCCCACCACACCACATCCTAGTCAGTTCTAAGGATTGGCATTGTCAGGCATTGTTGACAGGCTGATGGGTATGGAATGGAATCTTATCGTGGTTTGAATTTACATTTCTCTGATCGCTAATAATCACTAATGAGGTAAACAACTTGTCTATGCTTATAAGCCATTGGTATTTCCTTTAATGTGAAAAATCTGTATCTTTTGAGCTATTGGTCTTTAATGTAATCAATAATGTAAACAATATATTTCTATGTATGTGTGTATATACATACACTGTCCCAATTCTGTATACTAAATCTTTGTTGCCCACTTGTATCACAAGTATCATCTCCCACTTTGTAGCTTGTCCCATCTCTTTAAGGTGCTTTTGATGAACAGAAGTTCTTAATTTTCATATAGACAAATTTATCAATCATGTCCTGTTTGGTTTATATTTTTTGTGCTCAGGAAACTCTTCCCTACCTCAAAGTTACAAAGATACTCTCCTATGTTATCCTTCAATGTTTTATAGTTTTTCTTTTGACATTAAGTTTTTATTGCACTTGGGAATGATTTTTGTGTATTATGTAGGTTGAAATCTGTGGTATTATGTTTTTTAATAAGAAATATATATTTCTTATTATTATTCTTATTTTTAATAAGAAATATATATTTCTTGGGGGTGCCTGGGTGGCTCAGTCGTTAAGCGTCTGCCTTCGACTCAGGGTGTGATCCCAGGACCTGGGATCAAGCCCCACATCGGGCTCCTCCTCTGCTATGAGCCTGCTTCTTCCTCTCCCACTCCCCCTGCTTGTGTTCCCTTTCTCACTGGTTGTCTCTCTCTCTGTCAAATAAATAAATAAAATCTTAAAAAAAAAAAAGAAATACATATTTGGTCTTTGACCCTTTCCAGGCACAGAGCTCCTAAAACTCTTGGGATGTCCTATGATAAGAGTGATAAAGGTTTCTTTTGTTATGTTAATGACGACTTTTTGAAAGCCCCTAGGTAACGCAGGGATGGGGCTACCCCCCAACCCACTCTAGGGAGGGGAGAGGGGCTGGATCAATAACGAGTGGCCAATGATTTAGTCAATCATGCCTACATAATGAAGCCTCCATAAAAACCCTAAGGACAGTGTTTGGAGAACTTTTTGGTTGGTAAACACATGGAAATTTGTGGAGAGTGGTGCACCTGGAGAGGGCATGGAAGCTCTGTGACCCTTCCTGCCTACCTTGCCCGTGTATCTCTTCCATCTGGTTGTTCCTGAGTTCTATCCTTTTGTAATAAATTGGTACTCTAGTCGGTAAAATGTTTCTCTGAGTTCTGTGAGCCACTCTAGCAAATTAATTGAACCCAAGGTGGGAATTTGTTGGAACCTCCAATCTATTGCCTGTGGATCAGAAGCACCTTGGGCTTGTGACTAGTTCCTGAAGTGGGAGAACAAGGGAGGTCTTGCAGGACTGGGCCCTTGACCTGTGGGATCTGATGCTATCTCCAGGTGGAGAGTGTGAGAATTGAGCTGAATTGTAGGACAACTTGCCGGTGTCTGAGAAATTGCTTGGTGATGGGAACACACATGAGAATGGGATCCAGAACCTTTAGAATCCAATTTTATTATTTTTTTATTTTATTTTTTTTCTGTAAGGATAAGCAATTTTCTCAGCACCATTTATAGAATAGGTAGTCCTTTCATATGGATCCACAATGTCTTCTCTGGCCTTAAATTGAGTTCTGGACTCTATTCTTGGGGGAGGCAGAGTAATGGTCTCCAAAAGATGTCAAAGTCCTAATACCTGGAGTCCATGAATGTTATTTTACATGACAAAAAGGACTTAAGATTGCAGACAGAATTAAGTCTGCAAATCAGCTGACGTCAAAATAGGGGGTTATCCTACATTCCCTGGGTGGGCCAAACATAGGTGAAAATACTAACTTTGAAGACTCATCTCAAGCATTACCTCCTCTGAGCAACTCTTATCTAACATCATCACTCCAAGGACTGACATCAGTTTCTATCTCACTACCAAGGTGCTTTGTACAGTAAGTGTCATGGCACTTATCTTACGTCCCCTATACCTTGCACTGTGACCATCTCCCCAAAGGCAGTAACCATGTCTTATTCATTGATGTAGACTTCAGGAAGTGTTAAAGAAATGAATGAGTAAAGAGATGGATGGGAGCATGGTGGACAGAGGGATGACTGAACAGATGAATAAAAAAATGGAGAGATGAATAAGTGAATATAGGGAGGCCTGGAGGATGATGGCAAGTAATGGAAGGCAGAACCTGTAAGACCTGGCAGAGCCAATGCCTGGAATACAAAAAGCTTCATGCATGTGGCTGACTATGGACACAGAAGCATGGGACTTGATGAGAGCAGCACTGTGTCCCTGAAACTGACTGGAGAAGCCCTCTGCTCCAGCCTGGAAGCAATGGTCTGAGCCCAGCTTGAGGGCAGGAGCTAAGAGCCCTGTCTCTGACCCACACAGTCAAGAGTCCCAAGGAACCCTCATCATTTTTATTTCATTTATGTTTTTAAACTGTTATTATAGAAAGTTCTAAATAAGTACAAAGGGAGAGAATGAATCTTGTACACCCATTATCCAGCTTCAGCAATTTTCAACACAAGGGCAATTTATTTCATCATCCATATTCTCTCCCCCCCAGATCCTAGATATGACATAATTCCATCTGTAAAAACTGTAGTATATATTTATAAGAGATGAAGACTTGGTCTTTATTAAAAAAGTAGCTGCAATACACATCTAAAACAAACTATAATCCACCAGAGGTTGTCTTAGTGGCATACCTTCTCCTCTAGGGCATTAAAAAAGCTTTTTAGGGGCACCTGGGTGGCACAGTTGGTTAAGTGACTAACTCTTGGTTTTTTGCTGGGGTTGTGATCTCAGAGTCCTGAGATTGAGTCCTGCATGGGGCTTTGCACTCAGCACAGAGTCTGCTTGGGGTTCTCTCTCCCTCCTTCTGCCCCTCCTTCCTCCAAAATAGATAGATAAATCTTAAAAAACAACTTTTTATTTTGAAATAACTATAGAATATAGGGAATTGTAACTGTAGTGCAGAGACCCTGTGTACCCTTCACCCACTGGTTACAGCTTATGGAATTCTAATATACCACAGACTGGAAAATGATCTTGGTACAATGTGCGTATATGGTTCTACATTTTATCATCGGTGTAGATTTGTGTAACCACCACAGCAACCAGTATGTAAGCTCTGGAGGATAGCTTTTTCACTCAGCCAAATGCCCTTGAGATCCATCCAAGTTCTTGTATTTATACCTCATTCTTTTTTATTGTTTACTAGTATTCCATGCAATGGATATGCAAGTTTGTTCAACTGTTCAACCCACTGACAAGCATCCAAGTGCTTTCTAATTTCAGGCTGTTATAAATAAAGGTACTATGAGCATTTGTGTACAGGTTTTTGGGTGGACCTAAATTCTCATTTCTCTGGGATAAATACAGTTGCCCAAGGGTATAATTGCTGGGTCATATGGCAGTTAATGTTCAGTTTTCTAAGAAACTGCCAAACTGTTTCCTAGAGTAGTTGTACCATTTTACATTCTCTCACTTAACAATTGTGTTTCTCAGAATCCTCACCTGCATTTGGTATTGTCACACTTTTATCTATTTTTTAAAGATTTATTCATTTATTCGAGAGAGAGAGAGAAAGTGGGGGGGAGGGGCAGAAGAAGAGGAAGAGAGAGACTCTCAAGCAGACACCCTGCTAAGCTTTGAGCTCCCAAAGCAGGGCTCAATCATCACCTGAGCTGAAACGAAGAGTTGCACGCTCAACTGACTGAGCCATCCAGGTGCCCTGTTAACAATGTTATATTTTAGACATTTTGATAGGTGTATAGTGATATTGCATCGTGGTCTTAATTTGCATTTCCCAAAGGGCAGGTGCTGTTGAACATTTTTTCATGTGCTTATTTGTCATCCATATATCTTTTTTTTTTTTTAAAGATTTTATTTATTTATTCGACAGAGATAGAGACAGCCAGCGAGAGAGGGAACACAAGCAGGGGGAGTGGGAGAGGAAGAAGCAGGCTCATAGCGGAGGAGCCTGATGTGGGGCTCGATCCCACAATGCCGGGATCACGCCCTGAGCCGAAGGCAGATGCCCAACCACTGAGCCACCCAGGCGCCCCCCATATATCTTTTTTGGTGATGTATTTCTTCATTCCCCCCCTTTTCTAATTAGGTTGTTTATTGTTTTGATGTTGAGATTTGAAAATTCTTTAAAAATATTTTTTTATTAAGTACACTCTACCCCCAATGTGGGGCTCAAACTCATGAGATCAAGAGTTGCATGCTCTACCAACTGAGCCAGCCAGGTACACCTGAAATTTTTTTTTTAATTTTTAAATTTAAAACTTAAGAATTTTCAAAAGATATTATTTTTAGGGGTGCCTGGGTGGCGCAGTTGTTAAGCATCTGCCTTTGGCTCAGGGCGTGATCCCAGCGTTCTGGGATCGAGCCCCACATCAGGCTCCTCTGCTAGGAGCCTGCTTCTTCCTCTCCCACTCCCCCTGCTTGTGTTCCCTCTCTCGCTGGCTGTTTCTGTCAAATAAATAAATAAAATCTTAAAAAAATTGAAAGATATTATTTTTAAGTAATCTCTGCACCCAATGCGGGACTCAAACTCATCACTCTAAGAATAATACTGGCTGAGCTAGCCAGGTACCTCTGAAAATTCTTTATATATTCTAGCTATGAGTCCTTTGTCAGATATGTGATTTGCAAATATTTTCTCTTAGTCTGCAGCTTATTTTTTAATCCTCTTAACAAGGATTTTCATGAGCAAAAATTTAAAATTTTGATAAGTTCGATTTATTGATTTTTCCTTTTATGGGTCATGTCTTTGGGATCATGTCTAAGAACCCATCACCAAACCCTAGTTCCAAGATTTTCACTTATATTTTCTCCTAAAAGCCTTATACTTTCACCTTTTACACGTAAACCTATGATCCATTTTGAGTTGTGTGTTTTTTTTCTCTTTTATTTTTGGTCAACTGTTGTACCCTAGATATACTAGATGATATGGACAAATTCTTAGGAGCACACATCTACCAAAAATGACTCAAGAAAAAACAGAAAATCTGAATATGCCTAAAATTAGTAAGGAGATTGAAGCAGTAGTCTAAAACTACCCAACAAAATAAAGCCCAAGATTAAATGGCTTCACTAGTGAATTCTACTAAACATGTGAATAAGAATTGGCATCAATCTTTCTCAATCTCTTCCAATAACTGAGTAAGAGAGAATACTTCCTAACTCACTAAAGCAGACAAAACACTTCAAGAAAACTACAGACAAATATCCTTTAGGAACATAGATGCAAAAATCCTCAACAAAGGATTAGTAAGCTGAATTCAATAAGTAAACTACAAGTAAACTGAATTCAACAGCATATCAAAAGGATTATATATTTTTACCTACTAGGATTTATTTTTGGAATACAAGAATGGCCCAACATATGAAAATTGTTCAATGCAATATACAACATTAATAGAATGAAGGGGAAAATTACATGATTAACTCAATTGATGCAAAGAAAGCACCGACAAAATTCAACTCTCTTTCATGATAAAAAACACTCAACACGGGATGCCTGGGTGGCTCAGTCGTTAAGCGTCTGCCTTCAGCTCAGGGCGTGATCCCAAAGTACTGGGATCAAGCCCCTCATCGGGCTCCCTGCTATGCTGGGAGCTGCTTCTTCCTCTCCCACTCCTCCTGCTTGTGTTCCCTCTCTTGCTGGCTGTCTCTGTCTCTCTGTCAAATAAATAAATAAAATCTTGGAAAAAACCCAACAAACTAGGAATAAAAAAATGCCCTCAACATTGTAAAGGCCAAATGTGAAAAAGCCATAGCTAATATATTCAATGGTGAGAAACTGAAAGCTCTTCCTTTAAGATGAGGAATAAGACAAGGATGCCCACTTTCACCACTTCTATTCAAAACAGTATTGGAGATCCTAGCAAGAGCAATTAGGCAAGAAAAAGAAAAAAAAAGGGATCTAAAATGGAAAGGAAGAAGTTATTTCTGTTCAGAGATGACATGATCTTACACGTAGAAAACCATGAAGCATCCACAGTAAATCAAGGCTAATAAATAAATTCAGCAAAGTTGCAGAGTACAAATCAACACATAAGAATCAGTTTTATTTCTATATACTTGCAATGAACAATTTGAAAAGGAAAAAATTTAATTGCAATATAGTCATATTGGAATTAATAAAAATACTTAGGAATAAGTTGAACCAAGTAGGCAAAAATTGTGTACACTGAAAATTACAAAACCTGCTGAAAGATATTACAGAAAACTTGATAAATGGAAAGACATTCCGTGTTCATGAAATGGTAGATTTAATACTATTAAGATGACATTACTACCCAAAGTAATCTACAGATTCAATGTAACCCCCACCAAAATCCCAATGGCATTTTTACAGAAAAGGAAAAACTTATCCTAAAATTCATATGGAATCTAAGGTCACCAAAATTGCCAAAATTATCTTGAATTGCCAAAATTATCTTGAAACAAAAAATCCAAAATTAAGTTGGAGGACTCACATTTCCTGATTTCAAAGCTTACTACAAAGCCACAGTAATCAAAACAGTGTAGTACTATCCTCAGGATAGACATGTAGACCAATAGAATAAAATAGAGATCCCAGAGATAAACTGTCATACATATGGTATTTGATTTTTGACAAAGATGCCAAGACAGTCAGTGGGGGAAAAGACAGTCTTTTCAACAAATAGTGTTGGGAAACTAGATATCCACATTCAAAAGAATGAAGCTGGATCTTTACCTTACACCATATACTCAAAATGGATCAAAGACCTAAACATAAGAATGAAAACTGAAAACTATAAGACTCTTAGAAGAAAACAAAAGAAAGACTTTATGACATTGGATGGGGAAATGGTTTCTTGCATATGACACCAAAAGTATGGGCAACAAAAAAATAGATAAACTGGAATACATAAAAATTTGAAGGTATTGTGCATCAATGGATAGTTTCAAGACAGTTAAAAGGCAACCCAGAGAATGGGAGAAAATAATGCAAATCATGGATCTGATAAAAGATTAATATCCAAAATATGTAAAGAACTGTTACAATTCAAGAACAAGAACAACAACAACAAGCTGAATAAAAAATAGGCAAAGGTCTCGGATAGATATTTCTTCAAAGAAGATATACAAATGGCCAATAAATACATAAAAGGATGCTCAACATTACTGATGATTAGGAAAATACTAATCGAAACCATAGTGATATACCACTTCACACCTTTAGGATAGGCCATTATTAAAACAAACACAAAAAACCAAAAACATGGAAATAACAAGCACTGAGGAGGCTTGGAGGGACTAGGACCCTCAGGCACTGCTGGCAGGAATATAAACAGTACAGCTGCTGCAGGCGATAGTTTGGCAGGTCCTCAAAAGGCGAAACATAGAATTACCATATGATTTAACAATTCCACTTCTAGGTATGTGCCCAAGAGAAGTAACATCGGGGAATCAAAAAGATACTTTTACACCAATCTTCATAGTAGCATTATTTACAATAGCCCAAAGTTGGAAACAACTCAAAAGTCCATGATTCATTATTTGCGTATAACACCCAGTGCACCATGCAATATGTGCCCTCCTTACTACCCATCACCAGTCTATCCCATTCCCCCACTCCCCTCCCCTCTGAAGCCCTCAGTTTGTTTCTCAGAGTCCATAGTCTCCCATGCTTCACTGTCCCTTCTGATTACCCCCCCTTTCTTTATCCCTTTCTTCCCCTACCGATCTTCCTAGTTCTTATGTTCCATAGATGAGAGAAATCATATGATAAGTGTCTTTCTCTGCTTGACTTATTTCACTTAGCATTATCTCCTCCAGTGCCATCCATGTTGCAGCAAATGTTGAGAACTCGTTCTTTCTGATAGCTGAGTAATATTCCAGTGTATATATGGACCACAACTTCTTAATCCAGTCATCTGTTGAAGGGAATCTCGGCTCCTTCCACGATTTAGCTATTGTGGACAATGCTGCTATGAACATTGGGGTGCATATGGCCCTTCTCTTCACTATGTCTGTATCTTTGGGGTAAATACCCAGTAGTGCAATGGCTGGGTCATAGGGTAGCTCAACAACTTCCTTCTTTTAGTGTGTAAGCTGCTTAAGTTAAATATGACAGGACAATCTCATGTATCTAAAAGATGTCTCTGCATTAACATTTAAAGAAGAATTAATAACAATCTTTTCAAACTCTTCCAAAAAACTGAAGAGGTGGGAACACTTCCAAACTCATTTTATAAGTCCGTAATTACCCTGGTGCTAAGGCCAAAGACACAACACGAAAAGGAAACTACAGACGAATAATGCTGTTGAACATTGATGCAAAAGTCATCAACATAATACTAGAAAAACCAAATTCAACAGCATATTAGAAGAATCATACACCATGACCAAGTAGGATTTATCCCTGGGATGCAAGGATGGCTCAAAATACAATAATCAATGAATGTGATACGCCACATTAACAAAAAAAGGATGAAAATCACATGATCATTTCAATAGATGCAGAAAAAGTATTTGACAAAATTAAATTTCTGTTCATGATAAAAAATTTCAACAGGGGCGCCTGGGTGGCTCAGTCGTTAGTCTGGCTTCGGCTCAGGGCGTGATCCCGGCGTTATGGGATCGAGCCCCACATCAGGCTCCTCCACTATGAGCCTGCTTCTTCCTCTCCCACTCCCTCTGCTGTGTTCCCTCTCTCGCTGGCTGTCTCTATCTCTGTCAAATAAATAAATAAATAATCTTAAAAAAAAATTTCAACAAACTAGAAACAGGAGGACCTCCACAAAATAAGAGCCATGTACAAAGATCCCCTAGCTGACATCATATTCAATGGTGAAAATCTGAAAGCTTTTCCTCTAACATCAGGGTAAGGCAAGGATGCCCACTCTCACCATGTCTATTCAGTACAGTACTGGAAGTTCTAGCTAGAGTAATTAGGAAAAAAAAATGCATCCAAATTGGAAAGGAAGTACAATTGTTGTTGTTTGCAGATGACATGATCTTATACATAGAAAACCCTAAAGAGTCTATATTTAAAAACTGTTAGAACTAATAAATGAATTCAGTAAAGTTGAAATCAAGTACAAGAATCAGTTGTATTTCTATACACTAACATAAATGATTGAAAAGAAAAGGAAGGGGCACCTGGGTGGCTCAGTCTGTTAAGCATCTGCCTTTAGCTCAAGTTATGATCCCCGGATCCTGGGACTGAGCCTCACAATGGGCTCCCTGCTCAGTGGAGAGCTTGCTTCTCCCTCTCCCTCTGCTGCTCCCCCTGTTTGTGCTCTGTCAAATAAAATCTTTAAAAAAATAAATAAAAAATAAAAAGAGAAGGTGAAAAAAGAAAAAAAAAATTAAAAAAGAAAAGAAAAACAATTTCATTTAAAATAGCACCAAGAAGAATAAAATACTTAGAAATGAGCCTAACTAAGGAGATGAAAGACTTGTCTATTGAAGACTACAAAACACTGAAGAAAGAAATTAAAGAAGACACAAACAAATGGAAAGATGTCCTGTGTTCATGGATTAGAACTCTTAATACTGTTGAAATGTTCATAATACCCAAAGTGATCTTCAGATCAATGTAATCTCTATCAAAATCCAAAAGGCATTTTTTTAGAAATAGAAAAAAAACCAATTGCATAATTCATATGGAAGCACAAAAGACCACAAACAACCAAATCAGTCCTGAGAAAGAAGAACAAAGGTGGAAGCATCACGCTTCCTGATTTTAAACTATATTATAAAGCTATAGTAATTAAAACAATATGGTACTGGCATAAAGAGACATATAGACCAATGCAGCAGGATAGGGAACCTGGAAATACATCCATGCATATATGGTCAACTGATCTTTGGCAAGGATGCCAAGAATACACAATGATTAAAAGACAGTCTCCTCAACAGATGGAGTTGGGAAAACTGGGTATCTCTATATGAAGGAATGAAACTGGACCTTTATCTTACACCTAATACAAAAGTCAACTCACAATGGATTAGAGACTTAAATGTAAGACCCGAAACTGTAAAACTCCTAGAAGAAAACAAAAGGGAAAAGCTTGTGATACTTACTTTGGCAATGATTTAATGAGTATGACAAAAAACAGGCAACAAAAACAGACAAGTGGGACTACACCAAGCTAAAAAGCTACTGCTCAGCAAATTAAACCATTAACAGGGTAAAATGGTAACCTATGGAATGGGCGAAAGTATTTGCAAACCATATTATCTGATAAGAGGTTAATCTCCAAAATATACAAGGAACTCCTATAACTCAGTAGCAGAAAATCTAATAATCCAATTAAAAAATGGGCTTGGGCACCTGGGTGGTGCATTCAGTTGAGTGTCTGACTCTTGGTTTTGGCTAGGGTCATGATCTCAGGGTCATGGGATTGAGCCCTGCATCAGGCTCCATGCTTAGCATGGAGTCTGCTTGAGTTTCTCTCTCCTTTCCCTCTGCCCCTCCCTGCCGCACTCACTTGTGTTCTCTCTCTAAAATAAATAAATCAATCTCTAAAAAAATGGGTTAAAGACATGAATAGACATTTTTCCAAGGAAGACATGCAAATGGCCAACAGGTAATAAAAAGATGCCCAACATCACTAATCATCAGAGAAATACAAATAAAAACAACCATGAGATATCACTTCACACCTGTCAGGATGGCTAGTATAAAAAAAACAGAAGACAAGTATTGGAGAGGATGTGGAGAAATTGGAACCCGTGTATACTCTTGGCAGAAACACAAAATGCTGCAGCCATTATGGAAAGGATGCAGGTTCCTCAAAAAATTAAAAAAAGAACTATCGTATGATCTAGCAATCATAAATCTGAGTATTTATCCAAAAGAACTAAAATCAGGATCTCAAAGACATATTAGCATTCTCATGTTCATTTCAGCACTGTTCAGAATAGCCAAAATGTGGAAACAACTTCAATGTCCAACAAGAGAATGGATAAAGACAATGTGGTACATACATAAAATGGAATACTATTCAGTATTAAAAAAGAACGAAATTTTGCAATATGCAACATGGATGAAACTTGAGCACATTATGCTAAGTGAAACAAACCAGTTGCAGAAAGATAAATATTGCATGATCCACTTACAGGAGGAATAAAAAATAACTAAATTCATAGAATCAAAGAATGGAATGGTAGTTGCCAGTAGCCGGGAAGGGGGTAGTGGAAATGGTGGTTACTAATAAATGGGCACAAAGTATCAGTTAAGCAAGATAATAAGCTCTAGAGATTTGCTCCACAGCATTTTACCTATAGTCAATAATAATTTATTGCTCACTTAAAAATTTGCTTAGAGGGTATATCTCACGTTAAATGTTCTTAGTAAAATGAAATAAAATTTTGTGAGGTCCTTAAAGAAGGTGAGGCCATGCATGTAAAGCTTTAATGTTCAGCTTGTGGACACTGAGCATGCCAATACCAGCTCCAGGTTGAGCTAACTTTTCAAATATTGCTGTCTTCACATGCACAATGGAGCCTTCAGTATAGCTGGGTTTTACCGTCAATGGTCATTCTAGCTGACCTCTTTGGAAGATCTGCACCTCTTTTCAGTTTAGATCAAACATTCTTATGGACTTTCTTCAGCCTATTACAAAAAAAAAAAAGACCCTCCCTAACATATAGTTACACATTTTAAATAACAAATATAAATAAATATATTGCTAGATTGGAGAGACCTAAAGGAGCTTATGTTTTATACTAATCTTGATGATCATTTCTCTATAAATGCTATTGTGGGTGTTCTTATGCTTCTGTCTTCTGAGGCTGATGATTTTTCAATTTTATCATTTAATATTTGAAAATGTTGTTTATCATTAGTCCCAGGTAACTGCTGAGGTGAATCCTTTTGCAGTGATAATGGTTATTTGAATCAGATTGATTTTTCCTGGATCTTGAAGATGTAGTTTGTATATAAACCTCTCACATTCTACATGTAAATGAAATATTGGTAGACTTCATTTCCATTGTCTGTCCACAGAGTCAAGTGTAGAGTGTTCTTGCAATATGCTTTGACTTTTGCTGTATGAATAAGTGGTTTCACAATGAAAGTTGTTTTCCACTCTCTGCTCTGAAGTCTATGGCTGTGTAATTGTGAGCATGAACTATCTTCTGCTTGCCACAGCCACCCCTGGTTTCACATTCGGATATTGGGCATTTTTGCACTGCAGTCATTGTAACAGTTTCCCACGGGTGGTTGAATATGTGCTCTGAAGCCTACATTGTCATGTGCCCATGACTTGCTCTGTCAGGACAGTGCTAGGCAATGGTGAGGTAGCACCTGCCCCTGCCCCTGCCCCTAAAGGTGGGGGAGCACTGCTCCCTCCCAGAGGCTTCACATCCTCTGGTTCTCTAGTCTGGAGATTTGTCTTCAACTCATGGCACATAAACCCAACCTGGTTGGCTCTTCTGCCTGGAGGTCTGATAGAATCTCAAAGTTCATGTGCCCCAAGCAGAGCTCCTGACCACCCACCCAAACCTGCCTAGCTCAGAGGCGTCCCTGTACCAACAGCTGACAACTGCGTTCTTTCAGTTGCTCAGAATGAAAGTCTTGGAGTTCTCTTTGACTCTTTTCTCTTACAATTCACATCCAAATCTATCAGCTTTGCTTTTGCTTTATTCCCCAGAATCCAACCATTTCTCATCCCTCCACCACTAACCCCTGGTGCAGGTTACATCACTGCCCCCTCCTCCTCTGAGTGACCCAACAGCCTCCTGGCTGTTTCCCTGTTTGTTGTTTCCTGTGTCCTCTACACCGCAGCCAAAGTGTTCCTTGGTAAAATACAATCAGATCACATCACTCCTCTACCTAAGACATGCAAATGCTCCCCTTTATTTTCCAGTAAGAGTCAAATCTATCACGGTGCCAATGGCTTGTGTCCTGTCTGGCCTCATTTCCTCTCTCTACCCCGCCCCTCCACTCCTGTTCCCCTGGGCTCCAGACCAATCTGAGGATTAACTAGTTTTGATGGAAGCTACCAGGAACCGCTAATGTGGACATTAATAGCATGTACCGCCGGCCAAAGTAGTTGATACAGAGAGAGGCAGATGTTTAACATCCTGACATTTGAGGCTCAAGTCATAAATTTTGTTGGAATCATTGAGACTTCCTAGAAATTCCATTTTTCCTCTCCTCTGTACCATCTCTTTTCCTATCAATCCTGACACTGCCTATTCAAATAATCATATTCTTTCAGACAGATAAAATAAATTTGCTCAAGGCTACTTTTCTCTCATTGTCAAAATATTTCCCATAAAAATCCTGGCCGTGGGCTTGAACACTGAAACCTAGAATAATTGGGGGTGGGGTAAAGGGGTCAAAGTCGGGATAAAGAGAGCTTAAAGAACAGATGTGCTAACATGCTTGGACTATTTTGTTTTATTATCAAGAAAGTGTAACTGAAACCTTTCAGACTCAGATTTAACAAATATTTCACTTATTTCTCTGTCACATTGTCTTCATTTTATACAAGAGAAATACTGTAGCCTGGAGAGGCTTTACCAGGTCACAGAGAAAACGCACACAAACTTGAGTCCTATGGCTTCAAGACTGACACTCATACTTCTGGACTACCAATTTATCCAGCTCTTGTCTTTTTCTTTTTCTGAAGACCTGTCCAGAATTAACTTAAAGACACTGTCCATTTTGGATCTGCTTTTATTATTTTTAAAAATATTTATATTTATTTGAGAGAGAGATTGAGATAGCGTGCACATGTATATGAGTGGGGTGGGGAGGAAGGAGGGAGATGGCCAGAGGGAGAGGGAGAAAAAACAGACTCCCTGCTGAGCACAGAGTCAGATGCCTGGTGGGGCTCAATCTCATGACCCCTAAGATCATGAAAATGAAATCAAGAGTGGGATGCTTAACTGACTGAGCCACCCAGGTGCTCCTGGATCTGCTTTTAAAACACAAACATGAATGAATTTGATTTCTGGAATGGAAAAGTCCCCTGAAATATGATAAAATGTAGGGCTCTGTAAGGATGTTAACTTCCATTTATTATATGCCAAGTGTGCAAATAAGTTAATCTCAGTTACAACACTAACACTGTGACTCACTCCTCAATTATTCTACTTAGAGGTGTTTAAGGTCAAGCAAAACTTATTATCCTGTGTCAGACAATGTTAAAATATCTTCCTCAACTACTCAATAAATAAGATATTTTTATTCTAAGGGCTTCCAGTTAATAGTGGAATAACTACTATCAGAAAAACTCTCCCATGGATAATTATACCCCCTGGAAAAAATGTAAAAGTCAATAGTCTTATGGCCCTGGACAATGACCCAAAGCAGGAAGAAACTGGAGGTGAGAAAAACAGAACACTACTGGGTTAAGTTTCCTGCTCTTCTAGTTTTTTGCCTTAGGTCAGGGTCCAAGAGCTGGCTAAAACTCAGGTAGGAACCTGCAGTCATAGTCTCAGTGATGGAAGAATCAGAAAACAGAATTCAGGTTGATCATAGAAGCTGGAAGGAAGAAGACCATCCCAGAAAGGAGACAGTTGCAAAGGGACAGCTACAAATAATTTCTGGGTAGAACTCTGCCCAAATCGCTGACTCCTGAGCTGGGAAGGTATGGGAAAGATGAAGAAATCTAGCTAAGGCTAAAAAACTGAGCAAGAATGTGAAGTTCTAATTCAGTCACCTTAATTTCCTGCTAAAAGAAAAACCCCCACAATACTCTTTAAAGAAACAGATTACAGAGACTCTACAACTTATCATTCAATGACCAATATACAATCCAAATTTATTAGATACTTGAAGAAAAGGAAAATGTGACTGATTCTCAAGAGAAAAGTCAGTCAATGGAAACGAATACTTAAATGATTCAGATGTCAGACTTCACAAATAAGTTATTGTGACAGTGCTCAGAAATATACCGAAAAACATGTTTCTAGGGGGAATGAAGCATGAGAGACTATGGACTCTGGGAAACAAACTGAGAGCTTCAGAGGGGAGGGGTTAGGGGAATGGGATAGGCTGGTGATGGGTAGTAAGGAGGGCACATATTGCATGGTGCACTGGGTGTTATACGCAACTAATGAATCATCGAACTTTACATCAAAAAAATTAAAAAAAAAGAAAAACATGTTTCTAATCAATGAAGAAATAAAAATTGGCAAAGAAATGGAAATTATAACAAGGAATCAAATGGAAATTCTAGAACTGGAAAATATAGTACCTTCAATAAAAATATTCACTGGATAGGCTTACAGCACATTGGAGATACTGGAAGAAAAAGTCAGTGAATTTGAAGATGGACCAGAGAAATGATACAATCTGAAAAAGAGATTTAAAAATGTTGGACATCACCAGCCTATCCCATTCCCCCACCCTCTCCCCTCTGAAGCCCTCAGTTTGTTTCTCAGAGTCCATACGCAACTAATGAATCATGGAACTTTACATCAAAAACCAGGGATGTACTGTATGGTGACTAACATAATATAATAAAAAATATTATTATAATAAAAAAATAAAAAATAAAAAAGTTGGACAATAATGAACAGCACCTAATGGCGTGTGAGACAATATCAAATGAAGAGAGAGTGAATGGGGCAGAAAAAAACCTTAAGAAATCACAGCCAAACATGTCACAAATTTGGTAAAAGATGTAAATGTACAGATCAAGGACATCAGTGATCCCCAGGCAGTATAAATAGGAACACAATTAGACAGACCCTAGTTGAATGACAGTTGACTTCTCATCATGAGGACAGAGATGTGTAACAATATCTTTGAACTGCTGAGGGTAGGGGAAGCTGTCAACTCAGAATTCTGTATCAGCAAAAATGTCTTTCAAGAATAAAAGTGATATTAAAAAAAGAATAAAAATGATAAAATTTTGAAAGAAAAAAGAATAAAAGTGATACAAAGACATCTTCAGAAAAATAAAAACTAAGATAATTAGTAACAAGCAGATCATTACTGCAAGAAATACTAAGTTCCTTAGCTTGAGGTGAGATAACAGATGAAAACTCTCATCTTCAAGGAGGAATGCCAAGCACCAGAAGTGGTAAAAACTGAGCAGACACAACACACTACTTAAAAAAGCAAAACAAACAAAAAACTTCTTTAAAATAAAAGCAAAAGTTATGACACTATATTATGGGGTTTATAGTGTATGTAGATGAATGTATACAGCAGCCCTGTTACGAAAGATGAGAAAGAGATGAATGAGGCTGTGTAATTGCAAGGTTCTTAGATTTTACATGAAGTGTTATGATGTTACTCTTGGTAGACTGTGAAAAGTTGAAGATATAGACGATAATCTCTTGAGCCACCATTATAAAATAATGCAAAGGCAGTTAAGATGGTGGAGGAGTAGGGGTCCCCTTTTTCAGCTGGTCCCCTGAGTCAAGCTGGATACGTACCAGACCATCCTGAAAACCCACGGAATCAGCCTGAGATGCAGGAATATACATCTGGATCTCTACAAATGAACATCTCCAGCGCTGAGTATTGAGGTACGAAGCAGGGAGCCCTGATTCCGCACACAGAAATCGGAAGATAAATGGAAGGGGGAGGGAGCGCCATGCTCGGGCGCCAGGAAGCGGTAGCCACCTGCACTGGGGAGCGGGCTGGACTCGCAGACCGGCACACGCGGACCGGCACCTGTGAGAAAGTGGACTGAGACCGTGAT
This sequence comes from Ursus americanus, assembly GCF_024610735.1. Lineage (NCBI taxonomy): Eukaryota > Metazoa > Chordata > Mammalia > Carnivora > Ursidae > Ursus > Ursus americanus. Next base: position 78,960,898 of record NC_142136.1, on the reverse strand, counting down.
CCTGGGAATGCACGTGTGACCAGACTGAAAGCTGGAGCTCTGGAGCACACACTCGAACTAGACTGAAACCGAGAGCTTGGGAGTGCGCGCGCAACCAGACTGAAAACTGGCACTCCGGAGTGTGCGGGAACCACACTGAAACAGAGAGCTCGGGAGCGCACGCAGGAACCAGAGGCGGCCAGCAGTGTTAGAAACACAAAGGACGGTGATGTGCCGGCCCTGGAAGTGAGGGCTGGGACACCAGCTGTGGGGTGCACAACCCGGGACCCTGCAGGGTTTTTAGCAGCACCAACAGAAACAGAGTTAAAGTGGCCAAGAGAGCTCAGTGGAGAGCAGACTGCGATCTCTCGGTTCTGAGACAGAGGCTAGGATTCAGGCACTGTTGCTCTGACTCTCAGAAGAGCCACAGAAAACCACCAGGGAAAGCCACCAGAGAACAAAAGCCCAGAAATACCGGCTCACATCGTGCCTATCCCCTTCCTCCCTCGCAGGGGACAAGACTACTCCACCCAAACAGGGTTGCCTGAATATCAGCGCGGCAGGCCCCTTCCCCAGAAGGCAGGCTGAAAAATCATGAAGCCCATATCCCTAAGATCCCTATAAAACAAGAGCACACTGCCTGGGTCCTGGTCAATAATTTGGACCCCGTGCAACCCCACAACTTCTCCTCATCAGAATGATGAGAAGGAGAAATCCCCCCCAGCAAAGAAATGATACACAGTCTGTGGCCTCTGCCACAGAACTGATGGATATAACCAAATTATCAAAAAGGGAGCTCAGAGTAACAATGGTCAAGATGATGTGTAGACTTGAAAAAAATTAATGAAAATATTAATGAGAATATAGAATCTCTAAGGGCGGAAATGAGAGTGAATCTGGCAGAAATTAAAAATTCTATGAGCCAAATGCAGTCAAAACTAGATGCTCTGATGGCCAAAGTAAATGAGGCAGAAGAACGAATTAGTGAATAGGAAGATGGGATGGTAGAAGAGAACGTTAAAACAGAAACTTGGCTCAATAAACTCCAATCTCAAGAAGGTTGGTTACGGGAGATTACTGACTCAATGAAACGTTCCAATGTCAGAATCATCGGCATCCCCAACGGGGTGGAGAAAGAGAGAGGTCTAGAAGAGATATTTGAAAAAATTGTAGCTGAGAACTTCCCTAATCTAGCAAAGGAAACAGGCATTCATGTCCAAGAGGCAGAGAGGACCCCTCCCAAGTTCAACCACGACAAACCTATGCCAGTCACGTCATAGTGCAATTCGCAAATATTAGATCCAAGGATACAGTATTGAAAGTGACCAGGGCGAAGAAATTTCTCACGTACAGAGGCAAAAATATCAGAATTACATCAGACCTGTCTACACAGACCTGGAATGAGAGAAAGGGTTGGCAGGGCATTTTTAAAGCTCTTTCAGAGAAAAACATGCAGCCAAGGATCCTTTATCCAGCAAGGCTGTCATTCAGAATTGATGGAGAGATAAGGACCTTCCAGGATCGCCAAACACTGACCAATTTTGTAACCATGAAACCAGCCCTACAGAAGATATTAAGGGGGGTTCTATAAAAGTAAAAAGGCCCCAAGAGTGATACAGAACAGAAATTTACAATCTATAGAAACAAAGACTTCACAGGCAACATGACATCATTAAAATCATATCTCTCAATAATCACTGTCAATGTGAATGGCCTAAATGCTCCCATAAAATGCCACAGGGTTGCAGATTGGATAAAAAGACATGACCCATCCATTTGCTGTCTACAAGAGACTCATGTTGAACCTAAAGATACATCCAGACTGAAAGTGAAGGGATGGAAAACCATTTTTTCCTGCAAAAGAACCTCAAAAGAAAGCTGCAGTAGCAATTCTCACATCAGACAGATTATTTCAAACTAAAGACTGTAGTTAGAGATACAGAAGGACACTATATTATTCTTAAAGGATGTATCCAACAAGTGGATATGACAATTATAAATATCTATGCACCCAACAGGGGAGCAGCAAGATACACAAGCCAACTCTTAACCAGAAAAGAGACATATAGATAAAAATACGTTAATAGTAGGGGACCTCAACACTCCAGTATCAGCAATAGACAGATCACCTAAGCAGAAAATCAACAAAGAAACAAGAGCGTTGAATGACACACTGGACCAGATGGACCTCATAGATATATATAGAACACAACACCCCAGAAAAACAGAATATTCATTCTTTTCGAATGCACATGGAATGTTCTCCAGAATAGACCATATACTGGATCACAAAACAGGTCTCAACTGATACCAAAAGACTGAGATTATTCCCTGCATATTCTCAGACCACAATGCTTTGAAATTGGAACTCAATCACAAAGAAAAATTTGGAAGAAACTCAAACACTTGGAAACTAACAACCATCCTGCTCAAGAAGGATTGGATAAACCAGGAAACTACAAAAACAATTTAAATAATTTATGGAGACCAACGAGAATGAAAACACAACGGTCCAAAACCTCTGGGACACTGCAAAGGCAGTCCTAAGGGGAAAACACATAGCCATTCAAGCCTCACTCAAAAGAATAGAAAAATCTAAAATACAGTTTTTATATTCTCACCTCAAGAAGCTGGAGCTGGAACAGAAGAACAGGCCTAACCCACACATAAGAAGGCAGGTGATCAAGATTAGAGCAGCGATCAATGAATTCGAAACCAGGAGCACAGTAGAGCAGATCAACGGAACTAGAAGCTGGTTCTTTGAAAGAATAAATAAGATCAATAAGCAACTGGCCAGACTTATTCAAAAGAATAGAGAAGGACCCAAATTAATAAAATTATGAATGAAAGGGGAGAGATCACGACCAACACCACTGAAATAGGAAGGATCATTAGAAACTTTTATCAACAGGTTTATGCCAATAAATTAAACAACCTGGAAGAAATGGATGCCTTCCTGGAAACCCATAAACTACCAAGACTGAAACAGGAAGAAATTGATTATTTAAACAGAGCGATTAATTATGAAGAGATTGAGGCAGTGATCAAAAACCTCTCAAAAAACAAGACTCCAGGGCTTGATGGATTCCCTGGGGAATTCTACTAACCATTCAAAGAAGAAATAATACCTATTCTCCGGAAGCTGTTTCAAAAAATAGAAACAGAAGGAAAACTACCAAACTCATCCTATGAGGCCAGTATTACCTTGATCCCCAAACCAGGCAAAGGCCCTATCAAAAAGGAGAATTACAGACCGATATCCCTGATGAATATGGATGCCAAAATTCTCAACAAGATCCCAGCTAATAGGATCCAACAGTACATTAAAAGGATTATCCATCATGACCAAGTGGGATTCATCCCTGGGATGCAAGGGTGGTTCAACATTCACAAATCAATCAATGTGATAGATCGTATCAACAAGAAAAGAGTCAAGAACCATATGATCCTCTCAATAGATGCAGAAAAAGCATTTGACAAAATACAGCATCATTCCTGATTAAAACCCTTCAGAGTGTAGGGATAAAGAGTACATTCCTCAATTTCATAAAAACCATCAATGAAAAGCCTACAGCCAATATCATTCTCAATGGGGAAAAGCTGAATGCATTTCCCTTAAGATCAGGAACACAACAAGGATGCTCACTCTCACCATTACTATTCAACATAGTACTAGAAGTCCTTGCAACAGCAATCAGAAAACAAAAAGTGGTAAAAGGTATCCAAATTGGCAAAGAAGTCAAACTGTCTCTCTTCACAAATGACATGATACTCTATATGGAAAACCCAAAAGAATCCACCCCCAAATTACTAGAAGCTAATTCAGTGATGTGGCAGGATACAAAATCAATGCACAGAAATCAGTTGCATTTCTATACACGAACAATGAGACTCACTAAAGAGAAATTAGGAAATCCATTCCACTTACAAGAGCACCAAAAATCATACGTTATCTTGCAATTAACTTAACCAGAGAAGTAAAGGATCTATATTCTAGGAACTACAAATCACTCTTGAAAGACATTGAAGAAGACACTAAAAGATGGAAAAATATTCCATGCTCATGGATCAGAAGAATTAACATAGTTAAAATGTCCATGCTACCCAGAGCAATCTACACTTTCAATGCTATCCCGATCAAAATACCAATGACATTTTTCATAGAACTGGAACAAACAGCCCTTAAATTTGTGTGGAACAAGAAAAGGCCCCGAATCGCCAAGGAATTGTTGAAAAGGAAAAACAAAGGTGGGCGCATCACATTGCCAGATTTCGAGCTGTACTACAAAGCTGTGATCACAAAGACAGCATGGTACTGGCACAAAAATAGACACATAGACCAATGGAACAGAACAGGGAACCCAGAAATGGACCCTCAGCTCTTTGGGTAACTAATCTTTGACAAAGCAGGGAAAAACATCCAGTGGAAAAAATACAGTCTCTTCAATAAATGGTGCTCGGAATATTGGACAGCTACATGCAAAAGAATGAAACGTGACCACTCTCTCACACCATACACAAAGATAAACTCCAAATGGATGAAAGACTGCGATGTGAGACAGGAATCCTTCAAAATCCTAGAGGAGAACATAGGCAGCAACCTCTACGACATCGGCCACAGCAAATTTTTCATGACACATCTCCAAAGGCAAGAGAAACAAAAGAAAAAATGAACTTGTGGGACTTCATCAAGATCAAAAGCTTCTGCACAGCCAAGGAAACAGTCAAAAAAACTAAGAGGCAGCCCACGGAATGGGAGATGATATTTGCAAATGATGTTACAGATAAAAGACTTGTATCCAAGATCTACAAAAAACTTCTCAAACTCAATACACAGGAAACAAATAAACAAATCAAAAAATGGGCAGAAGATATGAACAGACACTTTTCCAATGAAGACATACAAATGGCTAATAGACACATGAAAAAATGTTCAACATCATTAGCCATCAGGGAAATTCAAATCGAAACCACATTGAGATACCACCTTACACCAGTTAGAATGGCAAAAATGGAGAAGGCAGGAAACAACAAATGTAGGAGAAAATGTGGAGAAAGGGGATCCTTCCTACAGTGTTGGTGGGAATGCAAGTTGGTACAGCCACTTTGGAAATCAGTGTGGAGGTCCCCTAAAAAGTTAAAAATTGAGCTACCCTATGATCCAGCCATTGCACTACTGGGTATTTACCCCAAAGATACAGACATAGTGAAGAGAAGGGCCATATGCACCCCAATGTTCATAGCAGCTCTGTCCACAATAGGTAAATCGTGGAAAGAGTCAAGATGCCCTTCAACAGATGACTGGATTAAGAAGTTGTGGTCCATATATACAGTGCATTATTATTCAGCTATCAAAAAGAATGATTTCTGAACATTTGCTGCACCATGGACGGCGCTGGAGGAAATAATGCTAAGTGAAACAAGTCAAGCAGAGAAAGACAATTATCATATGGTTTCATTCATTTATGGAACGTATGAAGTAGGAAGATTGGTAGGAGAAGAAAAGGAGGAAGACAGGAGGCGGTAAACAGAAGGGGGAATGAACCGTAGATACTATGGACTCTGGAAACAAACTGAGGGCTTCAGAGGGGAGAGAGGTGGGGGAATGGGATAGGCTGGTGATGGGTATTAAGGAGGTCATGTATTGCATGGTACACTGGGTGTTATACACAAGAAATGAATCATGGAGCTTTACATAAAAAGCTAGGGATGTACTGTATGGTGACTAACATAATATAGTAAAAAAATATTAAATAAAATTAAAACAAAAACAAAAACAAAAACAAAAAAACAAAAAAGAAATCAACGAGTCCCAAGTCATGAGAAGTTTTAGAAAAAAAAAGATGGGGTATGAAATTGGCAAAAGGTTAAATCAGAAGTTTAAAGTCAGTTTAAAGCCTTGAAGAAGTTGGTTTAATTGTCAATGCGTTTGAAATTGCTACTTGTACAGGAGGAAGTTATGATATCCAGTATGCAGTAATACATAAGATCTTTGCATAGTTATGTAAAGCACAGTATTATCAATATGATAGATCTGATCGGATCAAACTTCCTAGATTTTCAAATTCAAATGACAAGAAATTTTACTCTAAGAATGCAATTTTCAATTTTATAAATGTGATTCAGCGACAAAAATGGCATTTCATTAAAAAAATCAACTCTGAAGTAATTTTTTTTGAAGATTTTATTTATTTATTTATTTGACACACAGAGAGAGAGAGAGAGAGAGAGAGCGAGCACAGTAGGGTAGTGGCAGGCAGAGGGAGAGGGAGAAGTGGGCTCCCCAATGAGGAGGGAGTGGATGCAGGGCTTGAACCCAGGACCCTGGAACCATGACCTGAGCCAAAGGCAGATGGTTAACTGACTGAGCCACCCAGGCGCCCCAGAAGTAAGTCTTGATGAAAAGTTTCAGTGCCCTGAAGGAAGTGGGTGGGGGGATGGGTTAGTAGGTGATGGGGATTAAGGAGTATACTTGCTGTGATGAGCACTGGGTGATGTATGTATGGCATTACTGAATCACTCACTATATTATACACTGGAATCTAATACTACACTGTATGTTAACTAACTGGAATTTAAATAAAACCCTAAAAAATAAATAAAATAAAATAAAATAAAATAATGCAAAGGAATAGTGCCAAACCAATAATAAATAAAATGGTATTTGATAAAAGGAATCAATTAACCCCAAAGAAGGAGTGGAATGAGTAATACAGTAGGTATATGATTACCTTTGTAAAGAAACTGCCAAACTGTTTTCCAAAGTAGTTATACCTATTGACCGATTTTTGAGACCGTAACTAAGTTAGATGTGGCCCTTTTTCACACAATGCAGAATCTGGTCTGTTAATTTCTTTTTTAGAGCTTTTGCTCCATTCTAATGAGTATGTCTTTTAATTTTCTAATGTTATGTGGTGTCATAAAACAGACTGGGAAGTATTTACTCCTCTATTAATCTCTGGAAGAGTTTATATGAGATTGCTATTATTTCTTCCTTAAAAGTTTGGTAGAATTCAGTAGTGAAGCCACCTACTCCAGTTTTCTTTTATGAGAAGGTTTTCTTTTCTTTTTTTTTTTTTTTTAAAGATTTTATTTATTTATTCGACAGAGATAGAGACAGCCAGCGAGAGAGGGAACACAAGCAGGGGGAGTGGGAGAGGAAGAAGCAGGCTCCCAGCAGAGGAGCCTGATGCGGGGCTCGATCCCGGAACGCCGGGATCACGCCCTGAGCCGAAGGCAGACGCCCAACGACTGAGCCACCCAGGCGCCCATGAGAAGGTTTTCTAATTATGAATTTAATTTCTTTTTTAGATATAAAACTCTTCAGAAATTCTGTTTCTTCTTGGTTACGTTTGATAAGTTCGTTTTTCTAGGCATTTCAAAGTTTCAAGTTTATTTCAAGTTATAATGTTGCTCAAAATATGGTCCTAGGAATTTTGAAATGTCTGTACAATCTGTAATGAGTCCTTTCCGCATTTTCACATCGGTAATTTGCGCCTTCTCTCTTTTTTACCCCCTTTGATCATTCTCGCTAAGGGTTATCAGTTTAAGACTTTAAGAAATTAATTATTAGACTTTTCAAAGGAACAACTTTTGTTTTTGTTTTTCTTCTTTATCATAGGTTTGTTTACATTTAATTAGTTTCTTCTCTCATATTTAGTACTCCCTGCCTTCTATTTAACTTTGAGTTTAACTTGCTCTTCTTCTTCTAACTGACGGAACACATTTGGAATACTATGTTTGCCACTTGGCAACATTCTTCCAGGGGGAACTCTCATAAATATGAGCATATCTGGTAGAAAGTAACTAGGGCAATGGTATGTCTATAAATATCAGGAACAGTTATAAGTTACTATTGATGGTGCTCCTGGCAAAGGGAAGAGGAGGCAGGGAGATGAGGTAGATTTCAGGCTTCTGAAGATCTGTCACTTAAGAAACATAAAACTTTATTTGAATTACCTTAAGTCATGAGCAAGAATGAAAAGCTACAGGAAGGCTGATTTTGGCCCAGCATAAGGATGAAGCCTTTTCCAAAGCAGTCAAATTTTCCAAAATTAAAACTAATGTGCTCAATCAGGGAAGAGGGGAGTGATACCTGATAGGAGGAATAACGAAGGGGTTCTTGCCCGTGGTTAATGATTAAACTGGGATGGGTTTAGCCATTTGTGATATTATTCTCCTAAGCTGAAGACTAGCCTTAGTTCCCTGCATGTTCCATGCTTGTTCCACCAGTATTGTTAAAAATAAAACCACAGGCCCAAAATGGAGGCACTTATGTTAAGGGCCCCACATCAGCAATTGAGACTTAATATCTAACCCATCTGCAATTTCAGCTCCTCCTTCTCCCAGGAATGTAATCTTTAAGCTTTAAATCAACATGAATTTCCTGGTCAGCACTAGGAAATTTACTGATAGACCCCTTCCGTGGCCCTCGGGAGGGTGACCTTGCCTAAAACGATGGATTTTTTTGCTAGTAATTTCCCTTTTTCTGTTCCCTCTCTACCTTTAAAAACTTTTCCTTTTCTGCAGCTTGACAGAGCTCCTTTCTATTTGCTGGATGGGATGCTGCCCAATTATAATGGTTTTATAAAGCCAGTGTGATCTTTTAAATTACTCGGTTGAGTGTTTGTTATTTAACAGTATAAATAAATGTAAACAGTGTCACCAAATAGAAGAGGGGACCCCTGGACAGGCTCTTGCAGCCAGAGCATTTCCAGTAGAGCCCAGGGTGTACCCTATCTTCTTAGAAGGAAAGGGAGGCAAGGATAGAGCAAGTCAAGGTGGGCCGAACACAGATTTTTTTTTTTAAATCAGTTTCTGTTCTACTCCCATCCTGCCATGTCCCATTACCAGCCAGAACTCTAGGACACCTCATTAAAAAAAAAACACACACACACAAAAAACCTCCTGCACATAAAATTGTGATTGCAGATGAATGGAAGAAGGAAAGTCTTTACAAAAGGGTTCATCACAAGATTCCTTTCAATGGTAGGCAACCCACTTCCACCTCCAGCACATTTACACAGTTCAGCTTTCCTTTCTTTTCTCTTATTATGAAACAGATAGGTTCTCATTGAAAACAATTTTCAACAGTAGCTAAATAGTGGAAGACTGCTCACCACACTCTCTGTATAAAACAATATCAATAATTTGACATATATCTTTATAGATCCATAATCTGTACACACGCATGTACATACATGTCAAGATTCAGCTTTTCAAAATTTAACATATACAGATAAATATGTAAGTGATTTTTTTATTATTTTTTATTATACGCTTTTTTAATAATAATTTTTTATTATGTTATGTCACCATTAAACATCCCTAGTTTTTGATGTAAAGTTCCATGACTCATTACTTGACTATAACACCCAGTGCACCATGCAATATGTGCCCTCCTTAATACCCATCACCAGCCTATCCCAGTCCCCCATCCCCCTCCCCTCTGAAGCCCTCAGTTTGTTTCTCATAGTCCATAGTCTCTCATGCTTCATTCCCTCTTCTGATTACCCCCTCTTCTTTATCCCTTTCTTCTCCTACAGATCTTCCTAGTTCTTATGTTCCATAGATGAGAGAAACCATATGATAGTTGTCTTTCTCTGCTTGACTTATTTCACTTAGCATTATCTCCTCCAGTGCCGTCCATGTTGCAGCAAATGTTGAGAAATCGTTCTTTTTGATAGCTGAGTAATATTCCATTGTATATATGGACCACAACTTCTTAATCCAGTCATCTGTTGAAGGGCATCTCAGTTCCTTCCACAATTTAGCTATTGTGGACAATGCAGCTATGAACATTGGGGTGCATATGGCCCTTCTCTTCACTATGTCTGTATCATTGGGTAAATGCCCAGTAGTGCAATGGCTGGGTCATAGAGTAGCTCAATTTTTAACTTTTTGAGGGACCTCCACACTGTTTTCCAGAGTGGCTGTACCAACTTGCATTCCCACCAACAATGTAGGAGGGATCCCCTTTCTCCACATCCTCTCCAACAATTGTTGTTTCTTGCCTTGTCAAGTTTGCCATTCTAACTGGAGTAAGGTGGTATCTTAGTGTGGTTTTGATATGAATTACCCTGATGGCTAATGATTTTGAACATTTTTTCATGTGTCTGTTAGCCATTTGTATGTCTTCATTGGAAAAGTGTCTGTTCATATCCTCTGCCCATTTTTCAATTTGTTTTTTTGTTTCCTGTGTATTGAGTTTGAGAAGTTCTTTGTAGATCTTGGATAGCAGTCTTTTATCTGTAGTGTCATTTGCAAATATATTCTCCCATTCCATGGGCTGCCTCTTAGTTTTTTTGACTGTTTCCTTGGCTGTGCAGAAGCTTTTGATCTTGATGAAGTCCCACAAGTTCATTTTTTCTTTTGTTTCTCTTGCCTTTGGAGATGTGTCATGAAAAAAAGTTGCTTTGGCAGATGTCGAAGAGGTTGCTGCCTATGTTCTCCTCTAGGGTTTTGATGGGTTCCTGTCTCACATTGAGGTCTTTCATCCACTTGGAGTTTATTTTTGTGTGTGGTGCGAGAGAGTGGTCAGGTTTCATTCTTTTGCATATAGCTGTCCAATTTTCCCAGCACCATTTAAAAAAGAGACTGTCTTTTTTCCACTGGATGACTTTTCCTGCCCTGTCAAAGATTAGTTGCCCAAAGAGCCAAGGGTCCATTTCTGGGTTCCCTGTTCTGTTCCATTGGTCTATGTATCTGTTTTTGTGCCAGTACCATGCTGTCTTTTTGATCACAACTTTGTAGTATAGCTTGAAATGTGGCAATGTGATGCGCCCACCTTTGTTTTTCCTTTTCAACAATTCCTTGGCGATTCGGGGCCTTTTCTGGTTCCATACAGATTTAAGGGCTATTTGTTCCAGCTCTTTGAAGGTATTTTGATCGGGATAGCATTGAAAGTGTAGATTGCTCTGGGTAGCATGGACATTTTAACTATGTTAATTCTTCTGATCCATGAGCATGGAATATTTTTCCATCTTTTAGTGTCTTCTTCAATGTCTTTCAAGAGTGATTTGTAGTTCCTAGAATATAGATCCTTTACTTCTCTGGTTAAGTTAATTGCGAGATAACGTATGATTTTTGGTGCTCTTGTAAATGGAATGGATTTCCTAATTTCTCTTTAGTGAGTCTCATTGTTTGTGTATAGAAATGCAACTGATTTCTGTGCATTGATTTTGTATCCCGCCACATTACTGAATTGCTCTATAACTTCTAATAGTTTGGGCATGGATTCTTTTGGGTTTTCCATATAGAGTATCATGTCATCTGCGAAGAGAGACAGTTTGACTTCTTCTTTGCCGATTTGGATACCTTTTACCCTTTTTGTTGCCTGATTGCTGTTGCAAGGACTTCTAGTACTATGTTGAATAATAGTGGCGAGAGTGGGCATCCTTGTGGTGTTTCTGATCTTAAGGGAAAGGCTTCCAGCTTTTCCCCATTGAGAATGATATTGGCTGTAGGCTTTTCATAGATGGTTTTTATGAGATTGAGGAATGTACTCTTTATCCCTACACTCTGAAGGGTTTTAATCAGGAAAGGATGCTGTATTTTGTCAAATGCTTTTTCTGCATCAACTGAGAAGATCATATGGTTCTTGACTCTTTTCTTGTTGATATCATGTATCACGTTGATCAATTTGCGAATGTTGAACCACCCTTGCATCCCAGGGATGAATCCCACTTGGTCATGATGGATAATCCTTTTAATGTACTGTCGGATCCTATTAGCTGGGATCTTGTTGAGAATTTTGGCATCCATATTCATCAGGGATATCGGTCTGTAATTCTCCTTTTTGATAGGGCCTTTGCCTGGTTTGGGGATCAAGGTAATACTGGCATCATACAACGAGTTTGGTAGTTTTCCTTCTGTTTCTATTTTTTGAAACAGCTTCCGGAGAATAGGTATTATTTCTTCTTTGAATGTTCAGTAGAATTCCCCGGGGAATCCATCAAGCCCTGGAGTCTTGTTTTTTGGGAGGTTTTTGATCACTGCTTCAATCTCTTCATAATTAATTGCTCTGTTTAAAAAATCAATTTCTTCCTGTTTCAGTCTTGGTAGTTTATGGGTTTCCAGGAAGGCATCCATTTCTTCCAGGTTGTTTAATTTATTGGCATAAACCTGTTGATAAAAGTTTCTAATGATCCTTCCTATTTCAGTGGTGTTGGTCGTGATCTCTCCCCTTTCATTCATAATTTTATTAATTTGGGTCCTTCTCTATTCTTTTGAATAAGTCTGGCCAGTTGCTTATTGATCTTATTTATTCTTTCAAAGAACCAGCTTCTAGTTCCATTGATCTGCTCTACTGTGCTCCTGGTTTCGAATTCATTGATTGCTGCTCTAATCTTAATCACCTGCCTTCTTGTGTGTGGGTTAGGCCTGTTCTTCTGTTCTAGCTCCAGCTTCTTGAGGTGAGAATATAAAGACTGCATTTTAGATTATTCTATTCTTTTGAGTGAGGCTTGGATGGTATGTATTTTCCCCTAAGGACTGCCTTTGCAGTGTCCCATAGGTTTTGGTCCGATGTGTTTTCATTTTCATTGTTCTTCAAAAATTGTTTAATCTCATTTTAATTTCCTGGTTTACCCAATCATTCTTGAGCAGGATGGTTGTTAGTTTCCAAGTGTTTGAGTTTCTTCCAATTTTTTCCTTTAATTGAGTTCTAGTTTCAAAGCATTGTGGTCTGAGAATATGCAGGGAATAATCTTAGTCTTTTGGTATCGGTTGAGACCTGTTTTGTGACCCAGTATATGCTCTGTTCTGGAGAAAGTTCCGTGTGAATTCGAAAAGAATGAGTATTCTGTTTTTCTGGGGTGTTGTGTTCTATATATATCTATGAGGTCCATCTGGTCCAGTATGTCATTCAAAGCTCTTGCTTCTTTGTTGATTTTCTGATCTGTCTACTGTTTAGAGCGGAGTGATCTGTCTACTGTTTAGAGCGGAGTGTTGAGGTCCCCTACCAGTAACATAGTATTATCTATATGTCTCTTTATTCTGGTTAACAGTTGGCTTGTGTATCTAACTGCTGTCCTGTTGGGGGCATAGATATTTATAATTGTTATATCCACTTGTTGGATACATCCTTTAAGAATAATATAGTGTCCTTCTGTATCTCTAACTACAGTCTTTAGTTTAAAATCTTATCTGTCTGATATGAGAATTGCTACCCAAGCTTTCTTTTGAGGTCCATTGGCATGAAAAATGGTTTTCCATCCCTTCACTTTCAGTCTGGATGTATCTTTAGGTTCAACATGAGTCTCTTGTAGACAGCAAATGGATGGGTCATGTCTTTTTATCCAATCTGCAACCCTGTGGCATTTTATGGGAGCATTTAGGCCATTTCCATTGAGAGTGATTATTGAGAGATATGATTTTAATGAGGTCATGTTGCCTGTGAAGTCTTTGTTTCTATAGATTGTAAATTTCTGTTCTGTATCACTCTTGGGGTCCTTTTGCTTTTATAGACCCCCTCTTAATATCTCATGTAGGGCTGGTTTGGTGGTCATGAATTCCTTCAGTTTCTGCCGATCTTGGAAGGTCCGTATCTCTCCATCAATTCTGAATGATAGCCTTGCTGGATAAAGGATCGTTGGCTGCATGTTTTTCTCAGAGAGATGTTTGAAAATACCCTGCCAACCCTTCCTGGCCTGCCAGGTCTCTGTAGACAGGTCTGACGTTATTCTGATATTCTTCCCCCTTTATGTCAGGATTTTCTTCCCCCTGGCCACTTTCAATACTGTATCATTGGATCTAATATTTGCCAAATGCACTATGACGTGACGTGGTATAGGTCTGTTCTGATTGATCTTGGGAGGGGTCCTCTCTGCCTCTTTGACATGAATGCTTGTTTCCTTTGCCACATTAGGGAAGTTTTCAGCTACAATTTGTTCAAATATCTCTTCTAGACCTCTCTCTTTCTCCACCCCGTTGGGGATGCCGATGATTCTGACATTGGAACGTTTCATTGAGTCAGTAATCTCCCGTAATCTACATTCTTGAGATTGGATTTTTTTGAGCTAAATTTCCGTTTTTACTTTCTCTTCTACCATCCCATCTTCCAATTCACTAATTAGTTCTTCTGCCTCATTTACCCTGGATGTCAGAGCATCTAGTTTTGACTGCATTTGATTCATAGCATTTTTAATTTCTGCCAGATTCACTTACATTTCTGCCCTTAGAGATTCTATATTCTCGTTAATATTTTTGTTAATATTTTTTCAAGCCTACACATCGTCTTGACCATTGTTACTCTCTGAACTCCATTTGTGACAATTTGGTTATATCCATATCCATTATTTCTGTGGCAGAGGCCACAGACTCTGTATTTTTTCTGTGTTGGGGTGGGATTTCTCCTCCTTGTCATTCTGTTGAGGAGAGGTTGCAGGGTTGCCCAGAGCCCAAATTACTGAGCAGGACCCAGGCAGTGTGCTCTTGTTTTATAGGGACCTTAGGGATGTGGGCTTCTTGATTTTTCAGTCTGCCTTCTGGGGGAGGGGCCTGCTGCGCTGATACTCAGGCAACCCTGTTTGGGTAGAGTCTCCCTGTCCCCTGCAAGGAGGGATGAGGATGAGCATTGTGTGAGCTGGTATTTCCAGGCTTTTGTTCTCTGGAGGCTTTCCCTGGCAGTTTTCTGTGGCTCTTCTGTGAGTCAGAGCAGCAGTGGCCATATCCTAGCCTCTGTCTCAGAACAGAGCGATCACAGTCTGCTCTCCACTGAGCTCTCCTAGACACTTTAACTCTGCTTCTGTCCGTGCTGCTGAAGCCCTGCAGCGTCCTGGGTTGTGCGCCCCACAGCCGGTGTCCCAGCCCTCACTTCCAGGACCCATACGTCTCTGTCCTTTGTGCTTCTAACACCGCCAGCCACTCCCAGTTCCCTCGCGGACTCCCAAGCTCCCTGTTTCATTGTGGCTCAAGTGTGCTCTGGAGCTCTGATTTTCAGTTTAGCCAAGCACGCATTCCCGGGCTCACGGTCTCAGCCTGCTTTCTCACGGGTGCCAGTCTGTGAGTCTGGCCCACTCCCCAGTGCAGGTGGCTACACTTCCCGGCGCCAGAGCACGGTGGCTCCCTCCCCCTTCCGTTTATCTTCCGATATCTGTGCGCGGTTTCACGGCTCCCCACTGCGTACCTCAATACTCAGCACTGGATATGTTCATTTGTAGAGATCCAGATGTATCTTCCTGTGTCTCAGGCTGATTTTGTGGGTGTTCAGTATGTTCTGGTAGCTATCCAGCTTGATTCAGGGGACCAGCTGAGAATGGGCTCCCCTACTCCTCCGCCATCTTTTCCCTTATTCGCATTCACTACTTCTTAAATGACAGGCATTATGCCAGGAACTTTACATCAGTTATCTTGTTTAATTCTCATAACAACCCAGGCAGTGGAGTTTATCATCCGCATTTTAAAGCTGAGAAAGTGGAGGTGAAGAAAGATAAAGTGATTTTCCTAGTAAGTGCTTAGTTCACACTTGAACCCAGGACTGTCTTGATTAAATTCTCATGCACCCTCTACTGTTCGGACTACCTGTTTTTTAAAGACTACAAGAAGTATTGTTCCTTTATTGTGCCCTCCCAACCAATCTTCTGGTGCAGAAATTTGGTCCCCCAAACAGAGAAAACTTTAAGTTATATAAACCAGACATAATCTAAACAGTCTCAACAAATGACAGCACCTTAATGTTTTATTAGACGGATCCTATAACTCCTTTCTAATGCACGTGACCATGACTTGTGAAATAGAACCTTTCAGTCTTTCAGAAGCTAACCTGCTAACCTGTGAGGATACAATTTTCCCTCCTCCTTAATTTCAAAGCTCCCCAGGCCAGTCTCAGGTCACAAGTATTTCAAACTGCTGACAAGGCAGTTCTCAAATGGGACATGGACTCTTAATTTGTAACTGTACAGAAAGAGAACCTGGATGTGCCCCCAGTTTTTATTTTGAAAATTGCAAACCTTGAAGTATGCTGCTTCACCTAGATTCACTACATGTTTACACTTGCCCCTTTTGCCTTATCTAGTTGTTTTTTTTAACTGAGATGTAAATGACTCATAACGTCAAGTTCAATTTAAAGTACACAGCACGTCGATTTGATACATTTATATATTGTAATATGATTACCATCCTATAGCAGCATTAGCTAACACCTGTAGTCAGGCACATAATTATTTCTTTTTTGTGGCAAGAACAATTAGACTAGTCTCATAGCAACTTCTAAGTTTATAATACAGTATTGTTGACTATAATCACTCTACTGTGCATCACATCTCCAGAACTTATTTAGCTACTAGTTGCAAGTTTTTACACTTTTTAAAAATTTTTTTATTTGAGAGAGAGAGAGTGAGCATGAGCAGGGGGAGGGGGAGGGGCAGCGGGAGAGGGAGAAGCTGACTCCGCATTGAGCAGAGAGCCTGAAGAGGGAACAAGGGGCTTGTGAAGTGGTTCAATCCCAGGACCCCGGGATCATGACCTAAGCCAAAGGCAGATGCTTAACTGACTGAGCCACCCAGGCGCTCTGCAAGTTTGCGCCTTTAAACAACACCTGTCTAGGTCTTTCTCTTTTTCCATACGTACATTTTCCTCCCACACATGTTTTATGTCACATACTTCATTTTGTGCTAAATCATTTAAAAGTAAGTTGTGGCCATGGTGACACTTCACCTTTCAAAGCATCAGCATGTATTTCCTAGGAAAGACATTCTCCTACATGATCACAATACCATTATCAAATATTAGAAAATTAACATTAGTTCGATAGTATCATCTAACCTAAAGCTCACATTAAGGCTCCCAATTTTCCCCAAAAGAAACAAGTTTTCATAAGTAGTTTCTGTCTCTATTGTATCTCAGTGCCCACGGCAATACCTTAATAACAATTTGATGAAATGAATGAACCTAACACTTGAGGTCAGGTGGGGTATCAGGTATTAGGTATCAGGAAAGGCCACAATGTTTACACTCTGCATTTGATTGTTACATCTCCTTAGTTTCATCTAACTCAGAAAAGTAGGCCTACTTTAGTTTGGAACACCTACTTCTGTGTAACTGGCCTCACAATATTCTAAACTTTTTCTTCATTCCACTTATCACAAACAGCAGCACCTGGCTACCTCCAGTATTGTGACAGATTCCATGGCTGTCCTGTTTGTTGCTATACTCTTAGTTCCAGCAGAGTGACTGGAGAACAGAAAATGCTCAATATTTGTTGAATAAACGAGTGAACTGAACTAAGTAGAATTTTTAGATTAATTTAGGGAAGAGATGATGTTTTACTTTATGATACTTAAAAAGAAGTTTTCTAATTTCCAAGTTTTGTTTCAGTAGCATTTTAAAAGCTTCTTCCTAAAGCTCCATCACATTTCTTTTCAAGATACAAAGGTATCTTTTAATTTTGGTTAGAAATATATGTGACGTCCTTTCTTGCATTATTCTTGTTACTATGTTAAAAAACCTGTTGATTTAAAAAAAAGATTTATCCGTTTTTAGAGAGAGAGACCGAGAGAGGGAGAGCACAGTGAGGAGGGGCAAAAGGAGAGAGAGAGAGAATCCCAAGCAGACTCCGAGCTTAGCCTTATGTGGGCCTTGATCCCACAACCCTGAGATCACCACTGCAGCCAAAACCAAGAGTTGGAGGCTCAACAGACTGTGCCACTCAGGCATCCTCCCAAAACTGTTGATTTTTAAATATATTACTAATTTTGCCTTTTATGTTGGAAATATAATTCTGTGCACCAATTTTGTGACCAATTACATTACTGAATCTGTTTGCATCTAATAATCTAATTCTCTTTGGTTTTCCAGGAGTAAATAATAATCTTCAATAATCTTCAGATCTTCTACCTTTGCCTCCTCTTTTCTAAATTGTATTACTTTGATTTATTTTCTTATTTTACTGCAGGTATCAGTACCTCCAGAATAATAACAAAAATTTTTGAGTCTTCATTATGTATTAGAAACTCAGTTAGCCCTTTCTTATAATCTTACTTAACTCAAACAAACCTCTAGGTGGGCACTGTTATCTCGGTTTAAAGAAACCGAGGCACAGAGCATTTAGGTTAACCTGCCCAAGGTCACATAGCCAAAGAAATGCTGAAGCTGGGATTCAAATCCAGCCATTCTAACTCCAAAACCTATGCCCCCAAACCTGATTTTAGACCAGAATATAAAATCCATGCTTTCAACCAAAAATACTCTAACTAAGCCTTTTTTTATAGAATAATACTACTCATGCTGCATACGGTGCAGCTCAGGACTAGATTATGTCTCTCAGAAAGGCAAAGTCCTCTCCACGTTTTAGGGGTTGCTTTGCTCATGGCTGTGCCTCTCGACTTGAGGATCCCCCTGCCTTCTGTGGCCCCATCTGAGGCAGCAAGAAGTGAGGAACATTCATCCCAGCCCACCGCTAACCACAATAAAATCCTAAGCCACTACCCACTCTTTGTGCCAGCTCTTCCAGACATGCTGGGAGTCTACCCTGCTCTCCCAGAAAGCCCCCTTATGTAAGCAACAAGACTGTTCATAATCTTGGTGTTTATGTGCTGTCATCAGGTTCAACACCTACCCCAGGTTTTGGGACACTGAGCAGGGAGCTGATCCCGCCCTCCACCAGGTAACCATAAAACAATATGCAAGCTATATGCTAACACTGGACTAAATAAAAACATGAAGATGTTGTTACCCGAAGGTATCAGTTGAAATGTGTGCCTCCTGGGTACAGGTCATTCTTCATTCTCACATTAGTACGGAGATCTAGGCCTGGACTCTCTAAGGAGATGGTGGGACACAGGACACTGCACACACCTAGGAGTTGGTTGAGGTGGCAGGTCCATGTGGCCCCAATACACATGCCAGGGAGATAGGGTCTGAGACATGGCCCTGGAAGGACTACCAATACCAGCTCTGGAGGCATGACCAGGAAGGCTTAGCTCTGCCGCTGAGTGAGCTTTGTCAACCCGTTTCCCTCCCTGAGCCTTTCTTTTTGTTTTGAGGAGAAAAGACAATCATGGAATGGAAACGCTTCGAATGTAGTTTAAACACTAAAGGGTATCTTGATTCCAAAGGTGTGCCCAGATCTCACACTACACTGGACCCAGGCTCCTCCCTTTCTTGTCTCTCCCAGAGTCAGGGCCAGACAACCAGGGGCATTGGGAGGCTCTGTGGGGTGAAACTCCCCTCCTATGATGCCCCCCCAAGAGGGCCTTTGGCTGTTGAAAACTTTGGGTTTAAAAAAGTCCTACTTCAACAAAAACTCCATGTGAAGGATCCCTGAATAACTATTTTCAAATCATTATTGTCCGGTTATCCTACTTACGTTCTTTCTGATTAAGCCCATCAGTTCCACAAAAGCCTATTTTCCAGAAGACAGATCCGAAAACCATCAGTTGATGGACATGTAACTGCTTAGGTTTGGATTTCTAGGCTAGGTCGTCGGATATTATTTTCTCCTCAACGTTTCTGCATTTTAGCAGCATTCTAGCAAGTGCTGTCATGTACTATCCAATGCAAGGCAGACTGCTGGCTAAGTCAGAGTTCAGAAAAAATTATCTCAATCTTAACATCAGCGTCACTTGAGTCTCTGAGACAGGGCAGAGCCTTGCAAGTGGCTGGGCTGTCGTCTTTCTTGGGGACCCAGTAAGAAATCTTTTAGATTTTTTTCAGCCATCTGCCCTCAGGCCACTTGTCCTAGTGCTTCTGGGGACTCAGTGAACCATACACACATTCCCATCAGTCAGTGTTTACTGAGTGTCCTGCTTTGACCAGAACTCTGCTCAGAGAAGAGAATTCTCTGCAGAGATTACTGGAGAAATTTTAAGAGATAGTGCTCATGCTCACGAAGGAAGAAAATAAAACTGACATTTACTGAGAGGTTTTGATGCATCAGGAATTTTCATACAAATCATTTCACTTACTACAAAGACAGGATGACACAGGAATCACCACTGTTTTATAAATAAGGAACTGAGTGAGGCTCAGAACAGTTGTGATTTGAAGTAAGTGAGAAGGTGTGGATGTGAAGTCTGGCTATATCCAGAGCAAACTACTTTCCACTGAGAAACCAAGGTGAATGCAGGCAATAGTCAAGCAAATGCAGTGGAACTGGAGGCATTCCCATGCACAGACACTAAGGGAGACATGCGGGCTGGAGGATATTTCCAAGAACAAGAGACACTGGCTCTGGACCTTACATATGATTGGGATTTTATATAGGCAGAGGATGGGTCAAGGCATTCATTTGGGCAGAATCAGGAGTGGGAGAAGCTCTGGATTGTCTGGAAGGCTGTGAGGGGCCCTGGACCACTGTTGAAGAAAGGTTTGTTTGGAGA
Source organism: Ursus americanus (assembly GCF_024610735.1). Classification (NCBI taxonomy): domain Eukaryota; kingdom Metazoa; phylum Chordata; class Mammalia; order Carnivora; family Ursidae; genus Ursus; species Ursus americanus. The sequence continues at coordinate 78,940,601 of NC_142136.1, read as the reverse complement.
ACTTTGGAAAGATGAAGACAGAGAAGGTTGCTAGAAGTACAAATAGCTCCAAATACTAATGGAATTAGCCCTTTTGATAATAAATACTTTTGGCTCCAGATTTCAATACGGGCTTTGGAGTCACACAACTGGGTCCGAAGAGAAAAGAGTCAGTAGAACCAGTAAGGTAGGGGCGCCTGGATGGCACAGCGGTTAAGCGTCTGCCTTCGGCTCAGGGCGTGATCCCAGTGTTCTGGGATTGAGCCCCACATCAGGCTCCTCCACTGTGAGCCTGCTTCTTCCTCTCCCACTCCCCCTGCTTGTGTTGCGTCTCTCGCTGGCTTTCTCTATCTCTGTCAAATAAATAAAATCTTTAAAAAAAAAAAAGAACCAGTAAGGTAACATACAGACATTCCTGAACTACAGCCATGTGCCTAATACTCTTATGATCTATGGAAGATGGGACAGTCTGCCTAATGAAACTACCGATGCATGACACACAATGAGGCAACAATGCAAAACATGTCAACCAAGCTGGAAATAGAAAGAACAGGCAATGACAGTCTTGTCACTGTCCACGATACACATCAATAACTGACCACAACACTCTGCCTGAGAAGTTGTCTAGGCCTAGTAGGAATGTTACAGCTGATGGTCTCCGCTCACCGTGGGGGCAAATGAGTAATCCAGAAAGGAGCAAAGAAAGACAGATATGGGCTAGCATGGCCAGGGAAAGGTAGGTTTGGAGAGAGAGAGAGAGAGAATGGGGAAGGAACTCAGAATGCACAAGTGCAGACACATGAACAAGAACAAGCACACTGGTACTGCAGAATCTATTTTAGACAGAGCAGCAGACATGTGTGAGGATCAGAGGAAGGGCCCCCCCTGTGGGAAGGTCCACTCAGACCCTCAGAGAAAGCCACAGAAGGCAGGCAGAAGTGACTCTGAATCTTGTTCACCTCCCGGCCCACAGAGAACTGGTAACACCTGTGCCTGTTCACCCCCTGGGGAAAGAGACAGTACTGCTACATATAGACAGAATGCGGATCTCAGAGAAGACGTGGGCACAGCAGAGTGAGCCTGGTCCCTCCTTTGCACGTACTCTGGATTGCTCTGCCCTTCCTGCCTTGTAGTAGTACACGTATCTGCAATGTCTCAGCAATGGCCTAACCAGTCGCTCCAAGATTAGATTTCAAATGGCTCAACCTAAGGCTGGGAAGACTGTCCTAGTTTGTTCGTTCCCTCCACCCTAGGACTGACTCCTTCAGTTGTTAGCTAAAGCCCCTCGGCAGCTTTTCTCCCATGGAGGCATGTCTCCCATATCCTGCCCTGTGCAGTGAGGCTTTTAAAATTTTAGCTCTTATATTTAGGTGCATGATGCATGTTGAGCTAATTTTTGAATACGGTATGAGGTACGGGCCCAATTATATTGTTTTGCGTGTGGATGTCCAGTTATCTCAGCACTATTTCTTGAAAGACTATTCCTTCATCCAGGGAATGGTCCTAGCACACTGTTGAAAATTAATTGGGCATAGACATATATGATCTCTGTGTGGACTGTCAGGTTGATTCCACTGACCTATATGTGTATCTTATACCAGTACTACACTGCCTTGATTCCTGTAGCTTTGTACTATGTTTTGAAATTGGGAACTAGGAGTTCTCTAACTTCGTTCTTTTTCAAGGTTGTTTGGCTATTCTGGTTCCCTTGCAATTCCATATCAATTAATTTTAAGAGCATCTTTCAATTTCTGCAAAAAAGGCAGTTGGGATTTTGATAGGCATGGCATTGAATCTGTTGATCATGGGATGTCTTTCCATCTAGATAGGTCTTTAATTTATTTCAGTTATGTTTTACAGTTTTCAGTGTATAAGTCTTGCACTGTTTTTGTTAAATTTATTCCTTAAAGTTTTCTTTTTGATGCTATTATAAATGGAACTGATTTCTTAATTTCAACTTCAAATTGTGCAGTGCTAAAGGATAAAAATAAAACTCATTCTGTGTGTGATCTTGTATCCTGGAATTCATTTATTAGCTTTAATTTTGTGTGTGTGTGCTTGTGTGTGTATTCTTTCAAATTTTGATATAAAAGATGATGTCATCTGTGGATAGAGATAGTTGTACTTCCTCCTTTCCAATGTAGGTGCCTTTTGTATCTTTTTCTTGTCCATTTGCTCTGGCTAGGACCTCTAGTACAATGCTGAATGGAAGTGGTAAATGTGAACCTCCTTACCTTGCTCCTGACCTTGGGGGAAAGCTTTCAGTCTTTCACCATTAAGAAGGATGTTAGCTGTGGCTTTTTCTTTTCTTTTCTTTTCTTTCTTTATGTTTAAAAAGATTTTATTTATTTATTTGACAGGGAGAGAGAGAGAGAGAAAGAGAGAGAGAGAGAGAGAGAGAGAGCACAACAGGGGAGCAGCAGGCAGAGGGAGAGGGGAGGGAGGAGAAGGTTTCCCACTAAGTGGGGAGCGTGATGAGGGACTCGATCCCAGGACCCTGAGATCATGACCTGAGCCAAAGGCAGACACTTAACCGACTGAGTCACCCAGGCACCCCAGCCGTGGCTTTTTCATTTGTCCCCTGGGATATCTTCTGGGACTCCCCAGACTCGTGAGATTCCTCCTTTCTCAATGTCTATAGCACCCAGCACTTCTGTCTACAGCAATACTAACATCACCCTCTGCAATCATTCCTGGTAATGTATGCTTCCCTGCCCTTTTTACTGGTCTGGGTTCTCTACTAGGGTAAACTTTCTGTAAAGGCCAGGAACTTCTTGTTCCAACTGTATCTCACCACCTGGCACAAGGCCTAACACACACTGGGTACCCATACATCTTGAGCAAATGTCTGACTCAGACCATTCCAGCTATCAGACATGGGTCCCAGGGGCTCTCCTTTAGCAGGCATCCTTTAGGTCTGCGGCTTCATGTGAGGCTCCGAGGGGAAGGCCTCGCTCCAGCCCTTTGTTCTGGTTACACAAGGCTCTCACTAGTGGTCTCTGCTTTTCTCTGGGCCATCTTCAAACACTGTGTTCAGAAGTAGAAGTGAGACTGGCCAGGTCCTGAAGAATGAGCCATCCACCCAAGGAAAGTCTGGAACTCAGTCGTGGCCAAGGATGACAACATTGGGAACATCTGGGAGGTGTGGAGTGAGGGGGCCCGATGGCAACAGGTCCTCACTGACTCTAGAGCACGGCCTGTGGCAAGTCCTACAGAACTGTCAGAACCCCAATCTGATGCCTGCATGTGTCAGTGTCTGTGCTAAGACAAGTGCACACTGGCTCAGTCAGGATCCGCTAAGCCCCGCGACTGCTGCCAGCTGTGAACACAGGTCCTTCATGGGGGAACCTTTTCCACTAATCTGGCTACACAATGGTTTGCATTGTCAGGCAGTGTTCGTTTTCAGTCCTGGGCAGACTGGCAGGCCCAAGCATGGAGGATGCCTGTCATGCCCACTCAGACTCTTGGCCCGGTGGCACAAGACAACTGCACTGGTTCCTTATTTACCTCCTCCCATGCTGTCCACACCCCAAAATGCAGGTACTGGGATTCTGCCCTTGGCCTTCTCCCGTTCTCTTTCTTCCTCCCCTTTATCCTTTCACTCGTGTTTGTGGTTTCAAACATCTCCCCTGATCCATGAGTAGCTTCATACATGCCCTCCTTCTCCCGAGCACTGCTGCTCTGACGTTTTCTGGGCAGGCCCTGTGTCTCTGCTCAGGTCATTGCCTCTGGTTGAAGAGGCTGCCAGCAGGTACCTGCTCATCTTTTAGGGGCCTTCTGTACCATCCCTTTCCTTTCTTTCCTTTTTTTTTTGAAGTAGGCTTCACACCCGGTGTGTAGCCCAACAGAGGGCTTGAACTCACAACCCTGAGATCAAGACCTGAGCTGAGATCAAGAGTCGGACGTTTAAGTGACTGAACCAGTCAGGTGCCCCTTTACCATCCCTTTCTGATGCTTCAACCACTACTGACTCCCTGGATCTCCAGCTCCCTCCTCTCTGGATACAGAGACCTGCGCATGACAGTCCTTGCATGAATGCTCTGAGGACTTCATCGTCCGGGTCTTTTGATGGTCGATGCAGGAGGTAGAACAGCAAATGGTCACAGCTGCTGTTATTATTACTTATTACTACAAACACTGCTGGACATCTGGGAGCAGGGGATCTCTCTGCTTGTTGCTCTCTGGTCCCCATGTCCCGTATCCTAGTCTTGCACAAAGTAAGGGTGCCCAAAATATGTTCAGTGAATGCAGTAATTAGAAGCCAGGCTTGTTTATTCATTAAAACAGTTCCCACAGGTGACTATTTACAGAACTATAGAGCTGAGGTCTCATTCTATGACCTTAAAAGTATAAACCACTAGGTTGGAAACCTTGTATAGGAGGCAGACCAATAGCTCATTTAGACTGTACATTCCATTTATGAAGGCTGATGTTACAAGGAGCAGTTAGCTTTCTTCCCCACAGTTTTTTCCCTTTTAAATAGACTATTTTTAAGAGCAGTTTTAGATTCACAGCAACAGCAAAACTCAGCAGAAAGTACAGTGAGTTCCTATACACCCCCTGCCCCCTGCAGCCTCCTCTATCAAGGTTTTGTACCAGAATGTGTGTTTGTTATCCACAGCTTTTTAAGTGCCTGATTCCAGGGATAAGGAGAAATGAAGTTGGATGGATTTAGAAGTATAATTAGAACTTTATAGAAGGAATAGCTCCCAAATGGGTCTTAAAAAATTATCTTGAGCATTAAAAAATTTTAATTATGAAACATTTTAAACTCTGTAAGCTCCATGAGGGTAGGGCAACATGTGTACCTTGTTCACTGTTCTATTCTAAGCATCCAGAACAAAGCCTGAAGCTAGTAGGTGCTCAGTAAATATTTTTTGAATATTTACTAAACATACAGAAAAGTATAGAAAATAAAACGGAAAAATCTTATTTTTTTAAAGATTTTATTTATTGGACAGAGAGAGACACAGTGAGAGAGGGAACACCAGCGGGGGAGTGGGAGAGGGACAAGCAGGTTTACCTCTGAGCAGGGAGCCCGATGTGGGGCTCTATCCCAGGACCCTGGGATCATGACCTGAGCCGAAGGCAGATGCTTAACGACTGAGCCACCCAGGCGCCCCAAAATGGAAAAATCTTCTATGCAGCCATCACAGAGATTAAACAAGTGGTAATTAACATTTTTCTATATTTTCTGCTGATCTCCCAAAATATTATGGGTGCATCTGAAGCCCCACCCTTCATGCGAACTCATCTTCCTCTCCTGAAGTATATCTCTGTACTTAAAATTATCCTGTATTCTCACGCATTTTCTATAATCTGATTAAATATGTATATATCCAAAGGGATTGTTATATTACTAATACTAAATATATACATATCCAAAGATAAACTATTATGGATTTTATTATTTGTGTTTTATACACTGACATAAATACTACCATACTGCATGTATCCTTCTGAAGCCTGCTTCTTCTGTGTTCCTTGGTTATAACCAAACCTTGAAACACCAACCAACACACGGCTGTCCCCTCATGCATATATTGATGAGTTTATCTAGGATACACAGAAAATTATCTTCAACTTTACTAGATATTGACAAATCACTCTCCAAAGTACCTGTATAAATTTATACTCCCACCAGCAACTTATAAGAATTCCTGACACTGTACATCCTCACCAATATTTGGCGTTCACACTTAAAATGTCTGCCAATTTTTTGTTGCTTCTTTTGATGATCAGTGAAGCTGAGCACTTGTTCATATATTTATTGATTATTCTAGTTCCGCTTCTGAGAATTGCCTATTCATACCATACACCCATTGTATGTTGTTGTCTGTCTTCCTTTTATCTATTTTTAGAAGTTCTTTATACATTTTTTACACTAATCCTTTGTCACTTACAAGATACTGTAAATATCTTTCTTATTCTATCAACGTGGTTTACTTCCTAGTCTGAAAAGTCAAATTGTCTAGATGGTCCTTTGAAGCATAGTTTTATATTTTAATGTTATTAGATTTATTACTTTGTTTCCTTTATGTTAGGGCTTCTTTTTTGGCTTTGACTTACTCTAACCATTTTATTTTATTTTATTTTATTTTATTTTATTTTATTTTGTTTTAAAAAATTTTGTTTACTTATTTATTTACTTACTTATTTATAAAGATTTTAATGTATTTATTTGACAGAGAGAGAGATCACGAGCAGGGGTAGCGGCAGGCAGAGGGAGAGAGAGAAGCAGGCTCTCTGCAGAGCCGGGAGCCAGACACAGGGCTTGATCTCAGGACTCCAGGATCACCTGAGCTGAAGGCAGATGCTTAACCAACTGAACCACTCAGGTGTCCCTTTATTTAGTTAAAAAAGATTTTATTTATGTATTTATTTTTGAGAGAGAGAGAGAAAAAGTACATTTGTGTGAAAGTATGGGGGGAGGGGCAGAGGGAGAGAGGGTCTCAAGCAGACTCCCTGCTGTGGTCCAATCCAGGACACCCAGATCATGACCATAACCAAAACCAAGAACTGGATGCTGAACCGACTGAACCACCCAAGTGCGCCTTTCTCTATTTTGAGGCATATATCTTTCCTTCTAGGTTTGGCTACAGTTTCAGTTTGCCATTCAATTCTAAATCTGAAAACCTAGATAAAATAAATTCTGAAAAAGTACATTTAATGGTAAAAATGTATATAAAATGGTAAAATTGGCATAAAAGAAAATTTGAACAAAGGCTTAAGAAATTAAAATAGTAGTATAAAAGAAAAAAAACCTTCCTACTCCAAGTTCCATGGACCAGATTTTTTTTTTAAAGTAGGATCTCTTACCAGCATGGAGCCCAGCACAGGGCTTGAACTCATGACTCTGAGATCAAGACCTGACCTGAGATCAAGAGTCAGATGCTTAACTGACTGAGCCACCCAGGCACCCTAGACCAGATTAGAGGCTATCAATCTTCTAAAGAACAGTTCATTCATATCTTACACAAGTTGTTCTAGAAAACAGAAAAAGAACAAAAACTGCTCAACTTGAGGGTAGAATAACTATGATTCAAACCCAAATAACAGAATACAACAACAACAACAAATAAGGTTCAGATCTCCTTTATGAAAGTAGATGCAAAAACTTTAAATAAAATATTAGCTAACCAAACACAACAGTCCATTAAAAGTAATGCATCATGGTTAATCCAGAAAAGCAAGGATGGTTCCACATGAGATAATCTATTGATAAAATTCACCAAATCATAGACAAAAAAGAGAAATAATTGAAAAGATATCTCAATTAATTCTGAAAGAACATATTAAAATGTTTAATGCTTACTTATACAAAAACACTTCTAGCAAAATTGAAATAAAAAATTACTTGTTTCACATTTTTATTAAAATTTAAAAAATATTTTATTATGGAAAATTCCAAATACGTGTAGTTCTATAATGCAACATATGCATTCCTAAAAATCACTGATATGTAAAATCATACAATAAAAACCACAGAATTTTGGGAAAAATAGGGTTGGGGGATAAAACTCAAAAATCTGGTTAGTAAGACATTAAAAAAATAGGAATTTATTTAAAGTGAAAAGAAATGAAAAAAGAGGAAAAAGTAGAATGTCAATAGCTAGTGCTGGGGAAACTGGATTATTATATAAAGAAAAATGAAACTGGATCCTTATCAACACATTATACAAAAGTGGGTTCCAGATGATTTAAAAACTTAATTAATGGTAAAAATATAAAATTAAAAGCTCATAATACAGAAGAAACAAGACAATAAATGACTTTTTAAATAGTAGTGCAAAGCACAAGTCATAAATAGCAATATTGATCAATTTAGACATTATGAATAGGATGACAGCTAAATGACAGACTGAGAAGATATTTGCAATATCTGTATCTCACAAAAGATATTATTTAAAAACCAAAGGAACTCTTGAAAATCAATGAGAAAAAAAACAGAAATCCAATAGAAAAATTAACCTGAAAAATGCAAATTAAATTTCTGATATCATTTTATTTCCATTAGACTTGATGGAAATTACGGAGCTGGAACATTGCAGGTTTTGGTGACAGTGTGGCGATAGTGCTGGTGGAAAGTATACTGACGCAATCATCCTGGATTGAGGACAAGTCACCCGGAAGCTCTTAATTAAAAGAAATACAGGTATTCCCAATGTTCTGGCAATCTCTTCCCGGATAGATGTTGCCCCAAATTCCCACACAGTTTATAAGGAAACACAATGTAAATATTTTTTTGTAGTACTAATTGTGGAATAGTTGAAGGCAATCTGGGTGTTTATCACTGGAATAACAGGTAAAATGCAGTAGACGCTCATCACAGACTACAGTGAGAATCAAAGGACTAAACATATACACAGCAACAGAGGCAGATCTTAAAAATATGATAAGGGAATTCTGTTTCAGGTAATGGCAGACTATTATTCAAACAATCCACTTATGGGGAGCAATTAGAAAAACTAGACACAATATGAAACATACGTGCATCAAGACATGCAAAGGTGATTAAGATATGAACAATAAGGTCAAGATCCAGAGGAAAATAGGTTAAACCAAAGAAGCCTAGTGTTTATGGCTTCATTTCCCTGGGGAAGTGGGGTACTGATTCCTGATAAAACAGAGGAATGGCTGACAGTCTAGAAAACCTCAAGGGGCTAGAGGGGGAGGAAATGGATTCAAGGGCCTTCAGAAGGGTAAGAGGATGTCTATCTTCATGTTGGAACTTTGTAGGACTATATCCTAGGAGTGTGGATAGGTTATAAATAGATAGGCCCTTGCAGGACTTTGATGAGCTTTAAATAATTTGAAACTGGACCAAGGTAACTCTAATTGCTAGTGCCTAGACTTACTTGGCAGAGGCAAATAGAATTTGCTTTTCAGAAAGGTAATATCATCCTAAACCAAAAATTATTTCTATAAACAATTCTGCAAATACTCTGCTCATCACCAAATATAACCAGGCACATGTGGAGGAAAGGCAACAATATGAACAAAAGAAATAATTTCAATAGATACAGCCCTACAGGCAATCCAGAGAATGGAATTAATCTCTAGCTAGAGATCATAAAATTAACATACTTACAGGTTCAAGGAGGTAAAAGGCAAGAATGACCAATTCAGCAGGGAAGTTAAAACTATAAAAACAACAACAACAACAACAACAACAACAACAACAAATGGAAACCCTAGTGAATGGGTTTAAGAGAAAATTAGATACAGCTGAATAGAGAAGGAAGGTCACATAAAAATATTCAGAATAAAGCAGAGACAAAAAGATGGAAAGCACAGAAGGGAAGGTAAAAGATTGGAAATCCACCAAGAAGGTCTACATGTAATTACAGTCTCAGGAGATGAGAGAGAAAGGGAGTGTGCTAGAAGCAATATTTAAAAAGAACTACAGAACACTTATGAAAGAAATTGAAGAAAACACAAAAACATGGAAAAACATTGCATGCTCATGGATTGGAAGAATAAATACAGTTAAAATGTCTATGCTGCCCAGAGCAATCTATATTTTCAATGCCACCCCGATCAAAATACCAAAGGCATTTTTCAAAGAGTTGGAATGAACAATCCTAAAATTTGTATGGAAACAGAAAAGAGCCCAAATCACCAAGGGAATGTTCAAAAAGAAAAAACAAACCTGGGGGCATCATGTTGCCTGATTTTAAGCTATATTACCAAGCTATGATGACCAAGACAGCATGGTACTGCCACAAAAACAGACACATAGATCAATGGAACAGAAGAGAGAGCCCAGATATGGACCCTCAACTCCATGGTCAACTAATCTCCGACAAATCAGGAAAAAATATACAATGGAAAAAAGATAGTCTCTTCAATAAATGGTGCTGGGAAAATTGGACAGCTATATACAGAAGAATGAAACTCAACCATTCTTTTACACCATGCACAAAGATAAACTCTAAATGGATGAAATACCTCGATGTGAGACAGGAATCCATCAAAATCATAGAGGAGAACATAGGCAGTAACCTCTTTGATATCGGCCACAGCAACTTCTTTCATGACAGGTCTCCAAAGGCAAGGGAAACAAAAGAAAAAAATGAACTTTGGGACTTCATCAAGATAAAAAGCTAATGCACAGCAAAGGAAACAGTCAAGAAAACAAAGAGGCAGTCCACGGAATGGGAGAAGATACTTGTAAATGACACTACAGATAAAGGGCTGGTATCCAAGATCTGCAAAGAACTTCTCAAACTCAACACTCCAAAAACAACATCCAGTAAGAAATGGGCAGAAGACATGAACAGACACTTCTTCAAAGAAGACATACAAATGGCTAACAGACACATGAAAAAATGTAAAACATCATTAGCCATCAGGGAAATTCAAATCAAAACCACATTGAGATACCACCTCACACCAGTTAGAATGGCAAAAATTAACAAGGCAAGAAACAATAAATGTTGGAGAGGATGTGGAGAAAGGGGATAAACATTTAATAAACAAACATTTTTTGATTTGTTTATTTGTTTCATGTGTATTGAGTTTGAGAAGTTCTTTGTAGATCTTGGATACCAGTCTTTTATCTGCAGTGTCATTTGCAAATATCTTCTCCCATTCCGTGGGCTGCCTCTTAGTTTTTTTGACTGTTTCCTTGGCTGTGCAGAAGCTGGGAAAATTGGACAGCTATATGCAAAAGAATGAAACTTGACCACTCTCTCACACCATACACAAAGATAAACTCCAAGTGGATGAAAGACCTCGATGTGAGACAGGAATCCATCAAAATCCTAGAGGAGAACATAGGCAGCAACCTCTTCGACATCAGCCACAGCAACGTTTTTCATGACACATCTCCAAAGGCAAGAGAAACAAAAGAAAAAATGAGCTTGTGGGACTTCATCAAGATCAAAAGCTTCTGCACAGCCAAGGAAACAGTCAAAAAAACTAAGAGGCAGCCCACGGAATGGGAGAAGATATTTGCAAATGACACTGCAGATAAAAGACTGGTATCCAAGATCTACAAAGAACTTCTCAAACTCAATACACGAGAAACAAATAATCAAATCATAAAATGGGCAGAAGATATGAACAGACACTTTTCCAATGAAGACATACAAATGGCTAACAGACACACGAAAAAATGTTCAACATCATTAGCCATCAGGGAAATTCAAATCAAAGCCACACTGAGATACCACCTTACGCCAGTTAGATTGGCAAAAATGGAGAAGGCAGGAAACAACAAATGTTGAAGAGGATGTGGAGAAAGGGGATCCCTCTTACTCTGTTGGTGGGAATGCAAGTTGGTACAGCCACTTTGGAAAACAGTGTGGAGGTCCCTCAAAAAGTTAAAAATTGAGCTACCCTATGATCCAGCAATTGCACTACTAGATATTTACCCCAAAGATACAGACATAGTGAATAGAATGGCCATATGCACCCCAATGTTCATAGCAGCATTGTCCACAATAGCGAAATTGTGGAAGGAGCCGAGATACCCTTCAGCAGATGACTGTATTAAGATGTTGTCCATATATACAATGGAATATTACTCAGCCATCAGAAAGAACGATTTCACAGCATTTGCAGCAACATGGATGGGACTGGAGGAGATAATGCTAAGTGAAATAAGTCAAGCAGAGAAAGACAATTATCATATGGTTTTACTCATTTATGGAACATAAGAAGTAGGAAGATAGGTTGGAGAAGAAAGGAAGAAGGAACGGGGGTAAACAGAAGGGGGAATGAACCATGAGAGACTATGGACTCTGGGAAACAAAATGAGGGCTTTAGAGGGGAGGGGGGTAGGGGATTGGGATAGTCCGGTGATGGGTATTAAGGAGGGCACGTATTGCATAGTGTAGTGGGTGTTATACGCAAGTAATGAATGAATCATGGAACTTTACACCAAAAACTTGGGATGTACTGTACGGTGACTAACATAGCATAAGAGAAAATAAAAAAAAAAAAAAAGAAAGAAACAATGAGAACTAGAACAGAATGTAATGATATCTTCAAAGTACCAATTCTATCCCCCAAAGTGAAGGGGTATAACTAGGCATAGAAATTTAAACTAGGCATGTTTATCATGGCAGAAAGAAAAGTATCCCAGATATGAAACTGGAGATGCAGGAAGAATTGAAAAGCAATGAAAATGTAAATATATGGGACAATATAAACATTGACTCTACGAAAAAATAATGTCTTGTTGACTTAAAAATACACAGAAAAAATACACAGAAACTTAAAGTATAAGACAATAATGGCCTATAAGTAAGCAGAGGAATAAATGTACTAAATGTTCCAAGGTCCTTATGTTATTAAGAAAGATATTAAAAGTACTAATTCATATTAGACTTTTATAGGATGAAGGTGGTTTTACGAAGTGATCTCTAGGAAAACCACTAAAAGAATAATAAAGTTTATACCTTCCAAACTAACAGAAGATTTAAAAAAGGAAAAAAACAGTCAATTGTAAAGAGGCAAAAAAAGGAGTGAAAAGGAACTCAAAATAGATGGGAGAAAGGAAACACATTTATTAAGATGCATCGATTTAAAACTAAATATATTATTAATTATGTTGCACTAAATATTCCAATTAAAAGAGAGGTTTTCTTTTTTTCCCTCTTTTTTTTGTTTTAAAGATTTTATTTATTTGACAGAGAGAGAGACAGCCAGCGAGAGAGGGAACACAAGCAGGGGGAGTAGGAGAGGAAGAAGCAGGCTCCCAGAGGAGAAGCCCGATGTGCGGCTCGATCCCAGAACGCTGGGATCACGCCCTGAGCCGAAGGCAGACGCTTAACGACTGAGCCACCCAGGCGCCCCAAAAGAGAGGTTTTCATACTGGATTTAAAACCCCACTTAACTTGCTATTTATAAGAGATATGTCTAAACTAACAAAGGTTAAAAGAACGGAAAATGAAATGTCATGCAAACACTAACCAAAAGAGAGTTAATGCAGCTTTATTTACATCAAGGTAGATGCTTCTAAGGCAAAACACATTATTGATATAAAGAGAAACATTTAATAATAACAAAAGGTTAATATTTAAGGAAGATAAAACCCAAATCTAAATTTGCATGTTCCTAATAACATAGCCCCTAAATATATAAAGCAAGTAGAAACATTAAAAATCCCGGTGGAAAATCTAAGCATTCATTTCTCAGCATCTGAGAGAACAAGCAAACAAACAGATAGAGCAAGATGTGACTTACTGACAAATACTGCCTTCAACAAGGACAGAATACACATTATTTTCAAGTACATATAAAACACTGAAAATACTATGAAAATCGACCAAGTTTTAACAAATTCAAAAGGGTCGAAATCATGCAATTTTTTTGTCTTAGCAAATAAGTCAGAAATTAAGGACAAAAAGTTAATTAGAAAATTCACATATATTTAGAAATCAATAATATACTTCTAAATAATCCATGGGCCAAAGAAGAAATGAAGATATAAATTAGAAAATATTATGAACTGAATGATAATGAAAATAACATAAAAGTCTAGAATGTAACTTAATCTGCTTAGAGGAAAATATGTAGCCTGAAGCTTGCATTAGGAAAGAGGAAGGCCTTGATGTCGATATTTTAACCTCACTCTCAAATGTTACTGTATTTGGGTAAAGAATTCTCAGCACTTTGAAGTACTTTGAAGTTATTCCTGAAGTTATTATTCTTCTGACTTCTGTTACTGCTAATGAGTAGGCTTTCAATGTAGTATCATTCTAGGGTAGATAACCTGGCTTCTCTCTGTTTGGTTGCTCTTAGTTATCTCCTACTTGCCTTGGTGTTTTGCGGTTTCACTACGATGAGCAGCCTATTGTGACTGTGGAATTAAAGAGTCATATCTTTCATTTATTTTAGAAAATTTGTAGTTATGAATCCTTCAAATATTGTTTCTTATACTATTTTTTTCCCTTTTGGAACACCTTTAGATATATGAATGTTTCTCAAATGCCCTGAGGTATCACTAAATACGAACTGATTTTTAGGTGATTTCCCAATTTGTAGGTTCTCAGACTGCATGAGTTGATGTAAATTTGAACCCTATATCCATGTAAGGTATAGGCCCAAAATTTCAAATTCTCTAGGACAGTCTTTTTCCTCTTACACAGATACAGAACCCAGAGAGAGCAAGACTTGAGTGTAATTAAAAATATCCGCCCTCCCACTGAGAGTATAGCTCTTACAGGGCCTCAGTTTTGAGTAAGGGTTTTAGTTCCATCTCCCGCCCTGCATAGGTCCAAGGCCTGATCTATTCCCAAGTGGAAACAACAACTCTAGCTGCTATGCCTTCGGGCAAATACCCTACTTTTCCTCATCAACTGTAGTGTCGGAGTGTGTGACAGTCAGCTCTCATCTTCAAAGCCTCCTGGTGATGTTAAGGTAACTTTTGTTGTATTTTACCCAGCATATTGAAAGGTTTACAGCAAATAAGTTTTCAGGTTATCTCAGCTTATTATCTGGCAGAACAGGAAGTTGTAATTTTATATTTACATAAAACATTAGCTGAATTGCAGCTTCTAAGAATGTAGGCTCATCAAGAAGCTAATAAATTAAATCTCAGTTTTAACAGAGAAATCATGGAAAATATCAGATTGGTGCATGTTTAGAAAAACACTTTTGTTTTTACCAACACCCAAAATGCTTCTACCCAAGAATGTTTTACACACCTTTTAAAACTGTTTACAAACATACTCTCCCCCAGCCACAGAGATAAAAAGAAACAGAATTGAGCTACAAAGAGAGAAGCCCAAATTTTGGATATAGTCAATTTCATTAGAAAAAAATAAAGATAGGGGTGCCTGGGTGACTCAGGTGGTTAAGCATCTGAGTCTTGATTTTGGCTCAGGTCATGGTCTCAGGGTTGTCCGATCAAGCCCCACATTGGGCTCCATGCTCTGCAGGGAGCCTGCTTGAGACTTTCCCCCTCTCCCTCTCCCTCTGCCCCTCCATCCACTCTAGCATGCTCTCTCCCTCTCTCAAATAAACAAATAAATCTTTACCAAAAAATAAAGGTAATAAAACTAACGGATCTTAATGCTTTGTTAAAAAATGTAACCAGTTAATATCCAGAGATCATTATTTATGTGCTAATTTCCTATGCCTTTCCTCCCAAAGCCCTTGGCCACAGTGCTGATATCTGGGATGGTAAATTCAGTCTTAGATCATGACCACTGATGACGGTTCTTAGGGAAAGCAGAAGAAAATACTAAACAGTGATTAAGCATATACTATGTGCCAAATACTGTATTAGGAACTTTGCATTCAATATTTCAACTAATATCATTAGTCCTATTCTAGAGATGAGAAAACTCGGGCTCCAGATTAGATAACCTGCCCAAAACCAAGCAGTTCACCAGGGCTGGAGCCAGGGCTTAATATCAGGTGGGTCTGACCTTGAAACCCATGCTAGGTATACTTCATTACAAAAACTTCTTTAGTATCTGCTGATATTTAATTAACAAAGAAAAAAATTAAACCAAAGTCTCTAGACTCACTTAAAAAGGGGAAGAAATGGAGTCAAGTTTAGGATAAAAATGAAAAAATATTCAAGAAGAGTTTACTGTTTAATCCTTGGCCATTCAGAATATTTTTCTCAACAGAATTTCACTCATCTAAAGAAGGCTGACATGTGCCTGCATGACATAAATTCATTTTATGTATAAATTTTTTTTTCTGGCATGTGCCAAACCCTAAAAGCTTATCTGAAACCACAACGCAGGTCCTAAATATCTCTAGATTCCAAAGCTGCAAATCTGAATGGATCCCAGCATGCAGCAAGGGTTAGGAAACCCCAGGTAAAATAGTGTGGAAGTGTGTAGGGGAAATTATGACTGTCCACTCTGTGTTTGCTGAGAGAAGTTCAAAGGGATCTGTGTACGGGGAACCATTTTTTCTTGTGACTTCTAAGAAGCAGCAATGTGAGTTAATCCTGGAAGGACAGAGGCTCTGAGGCTTAACTACATGGCAGTAATTCCCTGCCCATATGGCCACAAGACTAATTTTACCTTTGCTTTTCCTGACTCTCAAATCCGTTCAGAGAAGGTCTATATAGAGCATCTGCTTGGTGTTTGTGACAGTGCCATGTGATGTCGGGCCACAAGGAGGGACAAAACATGTGCCCTGTCATCAAAAAGCTGATGGAGACAGGCCAAGCACACTTTACTACACACAAATCACGCTAGCAGAAGTACCAAATGAAGGGTATAGAATGATCTCAGTGTGTTTAAATGCACGGGAAAAAAATCTGGAAGGAAAATACTGAAATGTTAAGAATAAATCTAATTGGGAAAAGGGATAATGGGCAATTTTATTCTATTCCTTTATGCTTATTCATTCTCAGATTTTTTTTTATCATGGTCATGCTCATTGCTAGAAATATACTGTGCTTCCATTAAGTATTTTATAAAATATCTTATTTATGATGTAGTATGGTTTCCTAACATAAATGTATCAGCTCTAATATATTATTGAAATTATAGAGGATAATCCTATTCCAGGGATTTGTAGCAAGGTGAAAAAACTGCAATCAAAATTTCATTCAAACTTATCAGAAACCTTCAAATTTTATGTACATTTTGACTCAGCAAATCTATTTCTAGAAGTTTAGCTTAAGAAAATAATCATGGAAAAATACAAAGATGTGGAGAATACCAATTAAGGTGCTGTTTAAAACACTAAAAAATTATAAACAAGACCTAAATGCTCAAAAATAAAATATTAACTGAAAATATTATGACATGTCAATAAAATGTAGCCATGAAAATAAAAGGAATATTTAATGACATCCAGAGAAGCCACAATATGTTAAGTGGAGGGAAAAAAAAACATGTTCTGAGACAAAACATACAGTAGGAGCTCCATTTTGTTAATAAAAAAGTTTATACATGGAATAATGGTTGGTCAAATATACACCAAAATGTTAATAGCAATGGTTTCTGGGTTGGGAGATTATGAGTGATTTTTCAAAAAAAAATTCTTTAATGAACATACATTGCTTTTGTAATAATAAAAGTCAATTAAAAGTTAATTCTTAAATCTTCTGAACCCCAGATCCAATTTCATTTCTCTGTGTGCATCTATCACAATGCACAGGTAACCCTAATTTCCACCCTGCAGTAACCAGGCTGAGTTGCTTCCAGGGATGAAACACACTGCCCGCACAGATGCAGCTCTGGAACTGTGAGTCCTGGTCATTCAAGGCCAACAGGAAGCTTCTAGTCTGAGGGAGACTCATGTGAGAGCCCTGGGACAGCCCTCAGGGCTGCCAGCGTGTCCTCTGGCCACCTGTCTGAGCCAGCGGTACAGGTGGATGGCCAGGCTCCCTGGGTACTCCTGGGGTGCAGACAGATCTCATCCATGGTGGATATACTCAACTTGTTTTTCTATCAGAAATTGAACGCTACCCCAAAAACTAATGATGTACTCTATGTTGGCTAACTGAACATAATAAAAAAAAAGAAAGCCAAACAAAACACTCTAGGTATTAAAAAAAAGAGAAGTTCAGTCATTCATTCCATACATTTACTGAGCACCTAGTGTCTATGTGCTAAGCAGTAAATTAGGAAATTTACACACATTACTGCCTTCATTCCTCATGAAAACCTTCAGAATCATCTCATGCTTCTGATTTTACAGATGACAAACCTGAAGGCAGATAATTAGGTCACTTGTCAACTTGTCACAGCAAGAGGCACAGCTGGGATCCAAACCTCGTGTCTCTGTGGTTGCCAAGTCCAGTGTCCTTCACAATCCTCCAGTACTTCCCATGGGCTATTTCTTTTTAAAACATCAGGAGATCAGATTTCGTACATACAACATTAATCCATATCTTTCACTACATTCACAAGCTGCTTTTCCATTAAAACCCACAGCTAATGTGGCCTTGACACAGCTCATAACACCCATGGCTGAGGGTCTGCAAGCTCTCAGCCTAGGATCCCCATGAGAATGTGGAAGTCATTGCACACAACAAGATCCACCATCGTGTTCCAGACCCGGGGAAAGCTGGCTGCCTTCTGACCTCACAGAACCATCTTCCTGTGGCCTTGCATAGAAGTGTCCAAGGCCAGGTGCGGTATAGTTCTGGGCTGCAGTCTGTGCCCTGCGCCGTGTCCTGGGTCCCCAGGGTGAGA